>NW_027363287.1:0-390000 GCF_046119375.1 Phyllobates terribilis
TGTACAGGGTTGTATGTGGAGCCATCATACTATGTTCAGGGCTGTATGTGGAGCCATCATACTATGTACAGGACTGTATGTGGAGCCATCATACTATGTATAGGGCTGTATGTGGAGCCATCATACTATGTACAGGGTTGTATGTGGAGCCATCATACTATGTACAGGGCTGTATGTGGAGCCATCATACTATGTACAGGGCTGTATGTGAAGCCATCATACTATGTACAGGGCTGTATGTGGAGCCATCATACTATGTACAGGGCTGTATGTGGAGCCATCATACTATGTACAGGGCTGTATGTGGAGCCATCATACTATGTACAGGACTGTATGTGGAGCCATCATACTATGTACAGGACTGTATGTGAAGTCATCATACTATGTACAGGGCTGTATGTGGAGCCATCATACTATGTACAGGAATGTATGTGGAGCCATCATACTATGTACAGGACTGTATGTGAAGTCATCATACTATGTACAGGGCTGTATGTGGAGCCATCATACTATGTACAGGACTGTATGTGGAGCCATCATACTATGTACAGGACTGTATGTGAAGTCATCATACTATGTTCAGGGCTGTATGTGGAGCCATCATACTATGTACAGGGCTGTATGTGGAGCCATCACACTATGTACAGAGCTGTATGTGGAGCCATCATACTATGTACAGGACTGTATGTGGAGCCATCATACTATGTACAGGGCTGTATGTGGAGCCATCATACTATGTACAGGGCTGTATGTGGAGCCATCATACTATGTACAGGACTGTATGTGGAGCCATCATACTATGTGCAGGACTGTATGTGGGGCCATCATACTATGTACAGGGCTGTATGTGGGGTCATCATACTATGTACAGGGCTGTATGTGGAGTCATCATACTATGTACAGGGCTGTATGTGGAGCCATCATACTATGTACAGGGCTGTATGTGGAGCCATCATACTATGTACAGGACTGTATGTGGAGCCATCATACTATGTACAGGGCTGTATGTGGAGCCATCATACTATGTACAGGGCTGTATGTGGAGCCATCATACTATGTACAGGGCTGTATGTGGAGCCATCATACTATGTACAGGGCTGTATGTGGAGTCATCATACTATGTACAGGGCTGTATGTGGAGCCATCATACTATGTACAGGACTGTATGTGGAGCCATCATACTATGTACAGGACTGTATGTGGAGTCATCATACTATGTACAGGACTGTATGTGGAGCCATCATACTATGTACAGGGCTGTATGTGGAGCCATCATACTATGTACAGGGCTGTATGTGGAGTCATCATACTATGTACAGGGCTGTATGTGGAGCCATCATACTATGTACAGCACTGTATGTGGAGTCATCATACTATGTACAGGACTGTATGTGGAGCCATCATACTATGTACAGCACTGTATGTGGAGTCATCATACTATGTACAGGACTGTATGTGGAGCCATCATACTATGTACAGCACTGTATGTGGAGTCATCATACTATGTACAGGACTGTATGTGGAGCCATCATACTATGTACAGGACTGTATGTGGAGCCATCATACTATGTACAGGGCTGTATGTGGAGCCATCATACTATGTACAGGGCTGTATGTGGAGTCATCATACTATGTACAGGGCTGTATGTGGAGCCATCAAACTATGTACAGGGCTGTATGTGGAGCCATCATACTATGTACAGGACTGTATGTGGAGTCATCATACTATGTACAGGGCTGTATGTGGAGCCATCATACTATGTACAGGGCTGTATGTGGAGTCATCATACTATGTACAGGGCTGTATGTGGAGCCATCATACTATGTGCAGGACTGTATGTGGAGCCATCATACTATGTACAGGGCTGTATGTGGAGTCATCATACTATGTACAGGGCTGTATGTGGAGCCATCATACTATGTACAGGACTGTATGTGGAGTCATCATACTATGTACAGGGCTGTATGTGGAGCCATCATACTATGTACAGGGCTGTATGTGGAGTCATCATACTATGTACAGGGCTGTATGTGGAGCCATCATACTATGTGCAGGACTGTATGTGGAGCCATCATACTATGTACAGGACTGTATGTGGAGCCATCATACTATGTACAGCACTGTATGTGGAGTCATCATACTATGTACAGGACTGTATGTGGAGCCATCATACTATGTACAGGACTGTATGTGGAGTCATCATACTATGTACAGGGCTGTATGTGGAGCCATCATACTATGTACAGGGCTGTATGTGGAGTCATCATACTATGTACAGGGCTGTATGTGGAGCCATCATACTATGTGCAGGACTGTATGTGGAGCCATCATACTATGTACAGGACTGTATGTGGAGCCATCATACTATGTACAGCACTGTATGTGGAGTCATCATACTATGTACAGGACTGTATGTGGAGCCATCATACTATGTACAGGACTGTATGTGGAGCCATCATACTATGTACAGGGCTGTATGTGGAGCCATCATACTATGTACAGGGCTGTATGTGGAGTCATCATACTATGTACAGGGCTGTATGTGGAGCCATCATTCTATGTGCAGGACTGTATGTGGAGTCATCATACTATGTACAGGGCTGTATGTGGAGTCATCATACTATGTACAGGACTGTATGTGGAGCCATCATACTATGTACAGGGCTGTATGTGGAGCCATCATACTATGTACAGGACTGTATGTGGAGCCATCATACTATGTACAGGGCTGTATGTGGAGCCATCATACTATGTACAGGGCTGTATGTGGAGTCATCATACTATGTACAGGGCTGTATGTGGAGCCATCATTCTATGTACAGGACTGTATGTGGAGTCATCATACTATGTACAGGGCTGTATGTGGAGCCATCATTCTATGTACAGGACTGTATGTGGAGCCATCATACTATGTACAGGGCTGTATGTGGAGTCATCATACTATGTACAGGACTGTATGTGGAGCCATCATACTATGTACAGGGCTGTATGTGGAGCCATCATACTATGTACAGGACTGTATGTGGAGCCATCATACTATGTACAGGGCTGTATGTGGAGTCATCATACTATGTACAGGGCTGTATGTGGAGCCATCAAACTATGTACAGGGCTGTATGTGGAGTCATCATACTATGTACAGGGCTGTATGTGGAGCCATCATACTATGTACAGGACTGTATGTGGAGTCATCATACTATGTACAGGGCTGTATGTGGAGCCATCATACTATGTGCAGGACTGTATGTGGAGCCATCATACTATGTGCAGGACTGTATGTGGAGCCATCATACTATGTACAGGGCTGTATGTGGAGTCATCATACTATGTACAGGGCTGTATGTGGAGTCATCATACTATGTACAGGGCTGTATGTGGAGTCATCATACTATGTACAGGGCTGTATGTGGAGCCATCATACTATGTGCAGGACTGTATGTGGAGCCATCATACTATGTACAGGGCTGTATGTGGAGTCATCATACTATGTACAGGGCTGTATGTGGAGCCATCATACTATGTGCAGGACTGTATGTGGAGCCATCATACTATGTACAGGGCTGTATGTGGAGTCATCATACTATGTACAGGACTGTATGTGGAGCCATCATACTATGTACAGGACTGTATGTGGAGCCATCATACTATGTACAGGACTGTATGTGGAGTCATCATACTATGTGCAGGGCTGTATGTGGAGTCATCATACTATGTACAGGACTGTATGTGGAGTCATCATACTATGTGCAGGGCTGTATGTGGAGTCATCATACTATGTGCAGGGCTGTATGTGGAGTCATCATACTATGTGCAGGGCTGTATGTGGAGCCATCATACTATGTACAGGGCTGTATGTGGAGCCATCATGCTATGTGCAGGGCTGTATGTGGAGCCATCATACTATGTACAGGGCTGTATGTGGAGCCATCATACTATGTACAGGACTGTATGTGGAGCCATCATACTATGTACAGGACTGTATGTGGAGCCATCATACTATGTACAGGGCTGTATGTGGAGTCATCATACTATGTACAGGGCTGTATGTGGAGCCATCATACTATGTACAGGACTGTATGTGGAGCCATCATACTATGTACAGGGCTGTATGTGGAGCCATCATACTATGTACAGGGCTGTATGTGGAGCCATCATACTATGTACAGGGTTGTATGTGGAGCCATCATACTATGTACAGGGCTGTATGTGGAGTCATCATACTATGTACAGGACTGTATGTGGAGTCATCATACTATGTACAGGACTGTATGTGGAGCCGTCATACTATGTACAGGACTGTATGTGGAGCCATCATACTATGTACAGGACTGTATGTGGAGTCATCATACTATGTACAGGACTGTATGTGGAGCCGTCATACTATGTACAGGACTGTATGTGGAGTCATCATACTATGTACAGGGCTGTATGTGGAGCCATCATACTATGTACAGGGCTGTATGTGGAGCCATCATACTATGTACAGGGTTGTATGTGGAGCCATCATACTATGTACAGGGCTGTATGTGGAGCCATCATACTATGTACAGGACTGTATGTGGAGCCGTCATACTATGTACAGGGCTGTATGTGGAGTCATCATACTATGTACAGGGCTGTATGTGGAGCCATCATACTATGTACAGGGTTGTATGTGGAGCCATCATACTATGTACAGGGCTGTATGTGGAGCCATCATACTATGTACAGGACTGTATGTGGAGCCATCATACTATGTACAGGGCTGTATGTGGAGCCATCATACTATGTACAGGGCTGTATGTGGAGCCATCATACTATGTACAGGGTTGTATGTGGAGCCATCATACTATGTACAGGGCTGTATGTGGAGCCATCATACTATGTACAGGACTGTATGTGGAGCCATCATACTATGTACAGGGCTGTATGTGGAGCCATCATACTATGTACAGGACTGTATGTGGAGCCATCATACTATGTACAGGGCTGTATGTGGGGTCATCATACTATGTACAGGACTGTATGTGGAGTCATCATACTATGTACAGGACTGTATGTGGAGTCATCATACTATGTACAGGACTGTATGTGGAGCCATCATACTATGTACAGGGCTGTATGTGGAGCCATCATACTATGTACAGGGCTGTATGTGGAGCCATCATACTATGTACAGGGCTGTATGTGGAGCCATCATACTATGTACAGGGCTGTATGTGGAGTCATCATACTATGTACAGGGCTGTATGTGGAGTCATCATACTATGTACAGGGCTGTATGTGGAGCCATCACACTATGTACAGGACTGTATGTGGAGCCATCATACTATGTACAGGACTGTATGTGGAGCCATCATACTATGTACAGGGCTGTATGTGGAGTCATCATACTATGTACAGGGCTGTATGTGGAGTCATCATACTATGTACAGGGCTGTATGTGGAGTCATCATACTATGTACAGGGCTGTATGTGGAGCCATCATACTATGTACAGGGCTGTATGTGGAGCCATCATACTATGTACAGGACTGTATGTGGAGTCATCATACTATGTACAGGGCTGTATGTGGAGTCATCATACTATGTACAGGACTGTATGTGGAGTCATCATACTATGTACAGGGCTGTATGTGGAGCCATCATACTATGTACAGGGCTGTATGTGGAGCCATCATACTATGTGCAGGACTGTATGTGGAGCCATCATACTATGTACAGGGCTGTATGTGGAGCCATCATACTATGTACAGGGCTGTATGTGGAGTCATCATACTATGTACAGGACTGTATGTGGAGCCATCATACTATGTGCAGGACTGTATGTGGAGCCATCATACTATGTACAGGGCTGTATGTGGAGCCATCATACTATGTACAGGGCTGTATGTGGAGTCATCATACTATGTACAGGACTGTATGTGGAGTCATCATACTATGTACAGGACTGTATGTGGAGTCATCATACTATGTACAGGACTGTATGTGGAGCCATCATACTATGTACAGGACTGTATGTGGAGCCATCATACTATGTACAGGACTGTATGTGGAGTCATCATACTATGTACAGGACTGTATGTGGAGCCATCATACTATGTACAGGGCTGTATGTGGAGCCATCATACTATGTACAGGACTGTATGTGGAGTCATCATACTATGTGCAGGACTGTATGTGGAGCCATCATACTATGTGCAGGGCTGTATGTGGAGTCATTATACTATGTGCAGGACTGTATGTGGAGTCATCATACTATGTACAGGGCTGTATGTGGAGCCATCATACTATGTACAGGGCTGTATGTGGAGTCATCATACTATGTACAGGACTGTATGTGGAGCCATCATACTATGTACAGGACTGTATGTGGAGCCATCATACTATGTACAGGACTGTATGTGGAGTCATCATACTATGTACAGGACTGTATGTGGAGTCATCATACTATGTACAGGACTGTATGTGGAGCCATCATACTATGTACAGGACTGTATGTGGAGTCATCATACTATGTACAGGACTGTATGTGGAGTCATCATACTATGTACAGGGCTGTATGTGGAGCCATCATACTATGTACAGGACTGTATGTGGAGTCATCATACTATGTACAGGACTGTATGTGGAGCCATCATACTATGTACAGGACTGTATGTGGAGTCATCATACTATGTACAGGACTGTATGTGGAGTCATCATACTATGTACAGGGCTGTATGTGGAGCCATCATACTATGTACAGGGCTGTATGTGGAGCCATCATACTATGTACAGGACTGTATGTGGAGTCATCATACTATGTACAGGACTGTATGTGGAGCCATCATACTATGTGCAGGGCTGTATGTGGAGTCATTATACTATGTGCAGGACTGTATGTGGAGTCATCATACTATGTACAGGGCTGTATGTGGAGCCATCATACTATGTACAGGGCTGTATGTGGAGTCATCATACTATGTACAGGACTGTATGTGGAGCCATCATACTATGTACAGGACTGTATGTGGAGCCATCATACTATGTACAGGACTGTATGTGGAGCCATCATACTATGTACAGGGCTGTATGTGGAGCCATCATACTATGTACAGGGCTGTATGTGGAGTCATCATACTATGTACAGGGCTGTATGTGGAGTCATTATACTATGTACAGGACTGTATGTGGAGTCATCATACTATGTACAGGGCTGTATGTGGAGCCATCATACTATGTACAGGACTGTATGTGGAGTCATCATACTATGTACAGGGCTGTATGTGGAGCCATCATACTATGTACAGGGCTGTATGTGGGGCCATCATACTATGTACAGGACTGTATGTGGAGCCATCATACTATGTACAGGACTGTATGTGGAGCCATCATACTGTGTACAGGGTTGTATGTGGAGCCGTGTGCGCCATGACCTACAGCGACCGACAGAGGGCGGCAGACAAGTGCGAGGAGATGGAGGAGGCTACAACCAGTGCTCCCAGCTCCTGTACGGTAAGTACAGACAATCCACCTGGCCACGTACAAGACAACGTTCACACTTACCTGCCATTTTTTACATTTTCTTAAATGCATATATTTTGATTTTATTAAAAATGGGATTTATTAAAATTTTTGGGTCTGACATCTGTTTAATGAGTTAACTGAGAATTCATCAGTGAGCTTGCAGCTTTTTTTTTTAAGCTGTCATTTTACTGAGCCTACATGAAAGCTGAGCAGAACTTTGTGTCAGTGAGAGGAGCTCACTGACAGGTCCTCAGTTGACTCATTCCACAGCCACTTAAAAAGCCTGTAAAAGCCAAACTGTGAAAAATTTTTAATGGAACCAATTTGCAAAAAATATTTGGCTCAAAAATAAATGCATTTAAATACAAAAGAAAGTCCCCAAAGGTGACCATAACATTTAAAGGGGAAATGCCCGCTCAAACCAGATCCCTATGGTTAGAGATTTCCTGGACACAGCCCTGCTCAGAGTGGAAAAACATGGCTGCTCTGGTACAGAAACAGCGCCACATCTGCTCACAGGCGGTATTGTAGGACCCTGAGCTGTAATACCAAATACAACCCATGGGTCAGGGTGGCGCTGTTTTCCGTAACAATTATTTAAATGTTTTTATTCCCTGACGAAGTAAATGGTGAAGAATAAAAACGCAAGGTATATAAGAAAGCGAGTGCAGTTTATTCCGGGCGGGATGCTGAAGCTTCGATCCCCATGGTGCGAGCCTCCATGTGAGGCCGGTGTGGGGACTCGCCTCCTCTCCTGCCTGGAGGGCGCACATTAGCGGCCGCTGTAGGCGGATTAGGATGAACGGCTGGAATGTGCCGGATTATAGGGCCCCGGCTCTCACCGCTCCGGGCTGAGAAAATAATCGTCTGCGCGCTGATTCCATCACTCAGAGGCGAACGCCCAGTAACCCTGTACGGCCGGGTCTGCCAGTCACTATAGCGGCAGGATGGGCCCTGAACACTGTCAGGAGTCAGTCATAGCAGGGGTCCTCCAAGTCACAGCTGCTACCTACAGGGCACCAGGTCCAAGCCCAGAGGCCGGTAACTGACCTCCTCCCAGCGAGTGAGGCCGCACCCAGCGGAGGCCATACAGGAACAGAAGGGAGGCCATTGTAGAGCAAGTGCCCGGAAATGTGGCATCCAGAGAAGTCACCGCATACAAGCGCCCAGAGCTGAGCCCTCATCTAAGCCCAAAACAGGTTTAAGACGAGGAGGGGTTAATGCAGGACAAAAACAGCGCAAATAATGATGGCAATACCGCCACTCATACCAGTATCATAGCAGTTATATTCTTATACAGGGGCAGTATCATAGCAGTTATATTCTTATACAGGGGCAGTATTATAGCAGTTATATTCTTATACAGGGGCAGTATCATAGCAGTTATATTCTTATACAGGGGCAGTATCATAGCAGTTATATTCTTATACAGGGGCAGTATATAGCAGTTATATTTTTATACAGGGGCAGTATCATAGCAGTTATATTCTTATACAGGGGCAGTATTATAGCAGTTATATTCTTATACAGGGACAGTATTATAGTAGTTATATTCTTATACAGGGGCAGTATCATAGCAGTTATATTCTTATACAGGGGCAGTATATAGCAGTTATATTCTTATACAGGGGCAGTATTATAGCAGTTATATTCTTATACAGGGGCAGTATCATAGCAGTTATATTCTTATACAGGGGCAGTATCATAGCAGTTATATTCTTATACAGGGGCAGTATCATAGCAGTTATATTCTTATACAGGGGCAGTATTATAGTAGTTATATTCTTAGACAGGGGCAGTATTCTAGTAGTTATATTCTTATACAGAGGCAGTATCATAGCAGTTATATTCTTATACAGGGGCAGTATCATAGCAGTTATATTCTTATACAGGGGCAGTATCATAGCAGTTATATTCTTATACAGGGGCAGTATTATAGCAGTTATATTCTTATACAGGGGCAGTATTATAGCAGTTATATTCTTATACAGGGACAGTATCATAGCAGTTATATTCTTATACAGGGGCAGTATCATAGCAGTTATATTCTTATACAGGGGCAGTATCATAGCAGTTATATTCTTATACAGGGGCAGTATTATAGCAGTTATATCCTTATACAGGGGCAGTATCATAGCAGTTATATTCTTATACAGGGGCAGTATTATAGCAGTTATATTCTTATACAGGGGCAGTATTATAGCAGTTATATTCTTATACAGGGGCAGTATTATAGCAGTTATATTCTTATACAGGGGCAGTAATATAGCAGTTATATTCTTATACAGGGGCAGTATCATAGCAGTTATATTCTTATACAGGGGCAGTATCATAGCAGTTATATTCTTATACAGGGGCAGTATCATAGCAGTTATATTCTTATACAGGGGCAGTATTATAGCAGTTATATTCTTATACAGGGGCAGTATCATAGCAGTTATATTCTTATACAGGGGCAGTATTATAGCAGTTATATTCTTATACAGGGGCAGTATTATAGCAGTTATATTCTTATACAGGGGCAGTATTATAGCAGTTATATTCTTATACAGGGGCAGTATTATAGCAGTTATATTCTTATACAGGGGCAGTATCATAGCAGTTATATTCTTATACAGGGGCAGTATCATAGCAGTTATATTCTTATACAGGGGCAGTATCATAGCAGTTATATTCTTATACAGGGGCAGTATCATAGCAGTTATATTCTTATACAGGGGCAGTATTATAGCAGTTATATTCTTATACAGGGGCAGTAATATAGCAGTTATATTCTTATACAAGGGCAGTATCATAGCAGTTATATTCTTATACAGGGGCAGTATCATAGCAGTTATATTCTTATACAGGGGCAGTATCATAGCAGTTATATTCTTATACAGGGGCAGTATCATAGCAGTTATATTCTTATACAGGGGCAGTATCATAGCAGTTATATTCTTATACAGGGGCAGTATCATAGCAGTTATATTCTTATACAGGGGCAGTATCATAGCAGTTATATTCTTTTACAGGGGCAGTATCATAGCAGTTATATTCTTATACAGGGGCAGTATCATAGCAGTTATATTCTTATACAGGGGCAGTATCATAGCAGTTATATTCTTGTATATAGGGAGTTGTATTATAGTAGTTATATTCTTGTACATAGGAGCTGTATTATAGTAGTTGTATTCTTGTATATAGGTGCAGTATTATAGTAGTTGTATTCTTGTACATAGGGAGCAGTATTATAGTAGTTACATTCTTGTACATAGGATGCTGTATTATAGTAGTTATATTCCTGTACATAGGGGGCAGTATTATAGTACTTATATTCTTGTACATAGGAGCAGTATTATAGTAGTTATATTCTTGTACATAGGAGCTGTATTATAGTAGTTGTATTCTTGTATATAGGGGCAGTATCATAGCAGTTATATTCTTATACAGGGACAGTATTATAGCAGTTATATTCTTATACAGGGGCAGTATAATAGCAGTTATATTCTTATACAGGGGCAGTATCATAGCAGTTATATTCTTATACAGGGGCAGTATTATGGCAGTTATATTTTTATACAGGGGCAGTATTATAGCAGTTATATTCTCATACAGGGGCAGTATCATGGCAGTTATTATTATACAGGGGCAGTATTATAGCAGTTATATTCTTATACAGGGGCAGTATCATAGCAGTTATATTCTTATACAGGGGTTAGTATCATAGCAGTTATATTCTTATACAGGGTCAGTATCATAGCAGTTATATTCTTAGACAGGGGCAGTATCATAGCAGTTATATTCTTATACAGGGGCAGTATCATAGCAGTTATATTCTTATACAGGGGCGGTATTATAGCAGTTATATTCTTGTACATGGGAGCAGCATTATAGTAATTATATTCTTGTACATAGGAGCTGTATTATAGTAGTTATATTCTTGTACATAGAGGGCAATATTATAGTAATTATATTCTTGTACATAGGGGGCTGTATTATAATAGTTATATTCATGTACATTACAGACCAAAAGTTTGGACACACCTCATTTAAAGATTTTTCTGTATTTTCAGGACTATGAAAATTGTGCTTTCACACTGAAGGCATCAAAACTATGAATTAACACATGTGGAATTATATACTTAACAAAAAAGTGTGAAACAACTGAAAATATGTCTTATATTCTAGGTTCTTCAAAGTAGCCACCTTTTGCTTTGATGACTGCTTTGCACACTCTTGGCATTCTCTTGATGAGCTTCAAGAGGTAGTCACCGGAAATGGTTTTCACTTCACAGGTGTGCCCTCTCTGGCTTAATAAGTGGGATTTCTTGCCTTATAAATGGGGTTGGGACCATCAGTTGTGTTGTGCAGAAGTCTGGTGGATACACAGCTGATAGTCCTACTGAATAGACTGTTAGAATTTGTATTATGGCAAGAAAAAAGCAGCTAAGAAAAGAAAAACGAGTGGCCATCATTACTTTAAGAAATGAAGGTCAGTCAGTGCGAAAAATTGGGCAAACTTTGAAAGTGTCCCCAAGTGCAGTTGCAAAAACCATCAAGCGCTACAAAGAAACTGGCTCACATGAGGACCGCCCCAGGAAAGGAAGACCAAGAGTCACCTCTGCTTCTGACGATAAGTTTATCCGAGTCACCAGCGTCAGAAATCGCAGGTTAACAGCAGCTCAGATTAGAGACCAGGTCAATGCCACACAGAGTTCTAGCAGCAGACACATCTCTTCAACAACTGTTAAGAGGAGACTTTGTGCAGCAGGCCTTCATGGTAAAATAGCTGCTGGGAAACCACTGCTAAGGACAGGCAACAAGCAGAAGAGACTTGTTTGGGCTCAAGAACACAAGGAATGGACATTAGACCAGTGGAAATCTGTGCTTTGGTCTGATGAGTCCAAATTTGAGATCTTTATTTGCAACCACCGTGTCTTTGTGTGACGCAGAAAAGGTGAACGGATGGACTCTACATGCCTGGTTCCCACCGTGAAGCATGGAGGAGGAGGTGTGATGGTGTGGGGGTGCTTTGCTGGTGACACTGTTGGGGATTTATTCAAAATTGAAGGCATACTGAACCGGCATGGCTACTTCAGCATCTTGCAGCGGCATGCTATTCCATCCGGTTTGCGTTTAGTTGGACCATCATTTATTTTTCAACAGGACAATGACCCCAAACACACCTCCAGGCTGTGTAAGGGCTATCTGACCAAGGTGGAAAGTGATGGGGTGCTACGCCAGATGACCTGGCCTCCACAGTCACCAGACCTGAACCCAATCGAGATGGTTTGGGGTGAGCTGGACCGCAGAGTGAAGGCAAAAGGGCCAACAAGTGCTAAGCATCTCTGGGAACTCCTTCAAGATTGTTGGAAGACCATTTCCGGTGACTACCTCTTGAAGCTCATCAAAAGAATGCCAAGAGTGTGCAAAGCAGTCATCAAAGCAAAAGGTGGCTACTTTGAAGAACCTAGAATATAAGACATATTTTCAGTTGTTTCACACTTCTTTGTTAAGTATATGATTCCACATGTGTTAATTCATAGTTTTGATGCCTTCAGTGTGAATGTACAATTTTCACAGTCATGAAAATACAGAAAAATCTTTAAATGAGAAGGTGTGTCCAAACTTTTGGTCTGTACTGTACATGGGAGCAGTATTATAGTAGTTATATTCTTGTACATAGGGGCTGTATTATAGTAGTTATATTCTTGTACATAGGAGCAGTATTATAGTAGTTATATTCTTGTACATAGGAGCAGTATTATAGTAGTTATATTCTTGTACATAGGAGCAGTATTATAGTAGTTATATTCATGTACATGGGAGCAGTATTATAGTAGTTATATTCTTGTACAAAAAGAGCAGTATTATAGTAGTTGTATTCTTGTACATAGGAGCTGTATTATAATAGTTATATTCTTGTACATAGGGGGCGGTATTATAGTAGTTATACAGTTAGGTCCATATATATTTGGACAGAGGCAACATTTTTTCTAATTTTGGTTCTAGACATTACCACAATGAATTTTAAACAAAACAATTCAGATGCAGTTGAAGTTCAGACTTTCAGCTTTCATTTGAGGGTATCCACATTAAAATTGGATGAAGGGATTAGGAGTTTCAGCTCCTTAACATGTGACACCCTGTTTTTAAAGGGACCAAAAGTAATTGGACAGATTAAATAATTGTAAATAAAATGTTCATTTCTAGTAGTTAGTTGAAAACCCTTTGTTGGCAATGACTGCC
Organism: Phyllobates terribilis; assembly: GCF_046119375.1. Classification (NCBI taxonomy): domain Eukaryota; kingdom Metazoa; phylum Chordata; class Amphibia; order Anura; family Dendrobatidae; genus Phyllobates; species Phyllobates terribilis. The sequence continues at coordinate 13,720 of NW_027363287.1, forward strand.
TGAAGTCTTGAACTCATGGACATCACCAGACTCTGAGTTTCCTCCTTTTTGATGCTCTGCCAGGCCTTCACTGCGGAGGTTTTCAGTTGCTGTTTGTTTGTGGGCCTTTCTGTCTGAAGTTTAGTCTTTAACAAGTGAAATGCATGCTCAGTTGGGTTGAGATCAGGTGACTGACTTGGCCATTCAAGAATATTCCACTTCTTTTCTTTAATAAACTCCTGGGTTGCTTTGGCTTTATGTTTTGGGTTATTGTCCATCTGTAGTATGAAACGACGACCAATCAGTTTGGCTGCATTCAGCTGGATCTGAGCAGACAGTATGGCTCTGAATACATCAGAATTCATTCGGTTCCTTCTGTCCTGTGTCACATCATCAATAAACACTAGTGACCCAGTGCCACTGGCAGCCATGCATGCCCAAGCCATCACACTGCCTCCGCCGTGTTTTCCAGATGATGTGGTATGCTTTGGATCATGAGCTGTACCACGCCTTCACCATACTTTTCGCTTTCCATCATTCTGGTAGAGGTTGATCTTGGTTTCATCTGTCCAAAGAATGTTCTTCCAGAACTGTGCTGGCTTTTTTAGATGTTTTTTAGCAAAGTCCAGTCTAGCCTTTTTATTCTTGATGCTTATGAGTGGCTTGCACCGTGCAGTGAACCCACTGTATTTACTTTCATGCAGTCTTCTCTTTATGGTAGATTTGGATATTGATACACCTACCTCCTGGAGAGTGGTGTTCACTTGGTTGGCTGTTGTGAAGGGGTTTCTCTTCACCATGGAGATTATTCTGCGATCATACACCACTGTTGTCTTCCGAGGGCGCCCAGGTCTTTTTGCATTGATGAGTTCACCAGTGCTTTCTTTCTTTCTCAGAATGTACCAAACTGTAGATTTTGCCACTCATAATATTGTAGCAATTTCTCGGATGGTTTTTTTCTGTTTTTGCAGGTTAAGGATGGCTTGTTTCACCTGCATGGAGAGCGCCTTTGATCGCATGTTTACTTCACAGCAAAACCTTCCAAACGCAAGCACCACACCTCAAATCAACTCCAGGCCTTTTATCTGCTTAATTGAGAATGACATAACGAAGGGATTGCCCTCACCTGTCCATGAAATAGCCTTGGAGTCAATTGTCCAATTACTTTTGGTCCCTTTAAAAACAGGGTGTCACATGTTAAGGAGCTGAAACTCCTAAACCCTTCATCCAATTTTAGTGTGGATACCCTCAAATGAAAGCTGAAAGTCTGAACTTCAACTGCATCTGAATTGTTTTGTTTAAAGTTCATTGTGGTAATGTCTAGAACCAAAATTAGAAAAATGTTGTCTCTGTCCAAATATATATGGACCTAACTGTATTCATGTACATGGGAGCAGTATTATAGTAGTTATATTCTTGTACATAGGGAGCAGTATTATCGTAGTTATATTCTTGTACATAGGAGCTGTATTATAGTAGTTGTATTCTTGTACATAGGAGCTGTATTATAGTAGTTATATTCTTGTACATAGGGGGCTGTATTATAGTAGTTATATTCTTGTACATAGGGGGCTGTATTATAGTAGTTGTATTCTTGTACATAGGGGGCTGTATTATAGTATTTGTATTCTTGTACATAGGAGAGTATTATAGTAGTTATATTCTTGTACATAGGAGCTGTATTATAGTAGTTGTATTCTTGTACATAGGGGGCTGTATTATAGTATTTGTATTGTTGTACATAGGAGCTGTATTATAGTTATTATATTCTTGTACATAGGGAGCAGTATTATGGTAGTTATATTCTTGTACATAGGGGGCAGTATTATAGTAGTTATATTCCTGTACATAGAAGCAGTATTATAGTAGTTATATTCTTGTACATAGAAGCAGTATTATAGTAGTTGTATTCTTGTGCATAGGGGGCAGTATTATAGTATTTGTATTCTTGTACATAGGAGCAGTATTATAGTAGTTGTATTCTTGTACATAGGGGGCTGTATTATAGTAGTTGTATTCTTGTACATGGGAGCAGTATTATAGTAGTTATATTCTTGTACATGGGAGCAGTATTATAGTAGTTATATTCTTGTACATAGAAGCAGTATTATAGTAGTTATATTCTTGTACATAGTAGCAGTATTATAGTATTTGTATTCTTGTACATAGGAGCAGTATTATAGTAGTTATATTCTTGTACATAGAAGCAGTATTATAGTAGTTATATTCTTGTACATAGAAGCAGTATTATAGTATTTGTATTCTTGTACATAGGAGCAGTATTATAGTATTTGTATTCTTGTCCATAGGAGAGGATAGACGTGTGCTTGAGAGCTCTCAGCAGGGCGGAGGCATGGCTTCTGACCCAGGTGGAGGGGAGGGGAGCTGGGCTGATGATCCAGGGAAAGCCCCTGGTCTGGAGTCCGGCCTGCAGCATGCACCTGATGGTAATGGAAAGCTGGAGATGGTGGCTGGTGAGTCTTCTAAACCTGCTTGTTATGTTGGAGGATTAAATGCTAAAGTTACAAGGCAAAGTATATTTAAGCTGGAATTGCATATCAGCAAACTAAAAGAAGAAATTAAGAAAGAGACTGATCCTAAGGTAAAACTGATGAAGTGCGAGTGTCTGGATGATTGCAGCCGAGAGCTGCTGATCAGGAAAGAAAAACTGGAGAAAGGTTTAAACTCTGTGCCCAGAAAGGAGACTTGGGCTAAAGAGAGAAAAAAAGAATCCAGAGCCCAGACTGTGAGCAGAAAACGCTTTATTGGGAATAAGGACATTAAATATAAAACTGTGTACAGCATTGTGGAGCAAGGAAGCCCAGTGAGAAGTGCAGCGCTGATATCAGGGGCACAATGTGAGGGATCCGAGACACCAGAAAGTGCTGCAGAGGAAAGTGTGCCAGCAAACGAGGGGTTAACTGCAGTGACCTCTCTATGCAGCAATGAAGTGAGCTCAGCTGCTGAGAGTGAGAAAGAAAGTGCACCCTGTACTGATACTGTGAGTGAGACCCCCCTCAGCGCTGTGAGTGAGACCCCGCTCACTGGTGCTAGTGAATGTCTGTCTGCAACAGATAATACAAATATTATAATGGACTCTGAACCATCCATGTCAGTGAATAGAGACAATACTGTGCAGCAATCAGTGGTGATGGACTCTATGTCATGTATGTCAGTGGATGGAGACCACACTGCAGTGGTAATGGACTCTGAGCCCTCCATGTCAGTGAATAGAGACAATACTGTGCAACCATCAGTGGTAATGGACTCTATGTCAGCGGATGGAGACCACACTGCAGTAGTAATGGACTCTCAACCCTCCATGTCAGTGAATGGAGATAATACTGTGCAGCAATCAGTGGTGATGGACTCTATGTCATGTATGTCAGCGGATGGAGACCACACTGCAGTGGTAATGGACTCTCAACCCTCCATGTCAGTGAATAGAGACAATACTGTGCAACCATCAGTAGTAGATCTGGGTGTTGTTGCAGCACAGTCAGGTGTCAGTAATCATGGAGCTAGGGAGAGCTCCAGCACTAATCCTCCAGCAGCGGTGGAGATTTCCAGCACTGATCCACCTGCGGCTGGTGAAAGCTCCGGCACTGACGCATCTGCGGCTGGTGAAAGCTCCGGCACTGACGCATCTGCGGCTGGTGAAAGCTCCGGCACTGACCCATCTGCTGACCATCAGTTCAGGAGACTGTTCTCTAATGTCACCAGACCAGTGAACCCCCCGCCTCAGAGGAGAAACGCAGTCAGGATAAAATACACAGGACCAGAGGAGAACATCCCATCCAGAATTTACATTGGGAAAGTTCTCCTAAAAGACTTCATGAAGTTCAATGCGTCTGAGGTCTACGCTCTGATCCATATCCCATCCAGCAGGATCTATGACATCAGCTTTAAGCTCCAGTGTGATCTGGATTTGTTCTGGAACATCTATAATGACACCAGAGAAGATGAGATCTGGGATCACCTCCATTGTATCCAGCTGTCTAAGCCGCAGGAGATAACGGCCACTGTCCTGTTCCAGTCTGAGGTGGTGGCGATGGCGGATCTGCAGCACTGGCTGAACCGGCAGTGCATAGTGAGAAGTCATCCTGACAAGATCTATGATGAGGAGCAGATATGGAATGGAGGATATACACTGAAAATCCAGCTGATACAAGAGAGCGGTGTGACCAGACATCTGCCGCACTCCTACCTGGGCTCAGAGAGGGGGATCTGCTACTACCCTGGTCAGCCACGTCTGTGCCATAGATGTGGGGGCCGGCATCTCGCCATAAACTGCTCTCGTATCACATGCTCATTATGTGGACAGTCAGGTCATACAAAGGACAACTGCACAGGACCCGTCATCTGTAATCTGTGCTCAGAACCAGGGCATACGTTCCGGGATTGCCGGCATGCAGAACACAATAAATATAATGGCCAGACCTCCTCAGAAGTTGTACAGGAAGATGTCACCAGAGGTTCTGATGTCCCAGAAGCTGGTATGGATGAGGACAGAAGTCACAGTATCAGTGAACCTGCTCCAGAGTCTGAGGTACTAACGGATGCTGCACTACTAGGACCACCAGCCACTGAAGAACCACCTAAAGGCCCACCAGCCACTAAAGAAAGACCTAAACCGCCATCAGCCAATATAATAAGACCTAAGCTTCGATCAGCCACTAAAGTAGGGCCTAAAATGCCAGTTGTTAAAGAGAGGCCTAAGGGGTCCAGAAAGCCTGCCACCAAACCAACCAAACATCAGCCCAGTACATCTGTGGAAGCAGTTAGTCCGCCTGCACTGTCCAGTGTGGATGAGGAAGGCTTTGTGATCGTAAAAAGAAAAAATGCATCTGTGGATCCCACCAGAAAAGTCACAACAGTACAGAAAACCTCTGAGCCTCCAGTGCTGGCGATAAGTCCTGGACGTTACAATGTGCTGGGAGAAGACCAAGATGAAGAGTCACAAATGGAGCAAAGTCCTTCATGCGTCCTCGAAAACGTCTCTGATGAGGGGGATCCTGACCCTCCCGTGTCCACAAAGAGATGGGGCACTACAGGTGACAGCAGTGGAAGGAGGAAGAAGACCAAAAAGTCTAAGTGATCAGGATGCGGCTGAGAATAAACTCCATTAATGTGAACAGTGTGAGGACTGTGAGCCGGCGGCAGACGATTTACCAGCGTTTGTCTGACGAGAGATCTGATGTCTTCTTCTTGCAGGAGACGTATTTGAAGAGCAATGCTCATGTGTATGCAGCCAAGAGAGACTGGAGACTTGGGCCGTCATACTGGTCCTTCGGTCTGGAGAGAAATGACGGTGTGGGGGTCCTCTTTAATACCATGAATGTCCAGGTGGACAGAGTCCTGGAGATCTGTCCGGGTCGCTGTCTGATGCTGGACTTTACATTGGACTCCATCCATTATAGAGCGATAAACATTTATGCTCCGCAGACCAGGAAAGAGCGGAGGGAACTATTTGACCACATGAAACCATATTGCTTTACATCTAAAGTATTTATATTGTGTGGGGACTTTAATAATGTGTCCTGTAATGTGGACAGATCCAGCAGTCATAAGCAACTAAGATATGATGAGACGTTCCTTAATAATATAGTCCAGCAGGCCCACCTAGTAGACCCCTATGGGTCTCATCATACCAGTAAGACGTACACTTACCATAAGGGTGGTAATGCCAGTAGGATAGACCGGGTGTATATAAAGAGGGAGGTGAGATGCTCTCAGTACAGGATCAGCCCCCTGGAGTATTCGGACCATTGTATGGTGAGTGTGACGCTGGATCTGGCCCAAGCTGTGGTCTGTGGAAAGGGGTACTGGAAGGTGAACAGCTCTGTGGTCCAAGATCCTCGGTTCAGAGAGGCCTTCACCACATTCTATAATAAACGTAGGACCACCCAGTGTATGTGTGATGACACAGCCGAGTGGTGGGAGATCATGAAGAGTGACATCAAGCAGTTTATTATACGAGCAGCCAGGAGACGTAGTAATATGGATTATATGAGATACACAGCCCTGAGACTGCACCTCAGCCGGCTATACAGCAGGATGAATGGTGGTGAGGAGGTGGACGGACGGAGCGTCAGCCATATAAAGCAGCGGATGAGGGAGCTGCAGTACGATCGCCTCAAGTCTCTCAAGGCGGAGGGACAGTTTGATAGTTGGGGCATCCATAACCCAGATCCCTTTATTGCCTGTAAGAACAGGGTTAGTAAGAAGCTGATCACTGGCTTGTTAGATGAGAATGGGGTGGAGCAGTCTGAGCCAGAGAAAGTCCACAGGATCATTGGGGATTATTATAGAGATCTGTATAAAGGGGCTCATATTAATAAGGATGACATTAAAGCTTATCTGAAGGGGGTGTCCCTACCAACGTTAGACCTGGTGCAGGCAGATAGTATGGCCGATCCCATAACTGAGGATGAGGTGAAGAGGAGCATTGACTCCTTAAAGGCCAACAAGAGCCCAGGACTAGACGGCCTGACCAGCGGGTTTTACAAAGAGTTCAGGGACTTGTTGGCTCCGGACCTGGTGCAGGTCTATAATGATTGCCTCTCTGCAGGGAAGCTTCTACAGTCCCAGTATAGATCTGTTCTGGTTCTCTTAGCAAAGAAGGGAAATCTAAAAGATGTAAGGAACTGGCGTCCACTGTCTTTGCTAAACACTGACTATAAAATCCTGGCCAAGATCTTGTATTATCGGCTGAGTGAGGTGGCGGGTGAGCTGATCATCGCCAACCAGACGTGTGGTGTGAAGGGTCGGACGATAGAGGACTCATTGCTGCTGGTGAGAGAAGCTGTGACGTACATTAACCCCTTAATAACATCTGACGTACTAATACGCGTCTGTGCCCTGGGACTTAAGAGCCAGACCCGTATTAGTACGTCATCGCGATCGCCGCCGGGTGTCAGCTGATTGTCACAGCTGACACCCGGTACTATGTGCAGGGAGCGGTCCTGCACCGCCTCCAGCACATTAACCCCTGCGATGCTGCGATCGAAGTCGATCGCGGCATTGCGGGGGCAAGGGGAGGTGATCGCCGATACTCACCTTCTCTTCCGGCTTCCAGCGCAGTCTGCAAAGGCTTCCCGGGTGTTGCCATGACGACCCGATGTCGTCATGACAACATCCGGGTCACCAGACAGCAGGAAGATTGTTTGGACATGCGCAGTGCATCTCCAAACAATCTTCACACTGTGCACCGCTGATAGCCTGCATGGCATAGGGATGGTGCTGCATTCCTGTGCCATGCAGGCGATCAGAGAAAAAAAAGTGAAAGTCCCAGAATGGGACAAAGTAATAAAGTGTATAAACTGTCTGAAAGTGGAAAAAAAAAAAAAAAAAATTGCAAAAATATAAAAAAAAAATAAAAAAAATAATCCACCAAAAATAAAAATATAATGTACCCATCAATAAATATTATTATAAAAAAAAAAAAAACAAAACAATAACAGTACACTTATTTGGTATCGCCGCGTCCGGAACAACCTGACCTATAAAACTGTCCCACTAGTTAACCCCTTCAGTGAACACGGTAGAAAAAAAAAAAAAACGAAGCAAAAAACCAATGCTTTATCACCATACCGCCAAACAAAAAGTGGAATAACACGCGATCAAAAAGACACATATAAATAAAAATGGTACCGCTGAAAACGTCATCTCGTCCCGCAAAAAACAAGCCGCCATACAGCTCCATCAGCCGAAAAATAAAAAGTTATAGCTCTCAGAATAAAGCGATGCTAAAAAATATTTTTTTCTATAAAATAGCTTTTATTGTGTATAAGCGCCAAAACATAGAAAAATGATACAAATGTGGTACCGCTGTAAACGTACTGACCCGAAGAATAAAGCTACCTTATCAATTTTACCACACGCGGAACAGAATAAAAAAAAAACAAAAAAAAAACCAATTCCTGAATTGTTGGTTTTTGTTTATTCTGCCTCCCAAAAATCGGAATAGAAAGCGATCAAAAAATGTCACGTGCCTGAAAATGGCACCAATAACAACGTCAAGTCATCCCACAAAAAACGAGCCGTCACATGACTGTCTGCCAAAATCTGGAAAAATTATAGCTCTCAAAATATGGCGATGCAAAAACTAGATTTTACAAAAAATGCGTCTTTTAGTGTGTGACAGCTGTCAGTCATAAAAACCCCATTTGATTCTGGCATTGCTGTAATCACACCGACCTGAAGAATAAAGTCGTCTAATCACTTATACCGCACAAGGAACGGTGTCAAAAATAAACTCTTGGGCTGGGTTTGGGGCTAGGGTTGTGCTGGGGCTAGGGTTGTGCTATGGTTAGGGTTGTGCTAGGGTTAGGGCTGGGGTTGGGATTTTTTTCAAAAGTAAGAAAAAAAGATGACGATATGGCGACTAGTGTTGAGCGCAAGTGCTCGCTACTTGAGTTTGCATCGGGTGCTCTGGTATGCATTGAGTATCATGGGTATTTGAGTGACATGCTCGAGTCTCTGCCCCATATGCTTCGCGGCCAAAAAAACTTTACGGGGATTGCCTGCCATGCACGAGCGATCCCCGCATGTTTTTTTTTGGGTGTCTAATAACCGTGAAACATGCGGAGCAGGGACTCGAGCATGTCACTCGAGCACACGCTGTACATGGTGCATACCTGAGTACCCGATGCAAACTCAAGTAGCGAGCACTTGCGCTCAAGAATAATGACAACTTATTCAATATGATGACCTAATGTAAACAAATTCTGTGCCGTACCTCTGGGTTCAAAATGTTCACTATACACCTTAATAAAATCCTTGAGGGGTATAGTTTCCAAAATGGGGACACTTGTGGGGGAGCTCCACTGTTTAGGCACATCACGCGCTCTCCAAACGCGACATGGTGTCCGCTAACGAATTGAATGGAAAATCGGCTCAAATTGTTAGCGGACGCCATGTTGCGTTTGGAGAGCCCCTGTGTGCCCAAACATTGGAGCTCCCCCACAAGTGACCCCATTTTGGAAACTAGACCCCCAAGGCACCTATCTAGATGCATAGTAAGCACTTGGAACCCCCAGGTGCTTCACAAATTGATTCGTAAAAATGAAAAAGTGAAAAAAAAAACAGATGGTAATCTCGCCTGAAGAAGGAGCCTCTGTGCTCTGAAAGCTTGCATATATATATATTTTCTGGTTAGCCAATAAAGGTATCACCCCAAGAATACTTTTGTCATTTTTGGCATACAAGTATTTACATCGATTTTTCTGGCTAGCACGGTGCCACAATATAACTTTGTATTGTACATCATGATAATGGAAGATACCCCAATGTATCGATCACAGATGGATCTGAAAAACCTCCTGAAGAAACTGGCACAAATGAACAGCGACATTTTCTTTCTATCCAGATGCAAAAAAGAAAACTTAATCCCCAAAGGCCTCATAATAAGGAATCCGACTCAGTTTACCTACAATACTCATTTTTCACAGAAACTTTGCTACAGATCATCTGAGAGACTGCGGAATCACCGCATTGGATTTTTCTACAACAAGAAGAAGAAGAGGACCATCCATAAAGAGATAACTTCTCTACAGGGCCGAATACAAGGACCAGATTCATGTCTAATCAAGGAGACATTACAGGATTTTTACAAAAAATTGCAACATCACCTTATTATCAATAAGAAAAAGAAACTTGACAGACTGAGGAAGAAAGCAGGTCTCAATGTAGTTGAAGGTAAGCCCAATTTACAAAATCATTTTAATACATCGTCCTCTGTTGTGAACCTCTCACAGTATGAGCCAAACGCAGGAGAAATGAATGTTTTATCAAAGGGACTAACATTCTGTCCTACAAAACAACTTGATACGGCTCAATTTTGTAGTGATATTGAGGAATTCTTCCGCAGATTACGGCTTAAAGAATTCTTTCACAACCATGCAGATATCACACCACAAGATAATCTGAACAACACATCAAAAAAGAAAAAGAGGACAAACTGGACCCCCCAACCTGGGCACAACCAAACTCTGGATCACTACGTAGACTGTTTCCGTAAAAAAGTTAAATCTGACATTTTGGACAGATGCCACAAAGTGCCGCACAATATCAGTATGGAGGAAAGAAAAGCCATACAGTCTTTAAAAGCAAATAACAATATCATCATCAAACCAGCAGACAAAGGAGGAGCTGTAGTCATTATGAACATGTCAGATTACATCCAAGAAGCACACAGACAACTCTTGGATATAAAATACTACACTCCACTTCAGGAAGATCCCACCAAAAAATACACAGAGGAACTAACACATATCATCAATGGGTTTGATTCTACTTCATCCTCACTATTGGAACTAATACCAGACAATCCCCAAACAGGTACCTTCTACATGTTTCCTAAAATACATAAAGGAGGTAATCCTGACAGGCCAATCATTTCTGGCATTGGGACATTAACGGAAAATATCTCAGGCTGGGTGGAGAACATTCTGAAACCCCTGGTGAGACGCACACCCAGCTATATCCAGGACACCACGGATAGCCTCTGCAAACTGTCAGCTCTCGGCCCACTTCCGGAGGACACAATACTAGCCACCATGGATGTAGAGTCTCTCTACTCCAACATTCCTCATGAGGATGGGATTGTAGCAAGCAAACATTTCCTACAAAAAAACAATCTGGCTACATAACCAACTCTGCAATTCATCAGGTTTGTGCTCCATCACAATTATTTCTCCTTTGGGAACAATTTATACCAACAATGTATGGGTAGCGACATGGGAAGCAAAATGTCCCCACAATATGCTAACCTATTTATGGCTAAACTACAGGAGGAGTTTTTGTCATCTTGCTCTATTAAACCTCTAGCATACTTCCGCTACATTGATGATCTGCTAATAATCTGGACAGGCTCAAAAGATGATCTGCTGACCTTCCACGATAACTTCAACAGGTTCCACCCAACCATCAAGCTCACCCTCAACTTCTCAAAATCCCAAATACATTTTCTGGACATGACCATATACATCAAAGACAACACCATACAGACATCAATTTACCATAAGCCCACAGGACTAGAGATGAGCGTTGTTCTACTCGAACTGTTCGCCAATCTCAAATTCGAGCTGTTTTGGGCGGTGTTCGAGCCGTTCGGCGAACACGAACAATTTGAGAAAAATTCGGCTGTTCGAGGTTATGTTTGATAACTGTTCGTGCACCAAAATCATAACTGGATTTTTTCTCAGTAATGATGAAAATTAATGTTAATACGCAGTTTGAGTGTACAGCAGGGCGGGGGGAGGGGCAGGGGATGGATCTCTGCAGGAACAATGAAGATCTCCATTTTTTTTTCTCTTTCCCGCATTTACAGTGGGGAGGTGCAATCTGTCAGCCTATCAGCAGCGCACACACGGAGCGAAGTGCTTTTTTTCACACAAGCAAGGGCATGTGTCATTGGCAGTGTATGTCACATGTCCTTGCCCTATAAGACCAAGCCATTTTCCCCGTCGCCACCATTTTCTCACTGCTGCAGCTGCGTGTTAGACGGCACCGCTGTTCCTGTGTGTGCTATACCTTGTTAATTTCAAGCCAATTTTCGCACAAATCTACAGATAGCTTGGGAGTAGGGAATAGTTGTGATTGCAGTCCTTTTAAGGACTAGGTTACAGCATTTCCTACGACTTTTATCAGGCAGGTCTGTGCTCTTAAATAGATAGATTGTGGGAGTAAAGACTAATTGTAATTGCAGTCCTTTTCAGGACTAGGTTACATCAGTTCCTATCAGTTTTTGCCAGGCAGGTCTGTGCCAGTGCTGTGCAAGTTTTTTTCACAGCATTTGGCTGAATCTAGCAAAGCTAATCCTTTTTGGCCTATTGCAGAGTGTGTTAGTCAGTGGAGTAGCCTATCTGTGTTGCAAGATATACCACCTGTGTATAGAATACCAATTTTTTTACTGCACCTAGTGAAGTAAAATCTTTTTGCCATAGCATCATTCTATTAGTCCATCTATACTGACCTCCATCAGGTTGCAAATTGAATATAATTTTTATCTGCATCTAGCTCTGAAAAAATATTTGGCCTTCTAGCAGTGTGTGGGACTTTCTCTATTAGTCCATCTATACTGACCTCCATCAGGTTGCAAACTAAATATATTTTTTTCTGCATCTACCTCTGAAAAAATATTGGGCTTCTAGCTGTGTGTGGGACTTGTTCTATTAATCCATCTATACAGACCTCCATCAGGTTGCAAACTGAATATATTTTTTTCTGCATCTACCTCTGAAAAAATATTGGGCTTCTAGCAGTGTGTGGCACTTGTTCTATTAATCCATCTATACAGACCTCCATCAGGTTGCAAACTGAATATATTTTTTTCTGCATCTACCTCTGAAAAAATATTGGGCTTCTAGCTGTGTGTGGGACTTGTTCTATTAATCCATCTATACAGACCTCCATCAGGTTGCAAACTGAATATATTTTTTTCTGCATCTACCTCTGAAAAAATATGTGGCCTTCTAGCAGTGTGTGGGACTTTCTCTATTAGTCCATCTATACTGACCTCCATCAGGTTGCAAACTGAATATAATTTTTTTCTGCATCTAGCTCTGAAAAAATATTTGGCCTTCTAGCAGTGTGTGGGACTTTCTCTATTAGTCCATCTATACTGACCTCCATCAGGTTGCAAATTAAAAATAATTTTTATCTGCATCTACAGTACCTCTGAAAAAATATTTGGGCTTCTAGCTGTGTGTGGGACTTGTTCTATTAGTCCATCTATACTGACCTCCATCAGGTTGCAAATTGAATATAATTTTTATCTGCATCTAGCTCTGAAAAAATATTTGGCCTTCTAGCAGTGTGTGGGACTTTCTCTATTAGTCCATCTATACTGACCTCCATCAGGTTGCAAATTGAATATAATTTTTATCTGCATCTAGCTCTGAAAAAATATTTGGCCTTCTAGCAGTGTGTGGGACTTTCTCTATTAGTCCATCTATACTGACCTCCATCAGTTTGCAAACTGAATATATTTTTTTCTGCATCTACCTCTGAAAAAATATTGGGCTTCTAGCTGTGTGTGGGACTTGTTCTATTACTTCATCTATACAGACCTCCATCAGGTTGCAAACTGAATATATTTTTTTCTGCATCTACCTCTGAAAAAATATGTGGCCTTCTAGCAGTGTGTGGGACTTTCTCTATTAGTCCATCTATACTGACCTCCATCAGGTTGCAAACTGAATATAATTTTTTTCTGCATCTAGCTCTGAAAAAATATTTGGCCTTCTAGCAGTGTGTGGGACTTTCTCTATTAGTCCATCTATACTGACCTCCATCAGGTTGCAAATTAAAAATAGTTTTTATCTGCATCTACAGTACCTCTGAAAAAATATTTGGGCTTCTAGCTGTGTGTGGGACTTGTTCTATTAGTCCATCTATACTGACCTCCATCAGGTTGCAAATTGAATATAATTTTTATCTGCATCTAGCTCTGAAAAAATATTTGGCCTTCTAGCAGTGTGTGGGACTTTCTCTATTAGTCCATCTATACTGACCTCCATCAGGTTGCAAATTGAATATAATTTTTATCTGCATCTAGCTCTGAAAAAATATTTGGCCTTCTAACAGTGTGTGGGACTTTCTCTATTAGTCCATCTATACTGACCTCCATCAGGTTGCAAACTGAATATATTTTTTTCTGCATCTACCTCTGAAAAAATATTGGGCTTCTAGCTGTGTGTGGGACTTGTTCTATTACTCCATCTATACAGACCTCCATCAGGTTGCAAACTGAATATATTTTTTTCTGCATCTACCTCTGAAAAAATATGTGGCCTTCTAGCAGTGTGTGGGACTTTCTCTATTAGTCCATCTATACTGACCTCCATCAGGTTGCAAACTGAATATAATTTTTTTCTGCATCTAGCTCTGAAAAAATATTTGGCCTTCTAGCAGTGTGTGGGACTTTCTCTATTAGTCCATCTATACTGACCTCCATCAGGTTGCAAATTAAAAATAGTTTTTATCTGCATCTACAGTACCTCTGAAAAAATATTTGGGCTTCTAGCTGTGTGTGGGACTTGTTCTATTAGTCCATCTATACTGACCTCCATCAGGTTGCAAATTGAATATAATTTTTATCTGCATCTAGCTCTGAAAAAATATTTGGCCTTCTAGCAGTGTGTGGGACTTTCTCTATTAGTCCATCTATACTGACCTCCATCAGGTTGCAAATTAAAAATAATTTTTATCTGCATCTACCTCTGAAAAAATATTTGGGCTTCTAGCTGTGTGTGGGACTTGTTCTATTACTCCATCTATACTGACCTCCATCAGGTTGCAAACTGAATATATTTTTTTCTGCATCTACCTCTGAAAAAATATGTGGCCTTCTAGCAGTGTGTGGGACTTTCTCTATTAGTCCATCTATACTGACCTCCATCAGGTTGCAAACTGAATATAATTTTTTTCTGCATCTAGCTCTGAAAAAATATTTGGCCTTCTAGCAGTGTGTGGGACTTTCTCTATTAGTCCATCTATACTGACCTCCATCAGGTTGCAAATTAAAAATAATTTTTATCTGCATCTACAGTACCTCTGAAAAAATATTTGGGCTTCTAGCTGTGTGTGGGACTTGTTCTATTAGTCCATCTATACTGACCTCCATCAGGTTGCAAATTGAATATAATTTTTATCTGCATCTAGCTCTGAAAAAATATTTGGCCTTCTAGCAGTGTGTGGGACTTTCTCTATTAGTCCATCTATACAGACCTCCATCAGGTTGCAAACTGAATATAATTTTTATCTGCATCTAGCTCTGAAAAAATATTTGGCCTTCTAGCAGTGTGTGGGACTTATTCTATTAGTCCACCTATACTGACCTCCATCAGGTTGCAAATTCAAAATAATTTTTTGTCTGCATCTAGCTCTGAAAAAATATTTGGCCTTCTAGCAGTGTGTGGGACTTTCTCTATTAGTCCATCTATACTGACCTCCATCAGGTTGCAAGCTGAATATTTTTTTTTCTGCATCTACCTCTGAAAAAATATTGGGCTTGTAGCTGTGTGTGGGACTTGTTCTATTAATCCATCTATACAGACCTCCATCAGGTTGCAAACTGAATAAAAAAAATTTCTGCATCTACCTCTGAAAAAATATTTGGTCTTCTAGCTGTGTGTGGGACTTGTTCTATTAGTCCATCTATACTGACCTCCATCAGGTTGCAAATTGAATATAATTTTTTTCTGCATCTAACCCAGCCAATAGTTTTGGCCTAATACCACAGTTTGGCCACTCAGCTCTGCTCGGTTCCCATCCATTGTTTTTTTGTGCAAACAACTCCAGAGTTGTGAATTAGTTAACCACCAAAATGAGTGGAAAAAGGCCTGCTGCTGGTGGAAAGGGGAATAGGCGTGTTGGAAAGGGGAAAAAAGGTTGTGTCCGTGGGGTAGGTGTTAAAGCAACAGTAACATCTGCAGAAGAAAGACCATCTTCCAGCCAAACTAAAATGTCTACTTTTAGCGGACAATGTGATAAGATCCCTTTCTTACGGCCACGCCAATCGCTACAAATTCCAGATGAGGCACAAAAACAGCAGGTGCTTCAACGGATATCAAGTGCTCCTTTAAGTGGGCTCTCCTCCACATCAACTTCAACATCACAAATACTCCAGTCCTCAAAGGTGTCACCCCAATCGCACTTGCTTCCTCACAGCTCCCAAATCTCCAGCTGCCCGTCTGAGTATGAGGTAGAACAGATGGTTGAGTCTGCAGAGCTGTTTACTCATACTATAGCCTGGGAATCAGAGGTCGACTCCAGCGCTTCTGTGAATCCAGACGAGGAAATAATCTGCACTGATGCCCAGAATCTTTATGAGTCGGATCCAGGACCAGACGCAGAAGGTTCTGACCATAATGTAGACCCTCATTCCCAAACTGTAACTCCTGTTGGTGGAGACAATGAGGAAGACGATGATAAGACTCAAATACCTGATTGGAGCGACAACTTTAGTTTTTTGTCAGGGCAGGAACAGGTTGGCTCTGAGGACGACGGGTGTGATAACGCACAGGGTGATGATGATGAGGTTGGAGATCCCACTTACTGTCAACCCACAGTCAGCCAAGAGATGAGGTCAGCAGAGGAGGTGGAGGAAGATGCTAGTGACGACGAGGTCAGGTTGCGCCTTCCTGGACAGAGACGTAGTACTGGAAGCACGTCAACAACTGCATCCTCAAACACAACTCTGCCTCTCACCACAAGTCGTGGTGGCTCTTCAGGTCGCATGGGTGCTAAGCCTTGCATAGCCTGGGCATTTTTTCAGATCGATAAAGATGACCCAACTCGTGTTATCTGTAACATTTGTCAGCAAAAGCTAAGTAGAGGCCAAAAAATACATAGTTTGAGTACTTCATGCATGAACCGGCACATGGACATGAAGCATAAGTTGCAGTGGGAAGCTCAGTGTGCTACAATGCGGCCTAGCCGGCCGGGCCAACCACCGTCTGCCATATCTTGTGCATCCGCAGCCTCTTCATCCTCTGTGACTGGGGGGACAGCAGTCACACCTGTTTTGGGGCGCAGACCTGCCACCTCTTTACCCGCAACAGCCAGCGTGATTGGCAGGTCATCATTTTCTTTGGAGGTGGTAACACCAGCTGGTGTTGAGCGCTGTCCGACATCGATAGCACCACCTTTGGATCAAGGCAACCTAACATGTCCGTCTGCATCTTCCTCACAGACCGGCAGTTTGCCGGGGACACCCTTATCAACCCCGTCTAAGCACAATAGCCAGCCCTCGGTCCCTCAGATGTGGACAAGTAAAAGACCATTTCCTCGTAGCCATGAGAAAGCTAAGAGGTTGAATTTCACCATCTGCAAGCTCTTGGCTACAGAAATGCTGCCTTTCCGCCTGGTGGACACAGAGGATTTTCGAGACCTTATGTCCGTCGCAGTGCCCCAGTACCAGATGCCCAGTCGGCACTACTTCTCAAAGAAAGGTGTGCCTGCGCTCCACCAGCATGTCGCACACAACATCACCGCTTCTTTGAGAAACTCTGTGTGTGACAGGGTGCATTTCACCACAGACACTTGGACGAGTAGGCATGGACAGGGGCGTTACATGTCGCTGACTGGGCACTGGGTAACTATGGTGACAGCAGGACAAGGGGCTGCTGTCCAAGTCTTGCCGTCCCCACGAGTTGTGCGTCAATCCTCTTTATGTCAAAGTTCCTCCACTGCTTCTGCCTCCTCAACCTCCTCTCGGTCTTCCACCTGCACCGAAAGCCTGTCTGGTCATGCCACAAGCTTTCTAACTGCGCAGAAGGGATCCTGCACACCTCCTTACTATGCTGGCAGTAGGGCTCAACGTCATCAGGCGGTTTTTACATTGAAATGTCTGGGAAATGTGAGTCACACAGCTGAGGAGTTGTGGTCAGCTCTGGAGAACCAATTTCATGAATGGTTGTCTCCACTGGACCTGAAACCAGGGAAGGCCGTGTGCAACAATGCTGCAAACCTGGGTGCGGCCCTTCGCCGGGGCAATGTCACACACGTGCCTTGTATGGCTCACGTGTTGAACCTGGTTGTCCAGCAATTTTTAGCCCACTATCCCAGACTAGATGGCCTTCTGCAGAGGGCACGGTCGCTGTGTGCTCACTTCCGCCGTTCGCATCCCGCAGCTCAGCGACTTACATCTCTACAGAAGTCGTTGGGCCTGCCACTTCACCGGCTAAAATGCGATGTGCCTACCCGGTGGAATTCAACTCTGCACATGTTGCAGCGACTGTGACAGCACCGACAAGCCCTGGTGCAATACGTTCTGACGTATATCCTGGGCCAACGAGATCCAGAGGTGGGGCAAATCATGCTGGAGGAGTGGTCTCAGATCAGGGACCTATGCACCCTTCTGCACAGTTTTGAAATGGCGACGAAGATGTTTAGTGCTGACGATGCCATTATCAGCATGACTATTCCGGTGATTTACATGCTGGAGCACATGTTAAACAGAATTCGGAGTCAGGTGGTGGCACAAGAGGAGGTGGAGGAAGTAGAGGAGGAGGAGTTGTATGCGGAAGGGCTAACATCTGCAAGGTCCAGACGGTCGGCAGCACCAAGGCGGCAGGCATGTGAGGGTGGGGGAGATGGTTTTACCAGGGCGCATGGTAGCAGCCAAACTAGTGAGGAAGGTGCAGGAGCCCAGGAAGAAGTGGAGGACGAACTGATGGAAGACTCATCAGATGAGGGAGACCTTGATCACATTTCTGTTGTGCGAGGTTGGGGGGAGAGGACAGAGGAAGGAAGCATGATTGTTACCTCGCCACCAACACAACAGGGACTTGGTGCTCCTGGATGCGCAACACACATGAGTGCCTTCTTGCTGCACTACCTGCAACATGACCCTCGAATTGTGAGAATTAGAAATAATCCTGACTACTGGGTTGCCACACTGTTAGATCCCCGGTACAAAAGTAAATTTGCAGAAATTATTCCTGCCATAGAAAGAGATGCACGCATGCAGGAGTATCAGCAGAGACTGTTGCAGAATCTTACATGTGCTTTTCCACAAAATACCAGTGGTGCACGTAGTGAATCTCACAGTTCCAACTTGCCAACCGTGGGACCGTCAAGTGTTCAGCACTCAAACCGTAACAGAACCACAGTATCTGCTGGTAACATCAATTTTGCGGAATCATTTCACCACTTTTTTAGCCCATCCTTTGCAAGGCCACAGGAGACAAGAAGTCTGACACATAGTCAACGCCTAGAGACGATGGTACAGGAGTATCTCCAAGTAAACATTGAAGCCACGACTGTGTCACTGGACCCTTGCTCTTTTTGGGCTTCCAATCTGGATAAATGGCTGGAGCTAGCCACTTACGCCTTGGAGATCTTGTCATGCCCCGCAGCCAGCGTTCTGTCTGAACGTGTGTTCAGCGCTGCTGGTGGTATGCTGACAGATAAGCGCACGCGGCTCTCCACTGATAATGTAGACAGACTCACGTTCATAAAGATGAACAAATCATGGATCCGAAACGACTTTTCTACCCCTGTGTCATCCCGGGGAGAGTAAAAGCTTGATGATTGGTTAAAATCACCCTACCAACCGTTTTAAGCTTTCAAATTACTAAGCATGTTTATCTGTATCTTGGCTGGAAAATAATTTGGGCTTTGTAGCAGTGTGCAGCACTGATTCTATTAGGCCATCTATAATAAGCTCCACCAGATTTAAAATTACTAATCATGTTTATCTGTATCTTGGCTGGAAAATAATTTGGGCTTTGTAGCAGTGTGCAGCACTGATCCTATTAGGCCATCTATACTAAAGCTTCACCAGATTTAAAATTAACAATAATTTTTAGCTGCATCTAGCCCGGAAAATAATTTTGGGGCTCCGAGATGCGCAAGACACATAAGTGCCTTCTTGCTGCACTACCTGCAGCATGACCCTCATATTGTCAGAATTCGAAGTAATCATGACTACTGGGTTGCCACACTCTTAGATCCCCCAAACTTTTCGATCAACCTTTTCATTTTAATAAAGACCAAAAAAATGGTCATTTTTGAAATTATAAGCATTAGCAGGTTGTTAGAAACTGAAATCAAACAGTTTTCAACTCAAAACTTTATTCTAGGTGATGTTACATTTTCACATAGGACCCCTTGTTCGAAAGGAGCTTCTGAACTCTCTCGTCCATTGAATTTGTCAGGTTTTGGATGGTTTCTGCTTCAATTGTTTTGCATGAGGACAGAATACCCTCCCAGAGCTGTTGCTTAGATGTGAACTGCCTCCCGCCATCATAGACACTCCTTTTAATGATGCTCCAAAGGTTCTGAATGGGGTAGAGGTCAGGGGAGCATGGGGTCACACCATAAGTTTGTCCCCTTTTATGCCCATATCAGCCAGAGATGCAGATGTTTTATGTGCAGCATGAGATGGTGCATTATCATGCAAAAAAATGATCTTGCTGTGAAATACACGGTTCTTCTTCTTGAACCATGGCAGGAAGTGCTGTTTGAGAAAATCCACATACATTATGGAGTTCATCTTTAGCGCCTTCAGGGATCTTAAAGGGGCCGACAATCTCTCTCCCCATGATTCCAGCCCAAAACATTACTCCACCTCCTCCTTGTTGGCGCTGTAGCCGTGTTTACGTGGGGTGTCCATCAACCAGCCATCCTCCACTCCATCCATCTGGACCATCGAGCGCTGCACGGCACTCATCCGTGAACAAAACAGTTTTGAAATCAGTCTTCATGTAATGTTTGGCCCACTGGAGCCGTTTCTGCTTGTGTGAAGTGGATAGAGGAGGTCGACAGGATGGCGTATGCACAGCTGCAAACCTCTGAAGGACCCTGCATCTTGTTGTTCGGGGGACGTTGGAGGCACCAGCAGCTTCAAAAACTTGTCTGCTGCTATGACAAGGCTTTTTTGCCGCTGCTCTTTCAACCTGACGTAATTGCCTGTAGGAAAGAGTCCTCAATTTGCCCTTATCAGCACGCACACGTGTGTACTGTGAATCAGCTACATACTTCTTGATTGCCAAGACACTTCATCCTGATCATCGCACAATGTTGATTGTAGTCATGCCTTGACCTAAACACTCCACAATTTGTTGCTTCTCAGCAGCCGACACATCCTTTTTCTTTCCCATTTTGGCAGAAAATGTAGGCTGCTTAATAATGTGAGACAGCCTTCTTAAGTAGTCTTGCCTTTCATTGGACACACCTGCCAAACTAATTAGCACAGGTGTCTGCAATTGCTTACAGTGATATAAAGAGCCCTGACACACATCACCATCAATGAGTTTAACTGACAAACAAACAAATTCTTCCCTTATCACTCCTAAACACTTTTTGCATAATAATTTGGAACACAGTGTACATGTGCTTTTCCACAAAACACCAGTGGTTCACGTAGTGAATCTTACAGTTCTAACTTGCCAACCGTGGTCTGTAGGGAGTTGTTCAATAAAGGGCCCAAAATTAAGATAACATAGATGGGAGAGGTCTCTATGAATAGGAATTCCTAAGTATTTGATACCCTGTGAGGGCCAGGCAAAGGGAAAGTTGAACTGGATGGAATCCTATATGGATTTGGGGAGGGAGACATCGAGGGCCTCAGACTTCGCTGCATTGATTTTAAAATTTGACCATGTAACAAAGTGATCTATTTCAGCCATAACAGCATGGATGGATATATGTGATTGAGTGATATATACTAGGACATCATCAGCAAATAGAGAGCACTTGTACTCGGTGCCTTCCACCTAATATTGGGGTTATGACGAATTGATGAGAGCAGGTGCTCCGTCACTAGGATGTATAAGAGAGGGGACAGAGGACATCCCTGCCTTGTCCCATTGGTGATTGTGAAAGGTGATGAAAATGTTCTGACGCGCCCCCTGGGCCTTGGGACACCCGGAGCCGGACCCTTTTTGGTGGATGCTGGTGGTTGTAGTCTCCGTGGCGGCGACCCGGTTCCGTGGCTCAGGGCGGTCAAACCAGTGGCGGAACTATTTATGTGGTTTTGATGTTTAAATATCCGACTACGCCACCCGTGGATTGCGGTCAGAGTGAACCGCCGCTACAGGGCAGACCGCTAAGGCTGGTGTTGTGGGTGCAGCAGAGCGTAGCATAACTCCCCACGGGAGGAGTATAGCCTCAGGGCAGTGTATGCGGAGGATGGGGGTGATGGTGCAGGGCAGCAGCAGTAACGACACGGAGTCAGTGATGCAGTCCAGGGCCTTTACTCACAGTTCTTATTATCCAGACCACGTCTGCAGGTAACGGCTGCCCACGTCGTACTGTGCTCACCAGGTGAGGGGCTCAGACAACTCCCAGATAACTTTGGAGCGCTTCACAGGACCCCCTTTGTGTGTCCTTTGTCTGGCCTTTCTTACCAACCCTTCTGTCCGGCTGCCTCGGGCCTCCTCTTGGTAAACTTGGCGCCAGTTTCCCTGACCCTATGTGGTGCCTTCCTAGCGGGTGTAGCGAGGGGCTGCGCCACATAAAATGTCACAGCCTCCTGTTTCTAGCTGAGGGTCGTTTCCTGCCTCCACTAGTTTCGGGGACCGGTCTCCCCCTTTGGCCTGACCCCTCCACGCAGGTGGATTCGGGCGTGCGGTGGCGACTGACTCGCCCGTCCGCACCCCTGGGATCCCTTCGTTCCTCGTTCCTGGAGCCTTCTCCGCTCCTCTTCCTTCCTTCTCCCTCTTCCAGGCCTGGGCCTCTGTTACTAGGCCCGCCTCCGGAGCAGAGCTCATGCAGAGCCCCTGCTCCCTGCCACTTCTGCTCAGACTTCTCTGCACTGAACTAAGATGGTGCCCACCTTTTATACTCCCTTCTCAATGCACCCAGGAACTGCTTCCTCCCTGCTCCTGCACTACAGGGTTCCCCTTCCTCAGTGTTCCCTCCCCCCACTCCAGCCAGGGACAGGGACTGTCGTGCCCATCTCAGGGGCATATTGGTCGCCCTGCCCCACGGCAATGTGGTGTAATGCATGCAGGTGTCGGGTCCTGATCCACACTACATCCTTACCTGAGAGTGAGATATCACACCTCTGGGTGAGGTGCAATACCTCTGTAGCAACCGAGCCCTCAGGGTGCTACAGTTCCATTTATCTTCAGCCTAGGTGACGTATTGCGATACAGGGCCGTGATTTTGGCTATAAAAGGGTCCCCTAGACCCCTACCCCAAGCTTTTTAAGAGAATCATATATGGCGTGCCAGGAGACTCTATGGAATGCTTTCTCAGCATCCAACGAGAGTATCTAATTACAAATTTTTAATTGCATCTAGCCCAGGAAATACTTTGTGCCTAGTAGCAGTGTCTGCTAGTCAGCGGATTATCCTGGCTGTTAAGCAAGCTACACCACCTGTAGTTTGGACACTTATTTTTTTCAAAGGAAATGCTTCGGGACCACGGGATACTCAGTGAAGAGCATCAGGAGGCACCCCAAGGCATAGGGGCTGGGACTGGCAGTAGGATACCTTGCGGTGGACCGCCGAGCTCGATCCTTATAAAAGCTTTTTAACTGCAGCAGCTTTAGTGGACGCTACTGGAGCTGGAATTACGCGGCTGCTTGCATGAGACTTGCCCTCCAATAGATCCTTGTAAATGGATTTAAAGTGTATTCATTCAAATTAGAGAGACAATTTAAATTAAAAAGCTTAGAGCTGCCTCCACCACAGGGGGGCTCGCTCGACCCACCAGCGGACAGGCACCAGTATTGGGAGAGGGGGGCTGGCCGTCAGGGTTCACCGCGGCTCTGGCACAAACCCGGCGACGCGGAGGTGGCATGGGCAGGAGCGGACTGAACGTGTCGGCTTCTCACTTTTTGGATTTTAGAAGGGCATGACATGCCTATATCTGTGTCTCCCCCTCCTTTTACTCCTCCACCTCTTTTCTTTTCGCATGACTATATGTACTTGTCACTTTTCCATGTGTTAGTTGTGTCTTCTGAGCAGTTTGTCAGCTTTTGGACACCTTTGAAGGTGTTTTCTATGTGTTTATATGTGTTTTTGTTTGCCTGCCATTGGTTTTAACGGTGTTCGAAGGTGTTCGACGAACAGTTCGGCGAACACACGGGTGTTCGACGAACCGAACCGAACTCGAACACTACGGGGGTGGCTCAACACTACACAGGACGTCCAGCATATCTTAGATGGAACAGCTTTCATCCAAGACACAAAAAAATCCATCATCTACAGTCAAGCTCTGAGGTACATTCGAATCTGTTCAGACAGCAAGGACAGAAAACTGCAGCTACTATCCCTGAGGAATACATTCCTACAACAAGGATCCCATCCACTGGTAATAGATGAACAAATTCACAGAGCTACAAGGATACCAAGAAGTAGCCTCCTGGATTACAGACAAAGGGAGGACAACAACAGGCTTCTCTTGTGGTCACATACAACTCCCACATGAACATCCTAAGGAAAATTGGTGCTGATCTCCAACCCATATTCCACAGAGACCACAAACTGAAAGAAATATTCCCAGAACTACCACTTCTCTCCTACAAACAGCCCCCTAACTTAAGGAATCTCCTTGTCAGAAGTGTCCTCTGATCACCATCAGTGACGGGCACATTCCCATGTAAAAACAAAAAATGCAAAACTTGTACCCACATATCACCATCAAATACAGTCTGTATACCTAACACAAATCAGGACTACAAAATCATGGATGTCTTTTCATGTACATCCTCCAGTGTGGTGACATGATACAATGTACAAGGTGTCCGGAAGGAGTTTATATTGGAGAAACGATGCAAAAACTGCAAACAAGAATGAATTTACACAGACACACAATTAAGAATGAACAGGACACACCTGTGGGAAAACATTTCTCTGGCCGGGGACACTGTATGAAAGATCTAAAAGTTTTAATACTAAAAGGTCACTTCAAGGGCAACAGAGAAAGAAAAATTTGGGAATTCAAATTGATAAGGATGTTCAATTCACTGACAACAGAACTAAATATAACACCTGGCTTTATGACTCACTACATGGACACAATTCACACCCCCAGATAATTAAACATTCCCAAGGCCTCTCATTTTGCAAAAAAAAAAAAAACAACTAATTTGCTCTCCCTAACTTATCTGTAGGAGACATCACAACTTACACCTCATGAACAAATGTCTTGTTGTAACATCTCTCAAATGCTGTGCCTTTTGTCTCATGAATTCATTTGTAATCTTGCCTGAAGAAGGAGCCTCTGTGCTCTGAAAGCTTGCATATATATATATATAATTTCTGGTTAGCCAATAAAGGTATCACTCCGAGAATACTTTTGTCATTTTTGGCATACAAGTATTTACATCGATTTTTCTGGCTATCACGGTGCCACAATATAACTTTGTATTGTACATCAAACAGTGTTAGAAAGTTCAGAAAATTCCATTTTGCAATGATTAAAGTTCCGTTGTGAATTTTAGCGTGACTGGACCGTTCTTACGGAAATGTTTCCTGCCTCCTTCACTTAGATTCAGATCATACAGATAGTCAGACACCGCATTATCTCTGATACTATGGCCGATACAGCGCACATATAGATTATACTATAGAGTCCAAAAGTTTCGCTTTTTTTTTTTTTAAATGTGATGACTTCTGTCTGGTTGTTGTGATGTCATTTCCCTGGTGAGGAATTGAAAGTGCATGAAGTTGTCATCATACAAGACCTTAATTGTAACCAAAATGCTTTTGAATATCATTCATATTCTCTGAAACAAGACCAAGAAAGGAAAAATTCTGCTGGGGTATGTAAACTTTTGAGCACAACTGTATCCTTGTTCATGGTAGCATTCATATTTCCATCAATTCTATGCCAAGGGCCAATGGCAGATGCAGAAAAGCAGCCCAAAACCATGAGATTGCCGCCACCATGTTTCACTGTATGCGTTTGGTACCTTACATCATTACGTTTTCCAACTCTGCAGTATGTACAGTGCTGCCATCACTACCAAACAGATTGAACTTGGATTCATCCGACCCCAACACCTTAGACCAATCTGTCTCTTTCCGTTGTCTGTGTTCTTTGGCAAACACAAGTTGGACCTTCCGGTTCTTTGCAGAGATGAAAGGCTTCTTGACTGGAACTCGTGCATTCAGCCCTACTGCTTAGTCCTCGCGACTCACTTTGACCCCATATTCTTTGTTCATTTTGTGGACATCAGATACTGACTTTTTCTTTATAATGTGATCAACTCTGGAGGAAGTTCTCCTTGGTCGTCCACTTCTAGGTTTGTCGGCTGTTCCAGAACCTTCTTTTTCTTTCTTTAATATACCTGACACTTGACTCTGAGAACAGGTGAATTCCATAGCTGCCTCTTTATGGCTTTTCCCTGACTTCACTCCCAGAATAATAAGCTTCCTGACATCTGGTGATAAATTTGGCTTTGTCTCTGCCATGTTTTTAACCTTAAAACGCAAAAAAAAAAATTTAGGCAAAATTCGACTGCCCATAACAAAATAGGCAAAACATTTGGCCCAGCAAATGTTGAAAACTAACACATAAAGGGATAAAACAATGTCCAACACAATTTTTGTCCTGATAGCTGACAATCATTTGCTTCCAGTTAACTAAAATCACCAGAAAAATGGCCTCACAACAACCAAACAGAAGCAATCACAATTTAAAAAAAAAATGCTAAACTTTTGGTGGCTACTGTATTCATACAGTCAGGTTTAGCTGAGCTGCCTTTATCATTTGGCACAAAGTACAGTATCACAACATTTAATGTGGCTGCAGGGAAACTAGGCTGTACTTTTGGAGATGCATATAAAAATATTTTTGGTTTTGTCACTCGGCCTCAAAAAATTTAGTTACATATCTGGTAAAAATCCCTGAGCTCTCCTGAACCCTGCTGCTTTTTTGCCGTTTTGCACTGCGTCGCTCCATTGCAGAGATACTCACATTTGTTGCTTTCGGAGTGCAGTATGTGAAATCTCTGCTTTGCAGTCCAACTTTGCATTTTTTCAGTCTTATTTGGGAGTGCGCACTTTCAGCCCTCCCTCCAAGACGCTGCCAATGATCACATGCTCGACTACTAGATCTTCTCCTGATCTGTGGAAGCAGAGAAGAAACAGCCCGTTGCACTACAAGCAGAGATTTCACATGCAGTGCTCCAAAAGACGCAAATGTGAATATCTCTGCAATGGAGCGACGCAGCGAAAAACGGAAAAGAGCTGCAGAATCAGGGGAGCTCAGGGACTTTTACAAGGTATTTAAGGAATCACCCTGTAAGAATTGAATTTTATCGTTCTGGGTCCAATTACTGGAAAGTGGATTGTATTATGTGTTGTGCACAGATATTACTCAGTATTGCAGGGTCTGATTACTGCACACTGGGGTCAGGTGGCTTTAGTGGTCCTATCACTTTCTTATTACAGTTTTTGTGGAGCATTATATGGCAGCACACGCAGTTTGGTACATGTGATGGGTCTCCTAACCATTTTCCTTCTGTATTTTTTTACAGAGAAGGACGGGAAGGCTTTCCATCCAACCTACGAGGAGAAGCTGAGGCTGGTGGCTGTGTACAAACAAGTCCTCCTGGGACCGTACAACCCCGACACGTGCCCCGAAGTCGGCTTCTTCGATGTCCTGGGCAACGATAGGAGGTAACGAACGTCGTGTGGTTTGTTTCACTGTATCACATTCCTATAAAAAAGTAGCCACTTTGTAAATAGCCTAACGTTTTCTTACCGTTTTGTATACACAGCACTGATGCAGATCTGTGTGTCTCCATGGTTACAGACTACACTACATATGTAGTCTGATCCTGCCATTGTATATTTTTCACCACTAAAGTAGCCGTCAGTGACTGCAGGGTGAACCTCATTACCATGAGCATTTATGGGAGCTGTGTACGCAAAACGGCAACAGATTTTCCATCATGGGCATGCATCGATCTGATGTGTCCAAAAAAAAAAAATAGGAATTGAAATGCAAAGTTTAATAGAAAACTGCAGACTGTTTCTTGCATAAAACTGAACGACGACGCGTTTCTAACCTCTTCATAGAAGCCTTTGCTCCCTCTGAGCATCGTTCACACACTGTCGTCTTTCTCACAGGAAAGAATGGGCGGCCCTGGGCAACCTGAGCAAGCAGGAAGCCATGACGGAGTTTATCACCCTCCTGAACAGATGCTGCCACCTCTTCTCCACATACGTCACATCCCATAAAATAGAGAAAGAAGAGCAGGAGAGAAAAAGGTACTAATCCCTACAATCCGTACATCCGGCATCGGTGGGGCACGGTAACTGCTGGTTTCCTCCAGAAACAGCGCCACACGTGTCCACAGGCTGTGCCTGGTATTGCAGCTCAGTACTATTAAAGTGAGTGGGGCTGAGCGGCAAGGTGACGCACAACCTGCAGACAGGTACCTGAAAACAACTCCAGCACTAATAGTTACTGGAGACGTTCTTAAAGGGACCGCTCTGCAGATTGTGCAGTGAACCCACCCCAACTCTACCAGAAGAGGCGCTGGTGATGCTGATAGATAGGAGATGGTTTGCAGCGGTTTTCTATGGATGCCGGACCTGGGTCCTGCAAATCTTTCTGCTCCAGTCTATAGCAGAGGTTAGCGGCAGTCGCTATCTCACAAGATAGATGATGATCGACATCTGGGTCACGTTTTTCCACACTTAAAGGGGTTGTCTGTTAGTTTAAAGGAGCTTTCTGTTTCCTGCAGGGATAACGTCACGTCACTCTATCAGATTGCTGCAGCCAATCACTGGCATGTACAGCATGAGACCGTAGAAACCAGTGATCGACTGCAGCAGTCACATGGATTATACAACATCATCGCTGCAGGAAAAAAAGTGATGGCCGCCAGAGTGTGAGCACGGGAGAAGCGAAGGAGTCATCAGGCGAGAAATATTTGTTTTTTATGGGTCAATTTTGTAAAATTTCCAACTGCCTTAAGTGGTATCAAATCCCTATCATATCACTAACTTAAAGCCGCAGCAGTTCTTAAACTTTGACTAAGTTTGATACATAGAATCCAACCTGCAGTGTAAAGCATGGGGGACAAAACAGCAGTATGAGACTGACAGGACATGAGGCATCTTTCAGGTTACCTCCTACTCCAGTACTAATTGCAGTATAGCTGGAGTCAGTGATTATGGATTTACGGAGCAGTCGGTATGTAAGACCGGAGGGATCATGGACCGGACTTCTGCTTTAAGTCCCAGGAAGTGAGAACGGTTGACGCTGCTGCAAAAATCATGTCCGACATAGTTCAGTGTAAAGCGTCATCTGCTGACTTTACTGGAGAGAAGAGAAGGAGCGGAGACGGCGGGAAGAGGAGGAGCGGCAGCGGCTGCTGCGAGAGGAGGAGAAGCGGAGGAAAGAAGAGGAGCAGAGGCTGCGGAGAGAGGAGGAAGAGAGGATGCGAGCGGAGGATGAACGGTTTAGAATGGAACAGCAGAAGTAAGTACTCCCATCGGAAGTCACTCATCTTTTTTAAAGGATATTTTTGGGTGGGTCACTCATTCAGGACCCTCGTAGTATGAGCCATAGTGCAAGGAGCAGTCTGTTGTATGCAATGCTGGTGACCGGTTGGAGGGTACATGCGCTGGGGTCACCAACAATGGGGTCCACGGAGCCCTGTCACATTCATTTTAATGGAAAATTACTAAAGCTCTGCCCGCCACAGGCAATGGCGGGTGCAGCAGTCATTAGGGCAGGATCGTGCATTTGTGTTTCAAATCTTAATTCTATTTTTTTTTTGCAGGCAGCAGATCATGGCCGCCCTGAACTCGCAGACAGCGGTGCAGTTTCAGCAGTACGCAGCGCAGCAGTACCCGGGGAACTTCGAGCAACAGCAGCTCCTGATCCGGCAGCTGCAGGAACAGCACTACCAGCAGTACATGCAGCAGCTGTACCAAGTGCAGCTCGCTCAGCAACAGGTAGACGCAGCGCACAGACCCCCGAGCCTCGCTGCTCTGAGCTGCATTTACCTGTCGGACCATGTTCCCACGTAGCATAAATGCTGCAGGGTTTGGTTTTTTTTGCAGAAAATCCCCTGTGTTTAAAACGGTGTTTCCCAAACTCCAGTCCTCACGGCCCCCATAGGTCATGTTTTCAGGATTTCCTTAGTATTTCCATCACCTGTGTAATACTATCAAGGCATCAGGAATTCTCTCACCTGTGTAATACGAAGGAGATCCTGAAACATGACCTGTGGGGGCCGTGAGGACTGGAGTTTTGGAAACACTGGTTTAAAAGTTTGAGGAAACTTCTTGTGCTTCCCGGAAAACTCCTGACCGCTGTGCATCTAAAGACGTTGCTGAAATTTGTGTTTTTTTGGTTTGTTTATTTTTTCCTGTGGAGCCGAAAAAATGCATGAAAAAATGCCCTCGCTTCTTGTACAGAATTAATAAAACCTTCAGATCTTCAACAATAAATGGGGTAAAAACACCTGTAAAAATAAGATAATCAGAGTAGATTGCTATTGCGGGTTTTGATGTAGAAAATAAACCCTGCACTTTACGCTCCCTGGAACCTGAACTAATTAACTAATTGTTTTTAGTAAGAAAAAAATAAAAAAATTGCGCGGCTGAGTCTTGCTCTTGATGATGGCGGTGCGCTGAGTAGCTGGTTGATTAGATGCAGCGTTTATAAGTGGAAGACAGTGGGATTTGTGTGCAGCGTCTATTGGAGCCTGTGGTTGTCTGAAACGCTGCCTCATTAGAAGTTAAGCTTCTTTGTTCTTCCCCTCATGCTTTACACTGCAGTTTTGCTTTGCAGCATACAAGAAATGAAGAATGCTCATAAATGACGTGGTGTTACCCTCTCCTTACCCTCTCGGCCTTACAGAAACAGCAGGAGGCACTTTCGGCTGGAACCAGCTCCCCTGTCAGTTCTCCATCCAAGATGAACATGGGAAGCATCACCGGCTCCGGAGAAGCCCCCTCGGTCAATGGACAAACCCACCCACACATAGACAATGCTGAGAAAGAACTGGAGGCCGACCCCGCTGGAAGACCTGCTGGAGAACGCGCCTAAAGGTGCGTCCTATTGACCCCAGTGGGGTTGGGGTCTGTTGGGTGGACAAACAGACGATACCTGGACATTGGCTAATGGTTTATGTTTGCTCATTATTTTTCCACTTCCTTCTCTCTACAGAGTCCACGCCGGTCATTGCTGCCCCATCCATGTGGACAAGACCCCAAATTAAAGACTTCAAAGAGAAGATCCGGCAGGACGCGGATTCAGTCATCACCGTCGGAAGAGGAGAGGTGGTCACAGTCCGGGTCCCCACACACGAGGAGGGCTCCTATCTTTTCTGGGAGTTTGCCACAGATAACTTTGACATTGGTTTTGGGGTTTACTTTGAATGGACAGACTCCCCAAACACGGCTGTGAGCGTGCACGTCAGCGAGTCCAGCGAGGGCGAGGACGAAGGTACTTTGTACAATTTTCATACTTCATTCCTGTACAATAAATACTGTAGCAGGTCTTCACTGCATCTCACCCCCTCTTCCTGAAGAGGTCGGGGGTCTCTCGAGAAGCAGCATCTTACCCCCTCGTTTTAAGGAGGTTGGGGCCTCTCGAGAAGCAGTGTCTTACCCCCTCGTCTTAAGGAGGTTGGGGCCTCTCAAGAAGCAGTGTCTCACCCCCTCGTCTTGAGGAGGTTGGGGCCTCTCGAGAAGCAGCGTCTCACCCCTTTGATTTGAGGAGGTTGGGGCCTCTTGAGAAGCAGCATCTCACCCCTTCGTCCTGAGGAGGTCGGGGGGTCTCTCTAGAAGCAGCATCTCACCCTTTCGTCCTGAGGAGTTAGGGGGTCTCACCCCCTCGCCCTGAAGAGTTCTGGGGGTCCTATTGAAGCAGCGTCTCACCCCCTCGTCCTGAGCAGGTTGGGGGCCTGTTGAGAAGCAGCGTCTCACCACCTCATCCGGACGAGGTAGGGGGCCTTTCGAGAAGCAGCGTCTCACCCCCTCATCCGGACGAGGTAGGGGGCCTTTCGAGAAGCAGCGTCTCACCCCCTCATCCGGACGAGGTCGGGGCCTCTTGAGAAGCAGCGTCCCACCCCCTTGTTCCGAGGAGGTCGGAGGCTTCTGGAGAAGCACCAACTGGTCATGGATGTTCACCTCTGCAGGAGATCAAAAACCAACAATGTGCTCTCTGGGGCGTTACTGTGGTCTCTCTTGCTTTCCGTAGGTTAAGATTGACCTATCAGACTGGCGGGATGGTTGAGTCGCTGCCTAATTTATCCTCTCCCCAATGCCAGTAGTGGAGGAGCTGTGCCTCTGCAGAGGGAAAACGGGCCGCATCTAGCGTCAGAGAGGCTCATTCACACTTTAAAGTAAAAAGCTTGCGAGCGTGCTCTCCTTGCCAAGGAAACCAGTCACCACTGATAGTTTGTAGAGGTGGCCGGTATCCTAGGCAACCAGCTGTAAACTATAGAATTAAGAATACCTCCATATTTGACAACAGAGATACTTTTTAATAAAGAGTGAAATGTAAAGTTCCTGGTGTTTACAAGCACTTTGCAATTTTACCCAGCGAAGATGGAGGAAAAACCGCACCAAAAACGGATCAGATCAGCATGAGTCGCCCTGTACTCTCTCTGCGGGATTTCTGTAAGACTGCTTGTTTCCGGATTATTCCCGGAAGACCCCTTTATGCTTCTGTTTTAGCTCCGCGCCCATGACTTGTCCCACTCTGATATCCTGGACTCACTCCTGACTTGTGTCTGTTCTTTACAGAGAATCCCAACAACGAAGAGAAAGCCGAAAAGAACGCCAACAAGCCTCAGCTGGAGGAGATTGTGCCGGTCTACAGGCGGGATCGTCACGAAGAGGTGGACGCCGGCAGCCACCAGTACCCCGGCCGGGGGCTCGACCTGCTCAAATTTGACAACTCTTATTCCTTGTGTCGTTCAAAATCTGTGTACTACAGAGTGTATTATACTAGATAAAGGAGGGGCCTGCGGTCAGGGGGAGGAGCCGGCAATCAGGGGGAGGGGCAAGTGATCATGGGGCGGGGCCTGCAATCAGGGGGAGGGGCCAGGGCAGTAAGTCGCTCACATGACCTGGATCCTTTTCGATAAGTGTCGCCTCCTCATCGCTCCTCGTGGCGGCCGACACTAATTCAGAGTGCTGTGATTTAACCCGTTCTTTGCCACTACGATTGGTGGACATGAAAGGGGTTAAACATAATTTGGCTGTGCCTGCACTTTTGTGTTTTGTGTTTTTTTTCGCACTTGTTTGGGATTTTTAATTCTATTCTATGTGCGCCCACTCGGGGGCATTTCATGATCTGTTCAGAAGATGAACGCGCATGAGAAGCGTCATGGAGGAGGGGGCACCTTTGTGTTGGGTACCAGGGTAGTGGGCGCCCCCTCAAGACTGGTGGAAGGGTAAAGGTCCCATGTGTTCCCCTCGGTCTGCCCTATTCTGTACCACGCGCAGGTAGCTCAGCGCCATCGCAAACAGCAACGGTTTCTCCTCCACTATAGGTCAAGGCAAATCCGAAATGTGCTGTTGCCTCTCTGGTATCAGCCGTCTGTAGCGGGCAGGAGAGGGTAGTGGGGAAAGTTTCTTATCTCTTCTCTCATCAGTCTGATTT
Organism: Phyllobates terribilis; assembly: GCF_046119375.1. Taxonomy (NCBI): domain Eukaryota; kingdom Metazoa; phylum Chordata; class Amphibia; order Anura; family Dendrobatidae; genus Phyllobates; species Phyllobates terribilis. The sequence goes on from NW_027363287.1 coordinate 46,741, forward strand.
GTCTGATCTTGTACCATGTAAAATATGTAACAAATATGAGAAATGGTTTATAATAATAATAATCATATGGAATAATCTGTCCTGTGTGATCTGGTGGAAACACTGCACCTCCCCCAATGCCCCGCAGCAGAGCATGCGCTATGTGAGACCACCAGGGGTGGGCCGCAGGGCGGAGGGGGGGGTTCACGAAGCCTGAGAAGCTAGGAGGAATCTGGCAGACTTGCGATTGCTGCTCTGGAGGTGATAACAGCATTTCCTATAGATTTTACCTGTATGATGCTGCACTACGCCTTGTTGCCGTATAAGGGTAAGTCACAGGGCAACGGTCTCTGGTTGTTGTGAAACTACAACTCCCAGCATGCCCGGACAGCTCCTTGACTTTAGTCTGACTTGCACTAATACATTATGTAATTTCCGTTGTTTTCTATGAAGGCGTCGCTTTTCTATATCGCGTCCAATGAGCTGGATGAGGGCAGAATACGGCCGCCATACATTTACCATGGGAGATGGCTGATCGGCTCTGTGTATCGCTCAGTGCACCTATGTGGGAGCAGTCAGGGCGGCCATATTGCTCATCACTCAGCTTTCCCAGAAACTGAACGGAGGGATAGAATTTGCCCCTGCAAATGATACTATGAGCTGTAGGGATTAATGGCCAGACATTTAGATCCAGACTGTAGAGATTGTGGACGGTGGGGATCAGGCTGGTCACAGGACAGGGCCGTGCAGATGGTTTCCGCTCTGCATTTGGGGGGCGCAGGTATCGTATACGGCTCCTATTATAAGGCGCTATACAGGTCGGGTGTTGGACTTTGCTGCCAGCAGCTGCACTTCTCCCTGCAGAAATGAGACCACCCATCCCCTTCAGCAGAGCAGTGATCAGAGCTATGGACGGGTGGGCTGTAACATTAGGGGCCCCTGGTACTCAACTTTCAGCCTGGAAGCAAGAAAAATCTCAGGTGCCAGTTTCTGATCATGTGGTTCAGTGTGATGTGAATGTTCAGGAATCTGCACCAATTTATTTACTATGTCTAAAGTCTGTCTTCTAATACAAGAATTAAGGTGCTGCCAGCAGCCACCACTAGAGGGCACCAGTGGTGTATGCACTGAGCTCTGCGCTGCCAGCAGCCTCCACTAGAGGGCACCAGTGGTGTATGCACTGAGCTCTGCGCTGGCAGCAGCCTCCACTAGAGGGCACCTGTGGTGTATGCACTGAGCTCTGCGCTGCCAGCAGTCTCCACTAGAGGGCGCCTGTGGTGTATGCACTGAGCTCTGCGCTGCCAGCAGCCTCCACTAGAGGGCACCTGTGGTGTATGCACTGAGATCTGCACTGCCAGCAGCCTCCACTAGAGGGCACCTGTGGTGTATGCACTGAGATCTGCACTGCCACCAGCCTCCACTAGAGGGCACCTGTGGTGTATGCACTGAGATCTGCACTGCCAGCAGCCTCCACTAGAGGGCACCTGTGGTGTATGCACTGAGCTCTGCTCTGCCAGAAGTCTCCACTAGAGAGCGCCTGTGGTGTATGCACTGAGCTGTGCGCTGCCAGCAGTCTCCACTAGAGGGCACCTGTGGTGTATGCACTGAGATCTGCACTGCCAGCAGCCACCACTAGAGGGCACCTGTGGTATGTTGAATGCACTGAGCTCCATACCACCATCAGCCACCACTAGAGGGCACCTGTGCTGTTGTATGCACTGAGCTGTGCCTTTCCTGTGCTGTTGTATGGACAGAGCTCTGCGCTGCCAGCAGCCACCACTAGAGGGCGCCTGCGGTATGTTGTATGCACTGAACTCTGCGCTGGCTGCTGCCACCACTGGAGGGCACTTTCGTTATGTACTGAGCTCCATGCAGCCAGCGGTCACCATTAGAGGACGCCTGTTGTATGTACTGAGCTCCGCACTGCCTGCAGTAACCACTAGAGGATGCCTGTGGTGTATGCACTGAGCTCTGCGCTGCCAGCAGCCTCCACTAGAGGATGCCTGTGGTGAATGCCCTGAGATCTGCGCTGCCAGCAGCCACCACTAGAGGGCGCCTGTGGTGTATGCACTGAGATCTGCACTGCCAGCAGCCTCCACTAGAGGACGCCTGTGGTGTATGCACTGAGATCTGCGCTGCCAGCAGCCACCACTAGAGGGCGCCTGTGGTGTATGCACTGAGATCTGCGCTGCCAGCAGTCACCACTAGAGGGCGCCTGTGGTGTATGCACAGAGATCTGCGCTGCCAGCAGTCACCACTAGAGGGCGCCTGTGGTATGGTGTATGCACTGTGCTCTGCGCTGCCAGCAGCCACCACTAGAGGGAGCCTGTGGTGTATGCACAGAGATCTGCGCTGCCAGCAGTCACCACTAGAGGGCGCCTGTGGTATGGTGTATGCACTGTGCTCTGCGCTGCCAGCAGCCACCACTAGAGGGCGCCTGTGGTATGGTGTATGCACTGTGCTCTGCGCTGTCAGCAGCCACCACTAGAGGGCGCCTGTGGTGTATGCACTGAGCTCTGCGCTGCCAGCAGCCACCACTAGAGGGTGCCTGTGATGTGTTGTATGCACTGAGATCTGCGCTGTCAGCAGCCTCCACTAGAGGGCGCCTGTGGTGTATGCACTGAGATCTGCGCTGCCAGCAGCCTCCACTAGAGGGCGCCTGTGGTGTATGCACTGAGATCTGCGCTGCCAGCAGCCTCCACTAGAGGGCACCTGTGGTGTATGCACTGAGATCTGCGCTGTCAGCAGCCTCCACTAGAGGGTGCCTGTGGTGTATGCACTGAGATCTGCGCTGCCAGCAGCCTCCACTAGAGGGCGCCTGTGGTGTATGCGCTGAGCTCTGCATTGCCTGCGCTGTTGTATGGACAGAGCTCTGCGTTGCCAGCAGCCACCACTAGAGGGCGCCTACGGTATGTTGTATGCACTGAACTCTGCGCTAGCTGCAGCCACCACTGGAGGGCACCTGCTGTATATAATGAGCTTCATGCTGCCTGCGGTCACCACTAGAGGGCGCCTGTGGTGTGTTGTATGCACTGAGCTCCCCCTAGTGGTGGCTGTGAGTAATCAGCATTTTAAAGTCTTATGTAAAAAGATAAAATAAATTAAAATTGTGTACAACTTGGAAAGGTGGACAGGTCACTAATGGGCTCCAATATTGAATTTGCCCTGAAAAATCAGCTATTCCCATCAATGAGCTCTCGCTGAGCAGCACATATGTGCTTAACCCCTTATTAGTCAATCATTCCTGAAAACCCCCCCATTACCCTGCAGTAACCCTAAATCCCCGTAGCCTTTGCAGGGCGTCCGTGTGTTATACCTGCACTGAATCTGTATTTCAGCCTCTCGTCCTTTGGGGCCTCAGGATCTTGACAAGTTCCCCTGAAGACCCCAAGATGCAGAATGTCCCCATGATGGAAGGTTTCCCAGCATATAGCATCCATCGCCCCTTGTCAGCGCTGCCTGCCGGGGCCGGACGTTAACCCTTTCTTTCCCCGTGAGCCCCCTCTCGTCTCGTTGCTGCCTTCCAGCTCTTCACCAATCAGCGAATCGTATTGGTGAGGACCGGGGAGCGCCGCTGCCTGTGCGGATACTTCCACTGCAAGAAGCCGAGAGATGAGCGACTGCTCGCAGCAGAAGTATCCCGACCCGCAGCGCCGCTCCCCGGTCCTCCCTTCACACCCTAGCCGCTGATGTCCCCACAGTATCCGCATGGTGTTACAAAGGTCCGGACATTTGTGTTAAAAATCGCTGATTGGTCGCTGGCGCTGCCCGCGACCAATCACCGATTTGGGCGCCAAATTTAAATATCGGCCGCGACCAATCACCGATCTTGGCTCCACATTTAAACACCGCTCTCGGCTTCTCGGAGTGGAAGTATCCGCACAGGCAGCGGCGCTCCCCGGTCCTCACTAATACGATTCCGCTCCCCGCTCCTCACCAATACGATTCGCTGATTGGTCGCGTGCGGAGAGCGCGACCAATCAGTGATGTTGGCGCTAAAGTTAAACACCACTGTGCTGATTGGTCGCCGACGCTGTGCGCGACCAATCACCGATTTGGGCGGCACATTTAAATAGCGTCCGCGACCAATCAGTACAGCGGTGTTTAAATGTGGAGCCAAGATCGGTGATTGGTCGCGGCCGATATTTAAATTTGGCGCCGAAATCGGTGATTGGTTGCGGGCAGCGCCAGCGACCAATCAGCGATTTTTAACACAAATGCTGACATCCATGCGGCTAGGGCGTGAAGGGAGGACCGGGGAGCGGCGCTGCGGGTCCAATTGGTCGCGGCCGCTATTTAAATGTGCCGCACAAATCGTTGATTGGTTGCGGACTTGGCCCGCGACCAAGCACTGATCTTGCGGCCAAAGTTAAACACTACTGTGCTGATTGGTCGCGGACTCTGCCCGCGACCAATCACGGATTTGGGCGCCAAATTTAAATATCGGCCGCGACCAATCACCGATCTTGGCTCCACATTTAAACACCGCTGTGCTGATTGGTCGCTGCCGATATTTAAATGTGGCTCCCAAACCGGTGAGTGGTCGCGGGCGGCGTCGCCGACCAATCAGCACAGCGGTGTTTAAATGTGGAGCCAAGGTCAGTGATTGGTCGGGTCCGAAGACCGCGACCAATCATCGAATCTTCTTGGTGAGGACCGGGGAGCGCTGCTGCCTGTGCGGCTACTTACGCTGCGAGAACCCGGGACATAGCGGGTGCTGGCAGCAGAAGTATCCCGACCCGCAGCGCCGCTCCCCGGTCCTCCCTTCCGCATGGAGGTCAGTGGCACCGGCGGTCCTTCCGCTGCTACCAGCCGGGAGATGAGCGCCTTGCGCCGCTCATCTCCCGGCTGCATATCCGTCCCGCAGATGGGTCCGGCGGTCGGGTTCCTTCTGCTGTTGCTGGCCGGGAGATGAGCGCCTCGCGGAGCTCATCTCCCGGCTGCATCGCCGCTCAGCTCCGTCCCCCAGATGAGCCGCTAACGGCCGCCATCTTTTTTCAGAAATCCCGCAGCGCTGATTGGCCGCTGCCGGACCAATGAGCGACGCGCTATTTCCTGGACAGACAGACAGACAGACAGACAGATGGGATAAGACGATTATATATATATAGATAATTTACCTTTCTCCTCATTAAAGATGGAATTAGCGGCTTTTTGATTTTCTTATGATGTAAAAACTGCGCCTGAGATGATTCATTACGGTGTAATACAATCACCCCACGAGGAGCTTTTACAATCTGTTATAGAGACCTGATGCTTAAAGGGGTTGTCTACTTTTATATACCCCCCCCCCCCTATAAGGGGATGGGGGGCAGTGATGGCATTTAATGGGGGTTGGTCACGCTCCCTTTATTAGTACGACACCAGCTTGTCTGTTCTGCTTAAAAGCCTCTCTATATGCCCTATTACTTCCTATGGCTATCATGCAGAATATTTGTAACTTTTAGGTTGTTCTGTGCTATATTATTTTTTAATAGCATCAAAATTCCCCATGTAAATTATAAATTTCTTTCTGCTTTGCTCATAGCCACCACTAGAGGGTGCCACATGTATACAGATTTGTGTTCCTTATATAAACAGAATGCAAAGAACTCCCCCTAGTGTTGGCTGCAGGTACCTAGAATGTAACATCAATGACTTGGGTTGAGGAAATAAAACGTACAATTATGTACTAAATGGTAAAACAATGGGTAAAATAGTCGCTATAGACTTGCGTGTATGGGCGGAAGTTGAAGTCCACTTTAGTGACCAGTGGCCGGCAAATAAAATGATGGGATGCATTAAAAGAGGCCGAGCTGCTCCTGAGGAGAACGTCCTTCTGCCTTTATACAAGTCCCTATTGCGGCCACACAGGACTGGGGACAATTTTGGGCTCCAGTCTATAAGGAAGATATAGATGAACTAGAGCGGGTGCAGAACAACCAAGGTGATGAAGGGAATGAGGGACTGCAGAGGACGAGGGATCAGACTAGGGGGTTATTCAGTTTGGAGAAAAGACGGCTGACGGGAAATCTCATTACAATGGAGAAATGGATGAGGGGACAGGACCCAGATTTTCTGATGATCTTTCTACACCTTGATCTGCAACAATGACAAGGAGGCGTCCTCTCCATCTTCTATATATATAATTCAGTCAGTCAGTCAGTCAGTCAGTCAAGGAAATCCCGCGTCGCTCATTGGTCCGGCAGCGGTCAATCAACGCCGCGGGATTTCTGAAAAAAGATGGCGGCAGTTAGCGGCTCATCTCCCGGCCGGCAACAGCAGAAGGAACCCGACCGCCGGACCCATCTGCGGGACGGAGATGCAGCCGGGAGATGAGCGGCGCGAGGCGCTCATCTCCCGGCCGGTAGCAGGGGAAGGACCGCCGGCGCCGCTGACCTCCATGCGGAAGGGAGGACCGGGGAGCGGCGCTGCGGGTCGGGATACTTCTGCTGCGAGCGCCCGCTATGTCCCGGGTTCTCGCAGCATAAGTAGCCGCACAGGCAGCGCTGCTCCCCGGTCCTCACAAAGACGATTCGATTATTGGTCGCGGTCTTCGGACCCGACCAATCACTGATCTTAGCGCAAAAGTTAAATACCGCTGTGCTGATTGGTCGCCGACGCTGCCCGCGACCAATCACCGATTTGGGCGCCACATTTAAATATCGGCCGCGACCAATCAGCACAGCGGTGTTTAAATGTGGAGCAAAGATCTGTGATTGGTCGCGACCGATATTTAAATTTGGTGCCCAAATCGGTGATTGGTCGCGGGCAGCGTCCGAGACCAATCAGCACAGTAGTGTTTCACTTTGGCCGCAAGATCAGTGATTGGTCGCGGGCCAAGTCCGCGACCAATCAACGATTTGTGCGGCACATTTAAATACCGGCCACGACCAATTGGATGTCAGCGCCGCTCCCCGGTCCTCCCTTCACGCCCTAGCCGCATGGATGTCAGCGGCGCTGCCTGTGCAGCTACTTCCGCTCCGAGAACCCGGGACATGAGCAGGCGCTCGGAGCAGAAGTATCCCGACCCGCAGCGCCGCTCCCCGGTCCTCCCTTCACACCCTAGCCGCTGATGTCCCCACAGTATCCGCATGGTGTTACAAAGGTCCGGACATTTGTGTTAAAAATCGCTGATTGATCGCTGGTGCTGCCCGCGACCAATCACCGATTTGGGCGCCAAATTTAAATATCGGCCGCGACCAATCACCGATCTTGGCTCCACATTTAAACACCGCTGTGCTGATTGGTCGCGGTCGATATTTGAATTTGGCACCCAAATCGGTGATTGGTCGCGGGCAGCGCCAGCGACCAATCAGCGATTTTTAACACAAATGTCCGGACCTTTGTAACACCATGCGGATACTGTGGAGACATCAGCGGCTAGGGTGTGAAGGGAGGACCGGGGAGCGGCGCTGCCGGTCGGGATATTTCTGCTGCGAGCGCCCGCTCATGTCCCGGGTTCTCGCAGTGGAAGTAGCCGCACAGGCAGCGGCGCTCCCCGGTCCTCACTAATACGATTCCGCTCCCAGCTCCTCACCAATACGATTCGCTGATTGGTCGCGTGCAGAGAGCGCGACCAATCAGTGATCTTGGCGCTAAAGTTAAACACCGCTGTGCTGATTGGATGCGGACGCCAGACGCGTCCAATCACTGAGATTGGCGCCAAATTTAAACAACGCTCTGCTGATTGGTCGCGGACTCCAGCTGCGACCAATCAGCGATTTTGGCGCCAAATTTAAACACCGCTCTGCTGATTGATCGCGGTCGCTGGCCGAGATCAATCAGCAGTATTGGGGCCAAATTTAAACCTCACTCTGCTGATTGGTCGCAACCACCGGCCGCGACCAATCTGCGTTATTTTGTGCCAAATTTAAACAACGCTCTGCTGATTGGTCGCGGCCGTCAGCCGCGATTAATTAGCGATTTTGGCGCCAAATTTAAACATGCTCTCCAGTCCTCACTAACACGGTTTGCTGATTGGTCGCGGCCGCCGCCCGCGACTAAGCGATTTTGGCGCAAAATTCAACCACCGCTCTGCTGATTGGTCGAGGCCGCCGGCCGAGATCAATCAGCAGTATTGGTGCCAAATTTAAACACCGCTTCGCTGATTGGTCGCGGTGGCCGGCCGCGACCAAGCAGCGAAATTGGCACCAAATTTAAACGCTCTGCTGATTGGTCGAGGCCGCCGGCCGTGACCAATCAGCCATATTGGTGCCAAATTTAAACACCGCTTCGCTGATTGGTCGCGGTGGCCGGCCGCGACAAAGCAGCGAAATTGGCGCCAAATTTAAACACCGCTCTGCTGATTGGTCGCGGTTACCGGTCTCGAATAATCAGCATTATTAGTGCCAAATTTAAACACCGCTGTGCTGATTACTCGCGACCAATCTGCGATATAGGCGCCAAATTTTAACACCGCTTTGCTGATTGGTTACGGTTGCCGGCCTCGACCAATCAGCGATTTTGCCGCAAAATTGAAACACAGCTCTGCTGATTGCGCCCGGTCGGCCGCATACCTATTCTAGAATACCCGATGCATTAGAATCGGGCCACCATCTAGTCTAATCATAATAACAGACGGGGATTCTTTACTGTAAGAGCATTAAGACTATGGATCTCTCTGTCACATGATGCTGTCATGGTGGATTCACTACCAGTATACAAGGAGGGCCTGGACACCTTTCTTGAAGAATATATTCTTATAGTTTCTAGATTGTGTGATGATGGTGATCCAGGGAACTCGCCTGATTGCCGTTTGTGGAGTCAGGAAGGAATTTTCCCCTGATATGGGGCAATTAGCATCTGTCTCCCGGGGTTTTTGTTTTCTTTCCTCTAGATCAGTGTTTCCCAAACTCCAGTCCTCATGGCCCCACAGGTCATGTTTTCAGGATCTCCTTAGTGTTACACAGGTGATGGAAGTATCATCAAGACATCAGGAATTCTCTCACCTGTGCAACACTATGGAAATCCTGAAAACGTGACCTGTGGGGGCCGTGAGGATGGGGTTTGGGGAACACTGCTCTAGATCAACGTGTTATTGTACTGGTTGAACTTGATGGACTTGTGCAGTCAACCTAAAAGGGAGTCAGCACAGAATGACTGTTCAAACCAAGCGCAGGCGCTTAGTGCATCATGGTGCAGCCAAACATTGAAGGTCGCCTTCCCACGTGCTTGTTTTCTCTCCATTTGCACACCTCGCCCCCCCCCCCCCCCACCTTTGATGATAGCTCTGGCTTCATAGAGCAATGTTTGGCCAAATCACGGTGCACCGAGGGCCGGTGCTTGGTTTAAACAGTCGTTCTGTGCTGTCAGACTCGTTTTAAATGTTTGGCCTCGCCAAAGGTGCACTAAGCGCCTGTGTTATCACAGAATAGTGAGGACCGGTGTAGAGCGTGAGGCGTGGACATGGTGGTATCACAATAGTGAGGACTGGTGTAGAGCGTGAGGCGTGGACATGGTGGTATCACAATAGTGAGGACGGATGTAGAGCGTGAGGCGTGGACATGGTGGTATCACAATAGTGAGGACGGGTGTAGAGCGTGAGGCGTGGACATGGTGGTAACACACAATAGTGAGGATTGGTGTAGAGCGTGAGGCGTGGACATGGTGGTATCACAATAGTGAGGACGGGTGTAGAGCGTGAGGCGTGGACATGGTGGTATCACAATAGTGAGGACGGGTGTAGAGCGTGAGGCGTGGACATGGTGGTATCACAATAGTGAGAATGGGTGTAGAGCATGAGGCGTGGACATGGTGGTATCACAATAGTGAGGACGGGTGTAGAGCGTGAGGCGTGGACATGGTGGTATCACAATAGTGAGGACGGGTGAGATCGTGAGGCGTGGACATGGTGGTATCACAATAGTGAGGATGGGTGAGATCGTGAGGCGTGGACATGGTGGTATCACAATAGTGAGGACGGGTGTAGAGCGTGAGGCGTGGACATGGTGGTATCACAATAGTGAGGACGGGTGTAGAGCGTGAGGCGTAGACATGGTGGTATCACAATAGTGAGGATGGGTGAGATCGTGAGGCGTGGACATGGTGGTATCACAATAGTGAGGACGGGTGTAGAGCGTGAGGCGTGGACATGGTGGTATCACAATAGAGAGGACGGGTGTAGAGCGTGAGGCGTGGACACGGTGGTATCACAATAGTGAGGACGGGTGTAGAGCGTGAGGCGTGGACATGGTGGTATCACAATAGTGAGGACGGGTGAGATCGTGAGGCGTGGACATGGTGGTATCACAATAGTGAGGACGGGTGTAGAGCGTGAGGCGTGGACATGGTGGTATCACAATAGTGAGGACGGGTGTAGAGCGTGAGGCGTGGACGGGTGTAGAGCGTGAGGCGTGGACATGGTGGTATCACAATAGTGAGGACGGATGTAGAGCGTGAGGCGTGGACATGGTGGTATCACAATAGTGAGGACGGGTGTAGAGCGTGAGGCGTGGACATGGTGGTATCACAATAGTGAGGATGGGTGAAGAGCGTGAGGCGTGGACATGGTGGTATCACAATAGTGAGGACGGGTGTAGAGCGTGAGGCGTGGACATGGTGGTATCACAATAGTGAGGACGGGTGAGATCGTGAGGCGTGGACATGGTGGTATCACAATAGTGAGGACGGGTGAGATCGTGAGGCGTGGACATGGTGGTATCACAATAGTGAGGACGGGTGTAGAGCGTGAGGCGTGGACATGGTGGTATCACAATAGTGAGGACGGGTGTAGAGCGTGAGGCGTAGACATGGTGGTATCACAATAGTGAGGATGGGTGAGATCGTGAGGCGTGGATATGGTGGTATCACAATAGTGAGGACGGGTGTAGAGCGTGAGGCGTGGACATGGTGGTATCACAATAGTGAGGACGGGTGAGATCGTGAGGCGTGGACATGGTGGTATCACAATAGTGAGGACGGGTGTAGAGCGTGAGGCGTGGACATGGTGGTATCACAATAGTGAGGACGGGTGTAGAGCGTGAGGCGTGGACATGGTGGTATCACAATAGTGAGGACGGGTGTAGAGCATGGGGCATGGACATGGTAGTATCACAATAGTGAGGACGGGTGTAGAGCGTGAGGCGTGGACATGGTGGTATCACAATAGTGAGGACGGCTGTAGAGCGTGAGGCGTGGACATGGTGGTAACACAATAGTGAGGACAGGTGTAGAGCGTGAGGCGTGGACATGGTGGTATCACAATAGTGATGACGGCTGTAGAGCGTGAGGCATGGGCATGGTGGTAACACAATAGTGAGGACAGGTGTAGAGCGTGAGGCGTGGACATGGTGGTATCACAATAGTGAGGACGGGTGTAGAGCGTAAGGCGTGGACATGGTGGTATCACAATAGTGAGGACGGGTGTAGAGCGTGAGGCGGGGACATTGTGGTATCACAATAGTGAGGACGAGTGTAGAGCGTAAGGCGTGGACATGGTGGTATCACAATAGTGATGACGGGTGTAGAGCGTGAGGGGTGGACATGGTGGTAACACAATAGTGAGGACGCGTGTAGGGCGTGAGGCGTGGACATGGTGGTAGCACAATAGTGAGGAAGGGTGTAGAGCGTGAGGCATGGACATGATAATCACAATAGTGAGGACGGGTGTAGAGCGTGAGGTGTAGACATGGTGGTAGCACAATAGTGAGGACGGGTGTAGAGCGTGAGGCATGGACATGGTGGTAGCACAATAGTGAGGACGGGTGTAGAGCGTGAGGCATGGACATGGTGGTAGCACAATAGTGAGGACGGGTGTAGAGCGTGAGGCGTGGACATGGTGGTAGCACAATAGTGAGGACGGGTGTAGAGCGTGAGGCATGGACATGGTGGTAGCACAATAGTGAGGACGGGTGTAGAGCGTGAGGCGTGGACTCTGTGTTGTCACACAATATAATCACATCTAGTAACAGAACCTTTAATGGATGTTTTATACAAAAGTGAACATTCGCTCTGAAGTCTTAAAACCCTATAATTCAAGAAACTATTTCCTCCATACGAAATGCACGTGTAGATAGTGAGTCGTGGACACGGTGGTATCACAATAGTGAGCACGGGTGTAGAGCGTGAGTCGTGGACGCGGTAGTGTCACAATAGTGAGGACGGGTGTAGATCGTGAGTCGTAGACGCGGTGGTATCACAATAGTGAGGACGGGTGTAGATCGTGAGTCGTGGACACGGTGGTATCACAATAGTGAGGACGAGTGTAGATCGTGAGTCGTGGACGCGGTGGTACCACAATAGTAAGGACGAGTGTAGACCGTGAGTCGTGGACGCGGTGGTATCACAATAGTGAGGACGAGTGTAGAGCGTGAGTCGTGGACGCGGTATCACAATAGTGAGGACGGGTGTAGATCGTGAGTCGTGGACGCGATGGTATCACAATAGTGAGGACGAGTGTAGATCGTGAGTCGTGGACGCGGTGGTATCACAATAGTGAGGACGGGTGTAGAGCGTGAGTCGTGGACGCGGTGGTATCACAATAGTGAGGACGGGTGTAGAGCGTGAGTCGTGGACACGGTGGTATCACAATAGTGAGGACGGGTGTAGAGCGTGAGTCGTGGACGTGGTGGTATCACAATAGTGAGGACGGGTGTAGAGCGTGAGGCGTGGACATGGTGGTAACACAATAGTGAGGACGGGTGTAGATCGTGAGTCGTGGACACGGTGGTATCACAATAGTGAGGACGATTGTAGATCGTGAGTCGTGGACGCGGTGGTAACACACAATAGTGAGGACAGGTGTAGATCGTGAGTCGTGCACGCGGTAGTGTCACAATAGTGAGGACGGGTGTAGATCATGAGTCGTGGACGGGGTGGTAACACACAATAGTGAGGACGGGTGTAGAGCGCGAGTCGTGGACATGGTGGTATCACAATAGTGAGGACGGGTGTAGATCGTGAGGCGTGGACTCTGTGTTGTCACACAATATAATCACATCTAGTAACAGAACCTTTAATGGATGTTTTATACAAAAGTGAACATTCGCTCTGAAGTCTTAAAACCCTATAATTTAAGAAACTATTTCCTCCATACGAAATGCACGTGTAGATAGTGAGTCGTGGACACGGTGGTATCACAATAGTGAGCACGGGTGTAGAGCGTGAGTCGTGGACGCGGTAGTGTCACAATAGTGAGGACGGGTGTAGATCGTGAGTCGTAGACGCGGTGGTATCACAATAGTGAGGACGGGTGTAGATCGTGAGTCGTGGACACGGTGGTATCACAATAGTGAGGACGAGTGTAGATCGTGAGTCGTGGACGCGGTGGTACCACAATAGTAAGGACGAGTGTAGACCGTGAGTCGTGGATGCGGTGGTATCACAATAGTGAGGACGAGTGTAGAGCGTGAGTCGTGGACGCGGTATCACAATAGTGAGGACGGGTGTAGATCGTGAGTCGTGGACGCGATGGTATCACAATAGTGAGGACGAGTGTAGATCGTGAGTCGTGGACGCGGTGGTATCACAATAGTGAGGACGGGTGTAGAGCGTGAGTCGTGGACGCGGTGGTATCACAATAGTGAGGACGGGTGTAGAGCGTGAGTCGTGGACACGGTGGTATCACAATAGTGAGGACGGGTGTAGAGCGTGAGTCGTGGACGTGGTGGTATCACAATAGTGAGGACGGGTGTAGAGCGTGAGGCGTGGACATGGTGGTAACACAATAGTGAGGACGGGTGTAGATCGTGAGTCGTGGACACGGTGGTATCACAATAGTGAGGACGATTGTAGATCGTGAGTCGTGGACGCGGTGGTAACACACAATAGTGAGGACAGGTGTAGATCGTGAGTCGTGCACGCGGTAGTGTCACAATAGTGAGGACGGGTGTAGATCATGAGTCGTGGACGGGGTGGTAACACACAATAGTGAGGACGGGTGTAGAGCGCGAGTCGTGGACATGGTGGTATCACAATAGTGAGGACGGGTGTAGATCGTGAGTCGTGGGCGCGGTGGTAACACAATAGTGAGGACGGGTGTAGATCGTGAGTCGTGGGCGCGGTGGTAACACAATAGTGAGGACGGGTGTAGATCGTGAGTCGTGGACGCGGTGGTAACACACAATAATGAGGACGGGTGTAGATCGTGAGTCGTGGACCCGATGGTATCATACAATAGTGAGGACGGGTGTAGAGCGTGAGTCGTGGACGCGGTGGTATCACAATAGTGAGGACGGGTGTAGATCGTGAGGCGTGGACATGGTGGTACACAATAGTGAGGACGGGTGTAGATCACGAGTCGTGCACGCGGTGGTAACACACAATAGTGAGGACGGGTGTAGAGCGTGAGTCGTGGGCGCGGTGGTATCATACAATAGTGAGGACGGGTGTAGATCGTGAGTCGTGGATGTGGTGGTAACACACAATAGTGAGGACGGGTGTAGAGCGTGAGTCGTGGGCGCGGTGGAGTCACACAATAGTGAGGACGGGTGTAGATCGTCAGTCGTGGATGCGGTGGTATCATACAATAGTGAGGACGGGTGTAGATCGTGAGTCGTGGGCGCGGTGGTATCATACAATAGTGAGGACGGGTGTAGAGCGTGAGTCATGGACGCGGTGGTAACACACAATAGTGAGGACGGGTGTAGATCGTGAGTCGTGGACCCGGTGGTATCACAATAGTGAGGACGGGTGTAGGTCGTGGGCGCGGTGGTAACACACAATAGTGAGGACGGGTGTAGATCGTGAGCGCAGTGGTAACACACAATAGTGAGAACGGGTGTAGATCGTGAGTCATGGACCCGGTGGTATCATACAATAGTGAGGACGGGTGTAGAGCGTGAGTCGTGGACGCGGTGGTATCACACAATAGTGAGGACGGGTGTAGAGCGTGAGTCGTGGACATGGTGGTATCACAATAGTGAGGACGGGTGTAGAGCGTGAGTTGTGGACATGGTGGTATCACAATAGTGAGGACGGGTGTAGATCGTGAGTCGTGGGCACGGTGGTAACACACAATAGTGAGAACGGGTGTAGATCGTGAGGTCGTGGGCGCGGTGGTAACACACAATAGTGAGGACGGGTGTAGATCGTGAGTCGTGGACGCGGTGGTAACACACAATAGTGAGGACGGGTGTAGATCGTGAGTCGTGGACCCGATGGTATCATACAATAGTGAGGACGGGTGTAGAGCGTGAGTCGTGGACGCGGTGGTATCACAATAGTGAGGACGGGTGTAGATCGTGAGGCGTGGACATGGTGGTACACAATAGTGAGGATGGGTGTAGATCATGAGTCGTGGACGCGGTGGTAACACAATAGTGAGGACGGGTGTAGAGCGTGAGTCGTGGGCGCGGTGGTATCATACAATAGTGAGGACGGGTGTAGATCGTGAGTCGTGGATGTGGTGGTAACACACAATAGTGAGGACGGGTGTAGAGCGCGAGTCATGGACGCGGTGGTAACACACAATAGTGAGGACGGGTGTAGATTGTGAGTCGTGGGTGCGGTGGTAACACAATAGTGAGGACGGGTGTAGATCGTGAGTCGTGGGCGCGGTAGTGTCACAGTAGTGAGGACGGGTGTAGAGCGTGAGTGGTGGGCGTGGTGGATTCACACAATAGTGAGGACGGGTGTAGATCGTGAGCGCGGTGGATTCACACAATAGTGAGGACGGGTGTAGATCGTGAGTCGTGGGCGCGGTGGATTCACACAATAGTGAGGACGGGTGTAGAGCGTGAGTCGTGGGCGCGGTGGATTCACACAATAGTGTGGACGGGTGTAGATCGTGAGTCGTGGGCGCGGTGGATTCACACAATAGTGAGGACGGGTGTAGATCGTGAGTCGTGGGCGCGGTAGAGTCACACAATAGTGAGGACGGGTGTAGATCGTGAGTCGTGGGCGCGGTGGTAACACACAATAGTGAGAACGGGTGTAGATCGTGAGTCGTGGGCGCGGTGGTAACACACAATAGTGAGGACGGGTGTAGATCGTGAGTCGTGGGTGCGGTGGAGTCACACAATAGTGAGGACGGGTGTAGATCGTGAGTCGTAGGCGCGGTGGTAACACACAATAGTGAGGACGGGTGTAGATCGTGAGTCGTGGGTGCGGTGGAGTCACACAATAGTGAGGACGGGTGTAGATCGTGAGTCGTGGGCGCGGTGGAGTCACACAATAGTGAGGACGGGTGTAGATCGTGAGTCGTGGGCGCGGTGGAGTCACACAATAGTGAGGACGGGTGTAGATCGTGAGTCGTGGGCGCGGTGGAGTCACACAATAGTGAGGACGGGTGTAGATCGTGAGTCGTGGGCGCGGTGGAGTCACACAATAGTGAGGACGGGTGTAGATCGTGAGTCGTGGGTGCGGTGGAGTCACACAATAGTGAGGACGGGTGTAGATCGTGAGTCGTGGGTGCGGTGGTAACACACAATAGTGAGGACGGGTGTAGATCGTGAGTCGTGGGTGCGGTGGAGTCACACAATAGTGAGGACGGGTGTAGAGCGTGAGTCGTGGGCGCGGTGGAGTCACACAATATAACATCTAGTAACAGAACGCTTCCTTTAATGGATGTTTTATACAAAAGTGAAGCCATAAAACCCTATAATACAAGAAACAATATTTCCTCCGTCCACATCGCACAATTTCCTTCTCACAGAGCAGCAGTAACAGAACGCTGCAGATTCTCTGCAGAAACCTTTGGTGCCGTCTACACGACAGGAACGAGGCCACATTTTACCATTTGTACCACAAGACCCCGAACAACAGACAAGAAACACGAGGACATGAACAGAAGGACAAAAGAAATCAGGAATCTCCTCCGTGTAACCAGAAGTCGGATCAGCGGAGACTCGTCCTCGCACACCTTATCCAGACATGGCGGCCGCCAGCGCCTTCACTTCAAAGGCCTCCGGAGGAATGGCACCCCGACTCTGTAAAGGGAAACCGATAATAAAGGAAAACCAAATCATACGTGTAAACCTGGAGACCAGACAGAAGCATCATTTACCCCTTTATACAGTCAGGGGGTGAGCGCTCTTAAAGGGGTTCTCCATTTATATGGAGATAAACATTAAATGGATTCTCTTATCAAGACGACTGCTCTCTATATACCGTATTAGTGCTTATAGATATTATAGAGGGGTCTCCCGCCCCGAACCCCCAGCTGTGAGCTAGAATAATACCTGGCCCCACCATCCCTCCCGGTGCATAACGTCCGGCACCATCTTGCCCCCCCCCGGTGTATAATGTCCTGCCCCATCTCGTCCCCTCCCCGGATGTATCATGTCCGGTCCCATCTCCCCCCTTCCTGGTGTATAACATCCAGCCCCATTGCTCCTCCTGTGCATAACGTCCGGCACCATCTTGCCCCCCCGGTGTATAATGTCCTGCCCCATTTCGTCCCCTCCCCGGATGTATCATGTCCGGTCCCATCTCCCCCCTTCCTGGTGTATAACATCCAGCCCCATTGCTCCTCCTGTGCATAACGTCCGGTCCCATCGACCCCCGATGCATAACGTCTGGCCCTTCCCCCCGCTGTGCATAACATTCAGTGCCATCGCCCCCCATGCATAACTTCCGACCCCATCGTCCCCCGGTGTAACATCTGGTCCCGTTGCGGTGTGATGTCTTCTGGATGAAGGGGCAACAATTCCCACCAATGCCTCCAAAATCTTATAGAAATCCTTCCCAGAAGAGCAGAAGCCGTTCTATCTGTGGAGGAGCGACTCCATATTAATGTCTATGGGTGTAAGATGGGAGGTGAGAGCTCCCTGGAGGTGAATGTGGAGGGGGCACATACTTTTCTCCAGATATTGTATGTACAGTGATTCCATAGAGCAAGAACTGATCTTTGCAGCTGTAATCAGCTCTGGCCAATAGAGGGCAGCACTGAACCTCTAAACACCTCCACAGGACACATGCAAAGACCTTCAGAGATACAGTGCAGGTGTCGGCTTCAGGTCACTGGAGACAGTCAGCAAGTAGGTTGCTTAATAAAACCATTTACCTTCAGGTGATGAAACACTTTCTTTGCTTGATGCACATCCCAGTTGTTGTCGTCAAGACATCTGTATGGGGAAAAGAGATTTTATCAAAAGACACCGACCACGGCGGCAGGAAGCCCATCGCCCGTGGCTGGTGTCACCTAAAGTTACATGATATAGAGGCAAAACCTCAGCTGTGAGAAGTGTCGGGGCTGCACAGGTTTTCAGTACCTTAATGGAAAGTGAAATGTTCCTATTCAGTGACAGAAAGCAGAGATCTTGGATACAAAGTGTATGATGAGGTTACAGAACCCCCCGCGCCCAGTGCCGCGCACCGCGGTCTCACTCACTTCAGAGCCCAGTCCGGCTTCATCCTCGTGTACGCGGAGAATGAGTGGACGGTGTCCCTGGCGGCGGCGGAAGGGGCTTTCTCGCAGATCGCTGGGACAGGTTTGGGGGGCTCAAGTGATGGCGTTTCTTGCGGACCCCCGTATGCATTCAGTATAACCATCTGATCATTCAAAATCTGAGCGCTGGAAAAAGAGGAAAACAAAAAAGTAACTGAATTATTAGTGATTTCAATATCTCGGCTTGCTTTCAGTGAATGGGACCATGTTTGTTACACAGACCGGATTCCTCTCACTGCTAATCATTTACTAACTGGGGTCTACGCAATATGCTGTACAGATTTTATGCCTCGCGATGTAATTAAGAATATTCTCATTCATTGATGGCAAGCAGAGATCTGAAAACGCTGAAAAAATAGAAATATAAATTACCGTATATGCTCGAGTATAAGCCAAGGCACCTAATTTTACCACAAAAAACTGGGAAAACTTATTGACTTGAGTATAAACCCTAATTTGGGAAATGCAGCAGCTACTGGTAAATTTCCCCATCCTGGTACGCATGGCCCCCTCATCCCCAATCCTGGTATGCATGGACCCCTCATCCCTAATTCTGTTGTGCATGGCTCCCTCATCCCCAATCCTGGTACGCATGGCCCCCTCATCCCCAATCCTGGTACGCATGGCCCCCTCATCCCCAATCCTGGTACGCATGGCCCCCTCATCCCCAATCCTGGTACGCATGGCCCCCTCATCCCCAATCCTGGTACGCATGGCACCCTCATCCCCAATTCTGTTGTACATGGCCCCCTCATCCCTAATCCTGGTATACATGCCCCCCTCATCCCCAATCCTGGTATGCATGGCAGCCCTCATCCCCAATCCAGGTATGCATGGCAGCCCTCATCCCCAATCCAGGTATGCATGGCAGCCCTCATCCCCCAATCCAGGTATGTATGGCACCCCTCATCCCCCAATCCTGGTATGTACGGTACCCCTCATCCCCCAATCCTGGTATGCATGCCCCCCCATCCCCAATCCTCGTATGCATGGCACCCTCATGTCTAATCCTGGTATGTATGGTCCCCTCATCCCCAATCCTGGTATGCATGGCCTCCTCATCCCCAATCCTGGTATGCATGGCACCCCTATCCCCAATCCTGGTATGTGTGGGCCCCCTCATCCCCCAATCCGGGATTGTATGCCCCCCATCCCCAATCCTGGTATGCATGGCCTCCTCATACCCAATCCTGGTATGTATGGCCTTCCCATCCCCAATCCTGGTATGTATGGACCCCCTCATTCCCCAATCCTGGTATGCATGGCCGCATTACTGCACACACAAAAAAATAATCAAACACTGAAGGTACGTGCACACGATCAGTAATTGCTGCGGATTGTACGCTGCGCACTTGCGCTGCGTGCAATCCGCAGATGCCAGATGTTATAGAATAGTGGATGGGATTTATACAGATCCCATGCCCACTATGCGTCTCCATACACCTGCGGCTCACCCGCAGACACGGACATGCGGCGCGTCTTCCCAGACCTCAGTATGTCAATTTCTCTTGCGGAGACACTAGTCTCCGCAAGAGAAATTCTATCAGTGCAATGTATAGGATGCGGTGAATCCGCATGGCTCAATGAACACATGCGGATTTACCAGCGTGCAGCGCTTTGGACGCAGCATAAAGTATGCTGCGTTCAAAGCGCTGCCAATAACGCCCATGTGCACATACCCTTATACTCACCTTCCTTCCTCACCTCTGCTCTGCGTCCTTTTCTGCTGCAGCAGCTCATGTCAGCATCTGAGCAGCGCATGACGTCACTGCCATGCGCTCTCAGACGCTGAGCTGCTGGCACATTCACTCCTCTCCACCCCGGGACTATGGGCGTGGAGAAGAGTGAATATGCACTCTCTTTAGTAGCGGGCACTGTCAGCAGGAACTGCGGCTCAACGCTTCTCTGTGTCCGCTACTAAAGAGAATGAATATTCATTCTTCTCCACGCCCATGGGAGTGGAGAAGAGGGAATATTAATTTCTCTTTAGCGCGGGCACACGTGGTAGCTGCAGCAGCGGCTACTGCGTGTGCCCCGCTCCTCCACCGTCACAACCTCCCCCAGCACTATCCACCACCAGAATTTCTATATACTCGAGTATATACCAGAGTATAAGCCGAGAGGGGCTTTATCAGAACAAAAAATGTGCTGAAAAACTCGGCTTATACTCGAGTATATACGGTATATTAAAAATCTGGTGAATTACATGATGATTGGAAGAGATGAGATCAATCATAACCTATGCAGCGGATACCACCACTGGTGGCCTCAGTATTCCTGTAGCCAGAAGACCACCGCCAGGAGGAGTTAACAGAGCGGCCGGTCATACATGCACCCTGCCTCCGCCAGGAGGAGTTAACAGAGCGGCCGGTCATACATGCACCCTGCCTCCGCCAGGAGGAGTTAACAGAGCGGCCGGTCATACATGCACCCTGCCTCCGCCAGGAGGAGTTAACAGAGCGTCCGGTCATACATGCACCCTGCCTCCGCCAGGAGGAGTTAACAGAGCGGCCGGTCATACATGTGTAGCACCCTGAGGGCTCGGCTGCTACAGGGGTATTGCACCTCGACCCAGAGGTGTGATATTCCACTCCCGGGTAAGGATGGAGTGTGGACCAGGACTCAGTAAGCTGCATACACCACACACACCCCATTTCCGAGGGACAGCTCTACGGGGCTCCCATTTATATATATATGTAGGCACAACTGACCATGTCCCTGGCTGGAGTGGGGAGGGGGAGGAAAACCCAGTGGTGTAGGAGCAGATAGGGGTGGCTCTCTGGGCATAGGTAGGAGCCCATTGGTTGCTAGTCACCTGGGCTCACACATAGAGGGAGGTATATAAGGTGGGCACCATCTTAGAGTAGTCAGTTCAGTCCAGTCAGGAGGAGAAGAGAGAAGGAGAGTTCAGCCAGAGAGGGCTGACAGGGAGCTGTGGCTCAGTCTGGGCCCAGCTCCACGAGGCCGGCCTGGAGTGGAGGCCAGAGCCAGAGGAGAGGAACAGAAACAGCAAGGAACTGGAACAGAAAGGAAACAAGGAACAGCACATTAAGAGAGGCTCAGAGACACCAGAGAAGAAGGGACCCCATAGGCCCAGGAGAGTGCGGGTGAAGGGTTGGCAGAGCAGGGTACCGGAACCCAAATTGGTGGAGGCAACAAATTCCTCAGCCAAAGACCGAAGGTTGTGACCACATCTTGGTGCGACCCCTCACTACATCCACCAGGAAAGCATACCACATAGGGTCAGGGAAACCGGAGAGAGGTTTCGCCAAGAGAAGGCCCGAGGAAGCTGGACAAAGGTGGGTCACTGGTGGGGACGGCCAGAGCAAGAAAGAGAAGGGAGCCCTGTGCCACGCTCTGGAATTGCCTGGGAGTTGGTCGAGCCCCTTGCCTGGTGGACGCAGCACGGCTTGGGCAGTCACCGCCGGTACAGACGTGACTAGGACCAGTAAAGAACTGTGAGTAAAGCATTGGAAACTGCAACCACACGTCTCTGTGTTTCATCGCCGCACCAGCACCATTAGTACTGGGACGCTCACACCATCACTCCCATCATGCACACTAGCTGCCCTGAGGCAATGCTTCTCCCGTGGGGAGTTATCCCATACTTGGCTGCGCATACAACATCAGCAGTCTGCGGCACAGCGGCGGTCTCCACTGACCGCAATCCACGGGTAGCGTAGTCGGACACTTATTATTACACTAAGACTGCCACTGGTTTGAAAGCCCTGGGCACGGACCGGGTCACCGCCACTGAAGACTACAACCCCCAGCGATAGTCTTCCGTGGCGATAGGTGATATTACAGCTCACCTCCTCCTCCTGTACAATGACTGATAACACCTCTATATATAGTAGATTACACAGGATCCACCATTCACAATAGGTGATATCACAGCACACCTCCTCCTCCTGTATAATGACTGATAACACCTCTATATACAGTAGATAACACAGGATCCACCATTTACAATAGGTGATATCACAGCTCACCACCTCCTCCTCCTGTACAATGAATGATAACACCTCTATATACAGTAGATAACACAGGATCCACCATTTACAATAGGTGAGATCACAGCTCACCCCCTCCTCCTCCTGTACAATGACTGATAACACCTCTATATACAGTAGATAACACAGGATCCACCATTTACAATAGGTGAGATCACAACTCACCTCCTCCTCCTTTATAATGACTGATAACACCTCTATATACAGTAGGTAACACAGGATCCACCATTCACAATAGATATCACAGCTCAACTCCTCTTCCTGTATAATGACTGATAACACCTCTATATACAGTAGGTAACACAGTATCCACTATTCACAATAGGTGAGATCACAGCTCACCCCCTCCTCCTCCTGTACAATGACTGATAACACCTCTATATACAGTAGATAACACAGGATCCACCACTCACAATAGGTGAGATCACAGCTCACCTCCTCCTCCTGTACAATGACTGATAACACCTCTATATACAGTAGATAACACAGGGGACCCACCATTCACAATAGGTGATATCACAGCTCACCTCCTACTGTACAATGACTGATAACACCTCACCTCCTCCTGTACAATGACTGATAACACCTCTATATACAGTAGATAACACAGGGGACCCACCATTCACAATAGGTGATATCACAGCTCACCTCCTCATCCTGTATAATGACTGATAACACCTCTATATACAGTAGATAACACAGGATCCACCATTCACAATAGGTGAGATCACAGCTCACCCCCTCCTCCTCCTATACAATGACTGATAACACATCTATATACAGTAGATAGCACAGGATCCACCATTCACAATAGGTGATATCACAGCTCACCTTCTCCTCCTGTACAATGACTGATAACACCTCTATATACAGTAGATAACACAGGATCCACCATTCACAATAAGTGTCATCACAGCTCACCTCCTCCTGTACAATGACTGATAACACATCTATATACAGTAGTTAACACAGGGGACCAAACATTCACAATAGGTGATATCACAGCTCACCTCCTCCTCCTGTATAATGACTGATAACACCTCTATATACAGTAGGTAACACAGGATCCACCATTCACAATAAGTGATATCACAGCTAACCTCCTACTCCTATACAATGACAGATAACACCTCTATATACAGTACATAACAAAGGGGACCCACCATTCACAATAGGTGGTATTACAGCTCACCTTCTCCCCCTGTATAATGACTGATAACACATCTATATACAGTAGGTAACACAGGATCCACAATTCACAATAGGTGATATCACAGCTCACCTACTCCTCCTCCTGTACAATGACTGATAACACCTCTATATACAGTAGTTAACACAGGATCCACCATTCACAATAGGCGATATCACAGCTCACCTCCTCCTCCTCCTGTACAATGACTGATAACACAGGATCCAACATTCACAATAGGTGAGATCACAGCTCACCCCTTCCTCCTCCTGTACAATGACTAATAACACCTCTATATACAGTAGATAACACAGAGGATCCACCATTCACAATAGGTGATATCACAGCTCACCTCCTCTTCCTGTATAATGATTGATAACAAATCTATGTACCGCAGGTAACACAGGATCCTCCATTCACAATAGGTGATGTCACAGATCACCTCCTCCTCCTGTACAATGAATGATAACACCTCTATATACAGTAGATTACACAGAATCCACCATTCACAATAGGTGAGATCACAGCTCACCTCCTCCTCTGTACAATGACTGATAACACCTCTATATACAGTAGATAAAACAGGATACACCATTCACAATAGGCGAGATCACAGCTCACCTCTTCCTGTACAATGAATGATAACACCTCTATATACAGTAGATAACACAGGGGACCCACCATTCACAATAGGTGGTATTACAGCTCACCTCCTCCCCTGTACAATGACTGATAACACCTCTATATACAGTAGATAACACAGGATCCACCATTCACAATAGGTGATATCACAGCTCACCTCCTCCTCCTCCTGTACAATGACTATTAACACCTCTATATACAGTAGATGACACAGAGGACCCACCATTCACAATAGGTGATGTCACAGCTCACCTCCTCCTCCTCCTGTACAATGACTGATAACACCTCTATATACAGTAGGTAACACAGGAGACCCACCATTCACAATAGGCGATATCACAGATCACCTCCTCCTCCTGTACAATGAACGATAACACCTCTATATACATTAGATTACACAGGATCCACCATTCACAATCGGTAAGATCACAGCTCACCCCCTCCTCCTCCTGTACAATGACTGATAACACCTCTACATACAGTAGATAACACAGGGGACCCAACAATCACAATAGGTGGTATTACAGCTCACCTCCTCCTCCTCCTGCACAATGACTGATAACACCTCTATATACAGTAGATAACACAGGATCCACCATTCACAATAGGTGATATCACAGCTCACCTCCTCCTCCTCCTGTACAATGACTGATAACACCTCTATGTACAGTAGATAACACAGGATCCACTATTCACAATAGGTGAGATCACAGCTCACCTCCTCCTCCTTTACAATGACTGATATCACCTCTTTATACAGTAGATAACACAGGATCCACCTTTCACAATAGGTGATATCACAGCTCACCTCCTTCAACTCCTGTACAATGACTGATATCACCTCTATATACAGTAGATGACACAGGGAACACACCATTCACAATAGGTGATGTCACAGCTCACCTCTCCAACTGTACAATTACTGATAACACCTCTATATACAGTAGATAACACAGGATCCACAATCCACAAAAGGTGATATCACAGCACACCTCCTCATGCTCTACAATGACTGATAACACCTCTATATACAGTAGATGACACAGGGGACCATCCATTCACAATAGGTGATGTCACAGCTCACCTCCTCCTCCTCCTGTACAATGACTGATGAAACCTCTATATACAGTAGATTACACAGGATCCTCCATTCACAATAGGTGAGATCACAGCTCACCTCCTCCTCCTCCTGTACAATGACTGATAACACCTCTTTATACAGTAGATAACAAAGGGGACCCATCATTCACAATAGGTGGTATCACAGCTCACCTCATCCCCCTGTATAATGACTGATAACACCTCTATATACAGTAGGTAACACAGGATCCACCATTCACAATAGGTGATATCACAGCTCACCTCCTCCTCCTGTACAATGACTGATAACACCTTTTTATACAGTAGATAACACAGGATCCTCCATTCACAATAGGTGATATCACAGCTCACCTCCTCCTCCTGTACAAGGACTGATGACACCTCTATATACAGTAGATAACACAGGTTCCACCATTCACAATAGGTGGTATTACAGCTCACCTCCTCCTCCTATACAATGACGGATAACACCTCTATATACAGTACATAACAAAGGGGACCCACCATTCACAATAGGTGGTATTACAGCTCACCTTCTCCCCCTGTATAATAACTGATAACACCTCTATATACAGTAGGTAACACAGGATCCACCATTCACAATAGGCGAGATCACAGCTCACCTCTTCCTGTACAATGAATGATAACACCTCTATATACAGTAGATAACACAGGATCCACCATTCACAAAAGGAAATATCACAGCTCACCTCCTCCTCCTGTACAATGACTGATAACACCTCTATATACAGTGGATAACACAGGATCCACCATTCACAATAGGTGATATCACAGCTCACCTCCTCATGCTGTACAATGACTGATAACACCTCTATATATAGCAGATGACACAGGGGACCCACCATTCACAATAGGTGATGTCACAGCTCTCCTCCTCCTCCTCCTCCTGTACAATGACTGATAACACCTCTATATATAGTAGATAACACAGGACCCACCATTCACAATAGGTGATATCACAGCTCACCTCCTCATGCTGTACAATGACTGATAACACCTCTATATATAGCAGATGACACAGGGGACCCACCATTCACAATAGGTGATGTCACAGCTCTCCTCCTCCTCCTGTACAATGACTGATAACACCTCTATATACAGTAGATAACACAGGATCCACCATTAACAATAGGTGAGATCACAGCTCACCTCCTCCTCCTGTACAATGACTGATAACACCTCTATATACAGTAGGTAACACAGGATCCACCATTCACAATAGGTGAGATCACAGCTCACCTCCTCCTCCTCCTGTACAATGACTGATAACCTCTATATACAGTAGGTAACACAGGATCCACCATTCACAATAGGTGATATCACAGCTCACCTACTCCTCCTCCTGTACAATGACTGATAACACCTCTATATACAGTAGATAACACAGGATCCACCATTCACAATAGGTGGTATTACAGCTCACCTCCTCCTCCTCCTGTTCAATGACTGGTAACACCTCTATATACAGTAGATAACACAGGATCCTCTATTCACAATAGGTGAGATCACAGCTCACCTCCTTCTCCTCCTCCTGTACAATGACTGAAAACACCCCTATGTACAGTAGATGACACAGGGGACCAACCATTCACAATAGGTGATATCACAGCTCACCTCCTCCTCCTGTATAATGACTGATAACACCTCTATATACAGTAGATAACACAGGATCCACCATTCACAATAGGTGATATCACAGCTCACCTCCTCATGCTGTACAATGACTGATAACACCTCTATATACAGTAGATGACACAGGGGACCCACCATTCACAATAGGTGATATCACAGCTCACCTCCTCCTCCTGTATAATGACTGATAACACCTCTATATACAGTAGATAACACAGGATCCACCATTCACAATAGGTGATATCACAGCTCACCTCCTCCTCCTGTACAATGACTGATAACACCTCTATATATAGTAGATAACACAGGATCCACCATTCACAATAGGTGAGATCACAGCTCACCTCCTCCTCCTCCTGTACAATGAATGATAACACCTCTATATACAGTAGATGACACAGGGGATCCACCATTCACAATAGGTGAGATCACAGCTCACCTCCTCCTCCTCCTGTACAATGACTGATGACACCTCTATATACAGTAGATAACACAGGATCCTCTATTCACAATAGGTGAGATCACAGCTCACCTCCTTCTCCTCCTGTACAATGACTGATAACACCTCTATATACAGTAGGTAACACGGGATCCACCATTCACAATAGGTGATATCACAGCTCACCTCCTCCTCCTGTACAATGAATGATAACACCTCTATATACAGTAGATAACACAGGATCCACCATTCACAATAGGTGAGATCACAGCTCACCTCCTCCTGTACAATGACTGATAACACCTCTATATACAGTAGATAACACAGGATCCACCATTCACAATAGGTGATATCACAGCTCACCTCCTCCTCCTCCTGTACAATGAATGATAACACCTCTATATACAGTAGATAACACAGGATCCACCATTCACAATAGGTGAGATCACAGCTCACCTCCTCCTGTACAATGACTGATAACACCTCTATATACAGTAGATAACACAGGATCCACCATTCACAATAGGTGATATCACAGCTCACCTCCTCTTCCTGTATAATGCGGATTGCACATTTTCTGTACAATAAACCTCATTTCAAGGCAGAAACATTACTGTGTCCAACAGTTATTACATAGATCAAACTGAAATAGCTGCTGCAAAAACACCAATTTTAAGAAAGCATTAAGCTTAAGATTAATAGGGGTGCCCAAACTTTTTCATATAACTGTATATATAATTATATACACAGTGGGGGAAATAATTATTTGATCCCCTGCTGTCTTTCTTAGTTTGCCCACTGACAAAGACATGAACAGTCTATAATTTTAAGGGTAGGTTAATTTTAACATTGAGAGATAGAATATCCCAAAAAAAAATGAAGAAAATCACATTGTATAAATTAGATAATTTTTCTGCATTTTGCAGTGAGAAATAAGTATTTGATCCCTCTGGAAAACAACACTTAATACTTGGTGGTAAAACACATGTTGGCAGCACAGCAGTCAGACGTTGTTTGTAGCTGATGATGAGGGTTGTGCACATGTCGGGAGGAATTTTGCTCCACTCCTCTTTGCAGATCATCTCTAAATCATTAAGATTTTAAGGCTGTCGCTTGGCAAATCGGAGCTTTAACTCCCTCCATAAGTTTTCTATGGGATTAAGGCCTGGAGACTGGCTAGGCCACTCCATGACCTTACTGTAGTTCTTTATGATCCACTCCTTTGTTGCTTTGGCTGTATGTTTTGGGTCATTGCCTTGCTGGAAAGACCTAGCCACGACCCATCTTCAATGCTCTTACTGAGGGAAGGAGGTTGTTGGCCAAAATCTCGCGATACATGACGCCATCCATCTTCCCTTCAATACGGTGCAGTCGTCATGTCCCCTTTGCAGAAAAGCACCCCCAAAGTATGTTTCCCCCACCATGCTTCACGGTTGGAACAATGTTCTTAGGGTTGTACTTCCTTCTTCTTCCTCCAAACACGGCCAATTGAGTTAATGCTAAAGAGCTCAATTTTTGTCTCATCTGACCACAGCACCTTCTCCCAATAACTCACAGAATCATCCAGGTATTCATTGCCAAACTTCAGATGGGCCTGCACATGTGCCTTCTTGAGCAGGGGGACCTCGCGGGCACTGCAGGATTTTTAACCTTTAAAGCGGAATGTGTTACCAATGGTTTGCTTGGTGACTGTGGTCCCAGCTGCCTGGAGATCATTAGCAAGTTCCCCCCGTGTAGTTTTAGACTGATCTCTCACCTTCCTCATGATCAAGGATACCCCACGAGGTGAGATTTTGCATGGTGCCCCAGATCAATGTCGATTGACAGTCATTTTGTATTTCTTTCATTTTCTTACAATTGCACCAACAGTTGTCTCCTTCTCACCCAGCGTCTTACTTATGGTTTTGTAGCCCATTCCAGCTTTGTGCAGGTCTATGATCTGGTCCCCGACATCCTTAGAAAGCTCTTTGGTCTTGCCCATGTGGTAGAGGTTAGAGTCTGACTGATTAATGGAGTCTGTGGACAAGAGTCTTTTATACAGGTGACTATGTAAGACAGCTGTCTTTACTGCAGGTAACGAGTTGATTAGGAGCGTCTAACTGGTCTGTAGCAGCCAGAACTCATAATGGTTTGTAGGGGATGAAATACTTATTTCTCACTGCAAAATGCAAAAAAAATTATCTAATTCATACAATGTGATTTTCTTGATTTTTTTGGGCAGGGATATTCTATCTCTCAATGTTAAAATTACCCTTAAAATTATAGACTGTTCATGTCTTTGTCAGTGGGCAAACTTAGATAAACCCGCAAGGGATCAAATATTTATTTCCCCCAGTGTGTGTGTGTGTGTGTGTGTGTGTGTGTGTGTATGTGTGTGTGTGTGTGGGCAGGTGTTTGTGTGTGTGTGTGGGCAGGTGTGTATGTGTGTGGGCAGGTGTGTGTATGTGTGTGTGTGTGGGCAGGTGTGTGTGTGTGTGGGCAGGTGTGTATGTGTGTGTGTGTGTGGGCAGGTGTGTATGTGTGTGGGCAGGTGTATGTGTGTGTGGGGGGGGCAGGTGTGTGTGTGTGTCTGTGTGGGCAGATGTGTGTATGTGTGTGTGTGTGGGCAGGTGTGTGTGTGTGGGCAGGTGTGTTTGTGTGTGGGCAGGTGTGTTTGTGTGTGTGTGTGTGGGCAGGTGTGTATGTGTGTGGGCAGGTGTATGTGTGTGTGGGGGGGGCAGGTGTGTGTGTGTGTCTGTGTGGGCAGATGTGTGTGTGTCTGTGTGGGCAGGTGTGTGTCTGTGTCTGTGTGGGCAGCTGTGTGTGTGTGTGTGTGTATATGTGTGTGTGTGTGTGTGTGTGTATATGTGTGTGTGTCTGTGTGGGCAGGTGTGTGTGTGTATATGTGTGTGTGTGTGTGTGTGTGGGCAGGTTAGAAAGTCTTGCCCTGTTGAACACTACACCTGACTTGAGGCCACCACCTCTTGGTTGTCCAATGTTCTTGCTTCTCTAGGGCTCTTCTCAGATATTCATTATACCAGCTCCCCAGAATACCAAAGTTATGGTGGGTGACCGCGAGCCCTGGTGGTGGTCATAACTGCGGCCACCCAGGGGCAATACTCCATAACAACAATCCCCTGAGGTGGTGTAGGATGTAAGGACCTATTCACACTACATTCAGCGCTGCATTCAGGTCTTTACACAAGGCTTACAACTGAATCCCTGAAATTCAGGATTGTGCTGTCTGAAATGAGACATCTGAAAGCAGAGAAAATGGAGCCTAAAGATTCAGACTTTAGCCTCGGTTTGCCTTTGTTCAAATCAATGGCTATGTCAAGGCACATCTGAATGCCATTTTTCAGGGATTTAGATAGAAGCCTGGAAAGAGGAGATGAATGCATTGCAAAATTCAGTGTGAATAGGCCCTTATATCTGGAGTCTTGATATTGATGCCACAAGCATTTTACTTGTTTTTAACTTAAAAAAAAATACACACACACAAATTATACACACACACACACACACTATACATACACACACACTATACATACACACACACTACACATACACACACATTATACACACACACTATACATACACACACACTACACATACACACACACACACACTATACATACACACACACACACACTATACATACACACACACTATACATACACACACATTATACACACACACACACTATACATACACACACACAAATGTGTGTGTGGGCAGGTGTGTGTGTGTGGGCAGGTGTGTGTGTGTGTGGGCAGGTGTGTGTGTGTGATGTCTGTCTGTTTGTGTGTGTGTTTGTGTGGGCAGATGTCATTGTGTGATGTCTGTTTGTATGTATTTTTGTGTTTCAAATGTGTTTATGCGTGTCTGTATATGTTTGTGTGTGTGTATGACTGCATGCGGCCTACTGCTGAGTATAGTTGGCGCCGTGCGGCCTCCTGATGTCTCTGGGGGGGCTCCGTGCGGCCTCCTGCTGTGTATAGATGGCTACGTGCGGCTCCCCGCTGTGTATAGATGGCTACGTGCGCCCCCCCGCTGTTTATAGACGGCGCCGTGCGGCCCCCCGCTGTGTATAGATGGCTACGTGCGCCCCCCGCTGTGTATAGATAGCTATGTGCGGCCCCCCGCTGAGTATAGATGTCGCCGTGCGGCCTCCTGCTGTGTATAGATGGCTACGTGCGCCCCCCGCTGTGTATAGATAGCTATGTGCGGCCCCCCGCTGAGTATAGATGTCGCCGTGCGGCCTCCTGCTGTGTATAGATGGCTACGTGTGGTCTCCCGCTGAGTATAGATGGCGCTGTGCGGCCTCCTGCTGTCTCTGGGGGGAGCGCCGTGAGGCATCTATACTCAGCAGGAGGCCGCACGTAGCCAGCAATACACGTATACTCAGCAGGAGGCCGCACGTAGCCATCTATACGGTGCCATCTATACACAGCGGGAGGCCGCACGGCGCCATCTATACACAGTGGGAGGTCGCACGGCGCCATCTATACACAGCGGGAGGCCGCACGGAGCCATCTATACACAGCGGGAGTCTCAGTGTTTTGCAAGAGCAGTCAATAAATTCTGCTTGACTAATTCTGAGCACCATAAAGTCTGGTTCGCTTCTAACCTGCTGTCTTCATTTTCAGCTTGCTGAATTCTAACTCATTTACTGTCATTCGAGACGATGCCTTTGCTGGTCTCTTTCACCTTGAATACCTGTAAGTGCTCCACTTAATGTCATATTTTTGATTCTGTTGTTCTTCATCTTTTGGCATGTGCAATTGTATGAGCAAGTATTCATATGAATTTATGACCTACTTAAATCTTGGAGGACCTTAAATTTTATTCAATCAAGTTTTTTTCCAGTTTAAAACTATGGGACATATATGTGCCTTGGTCCTCAAAGGGTTTTTAAAGGGGCTGCAAACATAAATACGAAAAAAATAATTCAATTAGTGCTTTTTGTGTTCATTTAATTTTTATTTGAAGTCCATTTTTTTTATATACCTTGAAATTAAGCCCTACCCCGTGGAATGAAGCCCTACCTACATGACATCTGAGAGCTACATGGATCCCGCTTGTGAGGTGCCTGTCCGTCACTGCTATTCAGTTTTAGGGTCCACTCACTAAGCCATATATTCTCTCATGCAAGAGAATAGGGCCAATTATGCTAATGACACTGGGCTCAAACTCTGTCAGAGCTTCAACTGAGTGTGATCCGATTCTCTCGCAGCACAGATATGGAGAAGATGGAGAACTTAATTTCTCCATCTTCTCCATAGTCTCTGTGAGTGTTCATCGGACTGCACTTGGATGACATCCGAGTGCAGTCCAATGTTTTACGTGCACCCATAGACTTGTATGGGTGCACATGGTCCGAATATCGAATGAGATTATTTTCTCATGCCAATAATCGCACTGTCCCATAGTATAACATAGAGCCGAGTCCTATCCGATAAAACATCACATAGCATTCGGCCGTGTTATACGACAGTGTGAGCGAGCCCTTAGAGTCAAGGAATATTTACATGTAGATGATGATATTACTCTCCAAGTGTATATTTTTTTAGGCGAGTTCATAGTAAATGCTTTGCATTTTTGACATGTGATCAACTAAAGAACAAGAAAGATTTAGGACCTCGCCTATACAGAAACGGAAAATAGTTTGGAGGACTTGCATGTCCTTTTTTATTTATTATGAGAAAATCATAAAAGATCCCGTTTTTTAACCATGCTGTGACTTTCTGCTGAGGGAGAGGGAGAGAGCTGCCCTATTCAGAGTCTGTAATAAGACCTGCTGACAAAAGTGTTGAAGATACAGTCTAATGTGAATTAACAATGAAAAAAAGTTAATTTAACAAATGGCTTGTATTTTTTTTAATACAAACTTTTTTGTCTTTACAGCTCCTTTAAAGGGAATCTGTCATCAGGTTTTTGCCACCTAATCTGAGAGCAGCATAATGTAGGGTTAGAGGCACTGATTCCAGTAATGTGTCACTTACTGGGCTGCTTAGTGTTGTTTTGATAAAATCATTGATTTGTCAGAAGGTAATTATCACTAGATGACTAGTAAGTTCTGTAGGACCCCACCCCCATCACTGATCAGTAGATTTCTGTGTACAATGAGCATGGGCAGAAAGCTGCCAATCAGTGGTGTGGGTGGGGCTATACAGAGCGCAGCATTCAGAGAGCTGCTAGATCTGCAGCAGATAAAACAAAACGGTGATTTTCTCAAAATGACAACAAGCAGCTGAAAAAGTGACACATCGCTGGAATCAGGGTATCTGCCCCAATATTGTGCTGCTCTCAGATGAGGCAGCACAATTAATATTATGCCAAATTAATTTCCCGTGAACTATCACATGATCTATCACAGGGGATCATGTGACATGTCACGTGATAAATCAGGTGTGTGGAGGGGGCCCGCGCCTTCTAAACTGCCCGGGGCCCTTGCTACTCTTAATCCACCCCTGCCTATATCCCCGGAGCGGCCTGGCTGCCCCTGTATGCCGGCGAGTCGCATACCTTGGGCGACTTTAAAGAAAGGCTGTATAGACTGTTCAAAGTTTATCCCCTGACAGAAGAACAGAAGGTAAGCATACTGATAGGGCAGTTAACTGGTGCGGACCAGCGGGAGGTAAAGTCTTGGACAGCTGAGGAGAAAAGGACTGTAAGGGGGGTTCTGACCCGTCTACGGGACACCTTTGATACCCGTACCTCAGCAGAAATCAAAATGCGGTTCTATGGATGTAAGCAGCGAGCTCAAGATAGCATCCGAGATTATGCCCTAAATTTACAGGAAGCCTTGGGGGCAATTAAGCAAGCTGACCCTGGCAGCGTGCAGGATACAGATAAACTATTGACTGACCAGTTCATAGAAGGTCTGCTGTCCAGCGCCCACAGAACCCAGCTGCGCCTCATGGCCCTACAGAACCCCGATTTGACTTTTGCACAGTTCAAAGATAGGGCCATCCGGGTGCTCCGAGAACCTGCACCGGGTGGCGCTGTAGCTTCCCGGCGCCCTGCCATCCCTTACCACCAGGGGGCGGCGCCCTATCCCGCAGACCTTGTGGGGGCTGATGCGCAGGCCCTAAATCCATCCCCGCCTGCAAACCTGCACCATCAGGTCCAACAACTAACAAAGAGTGTTGCTGCATTGACCAGGACCATACAGTCATTACAAATGGACCCGTCAGGACCAATCAAGCTGGCTTCCAGTCCGGAGGATGTCCCGTGGCGTCGACGGAGGAGGATCCCGTCGTTCAGAGGGAGGCCCGCCGATCATTACACTGAGGATGGACAGCCGATTTGCCGCTGTTGCAGCTAGCCGGGACACGTAGCCAGGTACTGTACTTTAAATGGGTCCGACCTGGGGCAAAGGGCCAACCCCCAGGCATAAGGTCATCAGGCCCATCTAATTGGCGTGATAAGTACGTAGGGGGACGCCCGGTTTTACCCGTAGTGCTGGACGGTATACCCATAAGTGCACTGCTGGACACCGGGTCCCAAGTGACTACCATCCCCTATGTACTTTTCAAGCAGTACTGGAGTGACACTGATATAACTCGTTATCCAGACGATGACTTGAGCATCATCGCCAGCAATGGTCAACCCGTGCCGCAGGTGGGGTTCAGAGAGATGACCATTAAGATTGGTAAACTTGAACTGCCGGCACAGGGAGTGATCATTGTGGACATTGACCGTCGAGAAAGTCACCCTAAAATAACCTTGGGTACTAATGTGATTGAAAATTGTCTTTCAGAAGTAATTGTAATTTTGCAGCAGGTGGCGATGAATGCAAGCTCCAGCCAACAGAGGGTCCTCCAGAAGGAGATAAGAGCCCTGATGAGATGGCAACAGGTAGAACTGTCTGGTGGTGAGATCGGTAGCGTGAGGATGAGCGACCCGTTCCCCATTGCCATGCCCCCCAAAAGTGAAATGATCTGGTGTCGGACTGCAATCGGGTTAAGAGGGAGAGACTACCAAGCCATGGTAGAACCCGTGTACTCAGACAGCAGGCCCACCATTTTGACAGCCCGGGGGGTGGTCGATGTCCGCCATGGAAGGGTGCCCGTCCGGATCTTAAACTTTGGGGAAAGGGAAGTACACTTGCCCCGGTACGCTACACTAGCCAAATTGTATACTGTTGAACACAATGCTGTCAGGGCCATGGAACCCTTGCCTCCATCTCCCCAGGCGGAGGGTAATGGTTCCCAGAAACCCAAGGAGGACTGGTGCCAGAAACTCCACGTGGGTGCTGACTCCACTCCCTTGCACCAAAAACTTGGAGTCTATCGGGTGGTTCAAGAGTACGAGAGAATCTTTAGTAAGCACCCGCTAGACTTCGGCAGAGTGAAAGGGGTAGAACACCACATCCCCACGGGGAGCCACCCACCAATAAAAGAAAGATACAGACCTGTACCACCCCGCACGCTATCAGAACGCAAAGGGCATGCTGAGAGAAATGAAGGAAGCCGGGGTCATTAGAGACAGTTGTAGCCCCTGGGCAGCCCCCTTGGTTCTGGTAAAAAAGAAAGACTGTACTATGAGAATGTGCGTGGACTATAGAGAAGTCAATCGTATCACCCATAAAGACGCATACCCGTTGCCTAGAATAGAGGAGTCTTTGGTCGCACTAAAATCAGCTAATTTCTTCTCTACTTTGGACCTTACTAGTGGGTACTGGCAGGTTCCTGTGGCAGAGGCTGATAAGGAGAAGACCGCCTTCACCACCCTGATGGGATTAAGTAAATTCAACTATATGCCGTTCGGGCTCTGCAACGCACCCGGGACCTTCCAGAGGCTGATGGAATGCTGTCTAGGGCACCGAAACTTTGAGACGGTCCTACTTTACCTGGACGACG
The DNA here is from genome assembly GCF_046119375.1 of Phyllobates terribilis. Taxonomy (NCBI): domain Eukaryota; kingdom Metazoa; phylum Chordata; class Amphibia; order Anura; family Dendrobatidae; genus Phyllobates; species Phyllobates terribilis. The sequence goes on from NW_027363287.1 coordinate 82,910, forward strand.
TGATTGTCTATTCGAAGACTTACGAGGACCATCTAAAGCACCTGGCCGAGGTGTTCGAGGCCCTGGCAGGCTTTGGCATGAAAGTGAAACCCTCCAAGTGCCATCTGTTAAAGCCGAAGGTACAGTACCTGGGACACGTGGTGAGTGCAGAAGGAGTAGCCCCCGACCCTGACAAAATCATGGCAATAAAGAACAGGCCAAGCCCCTCTAACATAAAAGAAGTGAGGCAGTTCGTCGGGTTGGTAGGCTACTACCGAAGGTTCATCCCCAGGTTCACCAAGATGGCAGCCCCTATGCAGGACCTCCTTATAGGACAATCTAAGACCAGAAGCCAAAAGCCACCCTTCAAGTGGGACAAGCCGGAAGAGGAGTCCTTCCGCCAGCTGAAGATGGCCCTCACGGGGGATGAGATCCTGGCATACCCTGATTATGGCCAGCCTTTTATCCTCCACACAGACGCCAGTAATGTGGGGCTGGGAGCCGTACTGTCACCGAACCAACAGGACAGAGAAAGGGTGATCGCGTACGACAGCCGAGAGAAACCCGGAGAATTACAGCTCCTTTAAGCTGGAGTCCTTGGCAGTGGTGTGGGCCGTAACAGAACGTTTCAAGCATTACCTGGCCTCTGTGAAGTTCACTGTGTACACGGACAACAATCCGTAGACACATCTGGACAATGCGAGACTTGGTGCCCTAGAGCAGCGGTGGATGGCCCGGCTAGCAAACTATGACTTCACCATCAAGTACCGGGCAGGCCGAGCCAATGCCAATGCAGATGCCCTATCGAGAATGCCCCACTTGCCCGATGAGGGAGAAGATCCAGATGAGTTGGAGGAAATAGAGCTCCCTGCATTCCACCGGTACGGAAGGAAGGAAGGTACCAGCCAGAGGACGCCCTTGATGCCCACCGTCACCAGGCAGCCTCTTGAGCTGGTAGCTCTGGACCATGTGAAACTGGCTCCAAGCCGGTCGGGCTACGTCTATGCCCTGACAATAGTGGACCACTATTCCCGGTTCCTGGTGGTGGTTCCTGTTAAAGACTTGACAGCCCAAACAGCGGCCAGAGCCTTCCAACAACACTTCTGCCATCCACACGGGTATCCGGAACAGGTCTTGACAGATCAAGGTCCAGCGTTTGAGGCTGAAATCTTCCAGGAGTTCTGCAACCTCTACGGCTGTAAGAAAATTCGGACAACATCTTACCACCCACAAACCAACGGGCTATGTGAGAAAATGAATAATATCGTCATTGATCTCCTCAAAACGTTGCCCCTGGAAGAACGCAGCCTGTGGCCGGAGAAGCTGCCAGACCTGATAGACTTATACAACCATATCCCGGTGAATGCTACAAATTGCACCCCGGCTTACCTGATGAGGGCAAGACCAGGTAAGCTGCCGATAGACCTGGAGATGGGAGTCCTCCCCACCTCCCCAGACGCGGACTGGGATACGGAACGGCGGCTACAGTACAAGAAGGTACAGGAGAATGTGGAGAGGAGTCTGGCTCAAGCGAGAGAAAAGCAAGAGAGGCTCTTCAACCAACACGCCCCTGCTGGTCCCCTGGAACCTGGTGAGCAGGTCCTGAAGCGGAAGAGAAGGCTTCACAAGCTAGATGACCAGTTGGAGAGCGACCCGTACACAGTACTGCAGTCCAACCACAACAACCCGAAGGTATGTGTAATTGCCAAGGATGGAGGAGAAACCACTAGCACCGTCTCCAGAGACCACCTAAAAAGGTGCCCCAAGCAACTACAGAGTGCAGGAGAAGATCAAGATGACCTTGAACCCGCAGAAGACAAGAAAGAAATGATCAGCACAGTTCTTGGAGAGTTCCCCCGGTCCTGGACTCGGATAAATGATGCAATAGTGGTACCCGTCCTACACTTCCTTCAACCAACCCAGCAGGAACCTACAGGAGAGCAGGAGGAATCAGAAGACCAAGCAGCCCTAGAGGCAGAAGAACCCATGCCAGCAGCCCAGGAGAGTCAACCCTCTGCTGACAGTGAGCCTGCCATACCTGCGGTAAGCCAAAGGACCCGCAGATAGCTGCCTGCACTGCCTGTAAACCCAGCTAGTAGCTGTACCCTGAATGCTAGTGGGGAAAGTCAGGTTAGACCACCACCAGACAGTGGGTTACACAGGTCAACCCGGAGCACTAGGGGGCAAATACCAGCTCGCTGGAAGATCTAAATGCTGTATATTGTAAATGTTTTATGTTTGTTGCCTGGTTGCTAATTATGTTTTTCCAGTCTTTCTAGTTCATGGACTAACAGGTTATGGACGATGAATAACCGGAACTGTCTTGTAGATAGTTGCACTTGGTGCCCTCTTTCGAAGATGGCCACGGAAGAAAAATCTGTCCGGTGTGGCCTCCTTGTGGCCCAAAGTAGAGAGCTCAGCCTTGTCGCCACGCCCAAGGCGAGGAACTTGGGGTTTATGGAAACAGGTCCCCACACCGTGGAAAACTTCACACCTTGTTGGGTGACATGGACACCCGTCACGGAAGCGCCGTGACCTCAAGGACAAAATATAGTTGTATATATGTTATGTTGTCATTTATACCCTGCATTTGTGTTTCCTGTTTAGTCCGGAGTAATAAATTTTACTAGGGGAGAATGTGTCACCCCAGGCCTGGATGCCACAAACAATAATCTGTGTCTGAGAGCAGGAGGGAGGTCCCCTGGTTAGGGACAATTAGCATACAGCACCTCCTGTCCCAGGCCAGCAGGGGGAGCTGGCTGCCCCTATAAAAGCTGGAACTGGGGGCAGGGTTAGAGAGAACTGGAAGACCTAGCTCAGGAGTGAGACTAGTCCCAGAGAAGGAGGGACAGTTCAGCTGTAGCTGAGGAGTCCGTGAGGCAGAGGAGAAACTGCAAGCCAGGGACAGAGGTGACGAGAGCCGGTCCTGGAAGAGAACCAATCTACCGGGCATTGGGGTCCGGGGCTGTCAGGGTTACAAGCCCAGCAGCAGAGAACCAACCTGCGAGGGATTTCAGGTCCCTTGGCCTAAGAAGCCTGGAGGCTCCGCCACACAGAGGGACCAGTACAGCGAGGAGCAAGCAACAGGTACCCAAGGCCCTAGTCGCATGCCATACAGGCGAGAAGTACACGGCCAGCTCAGAGACGTGGGCTATTACACCACGAAAAGGGGGATAGTCAGAAAGAGCATAGAGAGAACGGTAGGCCTACACACTCACCCTGACCAGTGGGGCTCGCCCGAATGCTCTCAGACACCCAGGCCCATTCCTAACCGGTACTGTTGGGTCATTAATAATATCTACAATAAAGACCCTGAACTGTTTGAAGCGGACTCTGAACTCTTACTATTGCGGCCTGCACTATCACCCCCAACATCCACCTACACTGCCCTGAGGCTACACTCTTCCCGTGGGGAGTTATCCTACACCTGTGCTGCACACCAACACCAGCCTCAGCAGTCTGCCTCGCAGCGGCGGTTATCCCTGACCGCAATCCACGGGTGGCGTAGTCGGACATTCAAAACACTGATAAATAGACTGCCACCATTTGGTCTGACCACCCTGAGCCACGGGATCGGGTTGCCACTACTACCCCCATCAGCACCGTACACTAGAAGGCCCGGTTCCGTGTACCCCACGGCCCAGGGGGCGAGTCATGTGCATCAAATTATACATACACATATGGGGCAGTGGGGCTTCATACTATATACAGGTGCTTCTCACAAAATTAGAATATCATCAAAAGTTAGTTTATTTCAGTTCTTCAATGCAAAAAGTGAAACTCCTATATTATATAGAGTCATTACACACAGAGTGATCTATTATATAGAGTCATTACACAGAGGGATCTATTATATAGAGTCATTACACACAGAGTGATCTATTATATAGAGTCATTACACAGAGGGATCTATTATATAGAGTAATTACACACAGAGGGATCTATTATATAGAGTCATTACACACAGAGGGAACTATTATATAGAGTCATTACACACAGAGGGATCTATTATATAGAGTCATTACACACAGAGGGATCTATTATATAGAGTCATTACACACAGAGGGATCTATTATATAGACTCATTACACACAGAGGGATCTATTATATAGAGTCATTACACACAGAGGGATCTATTATATAGAGTCATTACACACAGAGGGATCTATTATATAGAGTCATTACACACAGAGGGATCTATTATATAGAGTCATTACACACAGAGGGATCTATTATATAGAGTCATTACACACAGAGGGATCTATTATATAGAGTCATTACACACAGAGGGATCTATTTTAAGTGTTTATTTCTGTTAATGTTGATGATTATGGCTTACAGCCAATGAAAACACAAACGTCATTATCTCAGTAAATTAGAATACTTCATAACAACAGCTTGAAAAATGTTTTTAAAATCAGAAAAGTTGGCCTACTGAAATGTATGTTTAGTAAATGCCCTCAATACTTGTTCGGGCTCCTCGTGCATCAATTACTGCATCAATGCGGCAATGTGGCATGGAGGGATCAGCCTGTGGCACTGCTGAGGTGTTATGGAAACCCAGGTGGCTTTGATAGCAGCCTTCAGCTCATCTGTATTGTGGGGTCTGGGGTCTCATCTTCCTCTTGACAATACCCCATAGATTCTCTATAATAGATTCTCTATGGGGTTAAGGTCAGGCGAGTTTGCTGCCAATCAAGCACAGTGATACTGTTGTGTGTAAACCAGGTATTGGTACTTTTGGCAGTGTGGACAGGGGCCAAGTCCTGCTGGAGAATGACATTTCCATCTCCATAAAGCTTGTGGGCAGAGGGAAGCATGAAGTGCTGTAAAATGTCCTGGTAGACGGCTGCGCTGACTTTGGTCTTCATAAAACATAGTGGACCTACACCAGCAGATGACATGGCCCCCCAAACCATCACTGATTGTGGAAACTTCACACCAGACCTCCAGCAGCTTGGATTGTGGCCTCTCCACTCTTCCTCCAGACTCTGGGACCTTGATTTCCAAATGAAATGCAAAATTTACTTTTCATCTGAAAACAACACCTTGGGCCACTGAGCATCAGTCCAGGTCTTTTTCTCTTTGGCCCAGGTAAGACGCTTCTGGCGTTGTCTATTGGTCATGAGGGGCTTGACACAAGCAATGCGACACTTGTAGCCCATGTCCTGGATACGTCTGTGTGTGGTGGCTCTTGAAGCAATGACTCCAGCAGCAGTCCACTCCTTGTGAATCTCCCCCAAATTTTTGAATGGCCTTTTCTTAGCAATCCTTTCAAGGCTGCGGTTATCCCAGTTGCTTGTGCACCTTTTTCTGCCACACTTTTTCCTTCCACGTCCATTAATATGCTCGGATACAGCACTCTGTGAACAGCTGCTTCTTTAGCAATGACCTTTTGTGGCTTACCCTCCTTGAGGAGTGTGTCAATAACTGCCTTTTGGACATCTGTCAAGTCAGCAGTCTTGCCCATGATTGTGGAGCCTACTGAAACTGACTAAGGGACCTTTTTAAATGCTTAGGAAGCCTTTCCAGGTGTTTCTTGTTAATTCTAATTTACTGAGATAATGACTTTTGTGTTTTCATTGGCTGTAAGCCATAATCATCAACATTAGCAGAAATAAACACTTAAAACAGATCACTCTGTTTGTAATGACTCTGTATAATATATGAGTTTCACTTTTTGGATTTAAGAACTGAAATAAATTCACTTTTTGATGATATTCTAATTTTCTGAGAAGCACCTGTATGTAGCAGTGCGGCAATTATACTATATACAGTCAGGAGTATAAGTACTTGATACACTGAAAATTTCGAAAGTTTTTCCACCTACAAAGAATGAAGAGGTCTGTTTTGTTCTACTTAACTGCTGCAACTTGGACCTTTAACAGGATTTATATTTCACCTATGAGAAAGCATACTATGTGTATTTGGCAGATTAACTCAGGCATGTTTATGATAAACTGAATACCTGGATTGGAGTCCTATTTATATACAGAATATTGACTATTAATGCTGGCAGAGTAAGTCTTAGGCTATATTCACACTAGGTGTTTTTTTCTGCAGCAAAACATAATCTCTTGGCAGGAAAGAAGTAGCGTCAAAAACGCAGGTTTTGGTGTGTTTTTTTGCAGTGGCTCTTGGTGCATTTTTGGTGCGTTTTTCAGGATCCCAAAGTTCAGCTTTGCTTCCACCATAGACACATGAGAACAGGTCACCATTGCAAGACATATGTTCATGAAAAAGTACACATTACAAATGTAACAGGGGGAGGGTGGGGGGTGAATTGGTCTGGAATGGTTTATCTAAGACCCTGGCAGTGCATTGAATTTGTAGGACACTATTTACTTTCACATTATGGTTTGCCATTGAGTTGCTCAGGCATGGTTCATTTTCACACCTCCCTGGGCCACACGTGTTGTTCAATCTCACACCTAGCTCAACCAATGTTTACTTTGTAGGCATCACTAATTTAATTAAACTGTAATAATCCAAGCTGCTATCTCAGGTGACCAAGACAAGATGGTTTAAACTTGGGAAAATCACAAGAATAAATGTGTGTCACATACTTGCTTTTTTCACTAAAAACGCAGCAAAATGTTCGCACTAGGCTTTTTTTCAGCATTTTTTTCCACCACCCTTTTTTTTAATGGGTGAAAAACGCTGAAACAAGTGACATACTCTATTGCAAAAAGCCATGGAAAGCACAAAATACTGAGGACAAATAAGCAAGCTTTGTGCATGAAATTTCGGAAATCTCATAGACTTTGTTGGTACTGTAAAACGCAGCTGAAAATTTGCATAAAAAAGCCCGCTAAAAAAACGTCTAGTGTGAATATAGCCTTGTATAACGGTTCGCCAATGAGTTAGGATATATGACCACGATGCAGAAATGCTGCGGATTTTTCCTAAGCGTTTCTGCATCTCCCTGGGTTGTCAAGCGCTTTGCCAAGTGATTTTAGCATCACTTGGAAAAGTGCTTGACAACTTGGTCACACTATATAATTCCATGCAACCGGCATGGATTTATATAGTGTGACCAAGTTACCATGCTGCAAATGCAGCATCAATAATGAAAAAAAAGAATAATAATGGTGAAAAATAAAAAAAAAACATTATACTCATCTTCCGATAGTCCTCGATCTCCTTCTCCGGTGCGTCCGGTGTCTTTGGCGGATCACGGTGCTGTAAAAGGACCTTTCATGACGTCATTTAGTCATGTGACAGGTCACGCAACCGCCGATGTCAGCGGTCACGTGACCTGTCACATGACTAAATGGCATCATGGAAGGTCCTTTTACCACCGCGAGCAGCCGAAGAGCCAGCAGCACCGCCGGGAGCAGACAGGGGCCATCAGAAGGTAAGTATATGTTTATTTTTTATTTTAATTCTATTTTAACTACAGGTACTATGGTACCCGGGTCTGGAGGAGAGTCTCTTCATCTCCAGACCCGGGTACCATCCACGCATTGAGTCGCATAATATCCACATGTGTATTTGTAGTCATGCGGATGTTATGCGTTCCAATGCAAGTCAATGGCGGCTAAATCGCAGCGACTCTGCAAAATTAAAGGACGTGCTGCGGATTTTTCCGCAATGATAATCCGCAGCGGAAATCTCCGCGGCATGTGCATAGCACATGCGGATTATCATTGGGGACCATTGCAGACCTATCACCAAGCGTTTTTTAAGTGTTTCCGCAGCGAAAGTTACGCTGCAGAAACGCCTAAAAAACGCATAGTGGGCACACAGCCTTAAAAGTTCTATGGTGAAGAAAAACACGTGAGATAATAAATGCGAAATATACAATATTTCCCATAATATGACTGAGGATATCTTTAGGGTGTATTCACTGTTTTTTCTTCTGCAGCAATAAATGCTGTGTTTTACAGCACCATCTTAGTGAATGACATTTCTGAAATCTCATTCACATGCTGTTTTTTTTGCATTTTTTTAAAATCTGCAGCTTGTCAAGTCTTTCAGAGGTTTTGCAGCATTTTTCACCCATTCAAATGAATGGAAAAAAAAACACAAGTAAAAACACCTGAATTTTAAGCAGCGTTTTTCCTGCCTCCTTTGATTTTTGAGGTAGAAAAAAAATGCTGCCAAAATCCAACTTGTGAACACACCTTTATCCTGGTTGTGTTCTAATTGGATATAAAATAGAACGGCCATGATAACATGGGTAGTTAATTGTATGGTGTTTTCACTTTAAATATTACCAGGCCGCATTCTATTTGCGCAGAGCTGCTCCGTGAAGATTCTATCACAAGATTCCGTGATGACATCACAGGTGATGGTGACATCACTGCTCACAGTCGCTATATATGCAATGCACATAGGCTCACCCGTGCCTTTCTTGGCTCTATAGTGACTGATAGCACTTGCAGTTTTTCACTATGGCTGGAATTGTTTTGGACATTCCTCAGGTAAAAGCACTATTGATGATCCTTATGATCAATCGTCCTAACAGTGTGCTTCTACCACCCGATGGCGTCCTCAGCTTCACTCACCGGCTGGTGATGGAGCTAGTAAAGGATTGCCTGACCAAACACCGACAACGTCGTCTAACGTCAGACTATCTGACGGATTTACTTCAGAACATCAGGACATTACTACACCAGGTAAGTGGCGGACACTCTGCACAGAACATCTCAATATTAACAGATAATAATGGAGGGATAGAAGCTTTTTCTTCTAATATATCGTATTTTGCAGACCATAAGACGCACCAAAATTTTTTGGGAGGTAAATAGGAAAAACATTTATTATAATAAAATGGGGGTCTGTCTTATAGTCCGAATTTTCGGTTGCTTACTGAGGGGGGGTGGTGGCAGTGGAGCGAGGTCACAGGAGGCAGAGTCGCTGCTGCAGGAAGTCGGCAGTAGGAGTGGGGCGCTGCTGCGGGCTCCAAGCTGGGAGGAGCGGGGTGTCCAGAAGGTACGAGGCTGCGGGCCCTGGGCTTCAAGGAAATGTTAGCGGTAATTCAGGAGGGGAGGCCCTGCTCTGCTTATTGATTTCTCTGCAGTGGGCTTCAAGAAGTAGGCTGCTGGAGATGGCCAATACGCAGTTTGAGATCTCAGCTCCTCATTGAGCCGAGATCTAAATCTGCACATGCACTGCCTCCAGCGGCCATTTGCCTGAAGCCCACCGCCAGAAATTCAATGGGCAGAGCGGGGACTCCCCTCCTAAATCACCGCTAACATTGCCTTGAAGCCCAGGGCCCGCAGCCTCGCACCTCCTGGACACCCCGCTGGCCCGCAGGAGCGCCCCACTTCTACTGCTGGCTTCCTGCAGCAGTGACCCTACTTCCTGTGACCTCACTCCACCACAGCCACCCCCCTGGTAAGCTACATTCAGACAATTATTATTATTAATAATCTGTCTGATATGCTGGGGTGGAGAGTTCCAGAGTAGGGGGGATGCACGGGAGAAATCTTGTATGCGATTGTGGGAAGAGGAGATAAGAGGGGAGTAGAGAAGAAGATCTTGTGAGGATCGGAGGTTGCGTGCAGGTAAGTACCGGGAGACTAGGTCACAGATATATGGAGGAGACAGGTTGTGGGTGGCTTTGCATGCCAAGGTTAGGGTCTTGAACTGGAGTCTCTGGGTAATGTGGAGCCAGTGAAGGGATTGGCGGAGCGAGGGGAAAAGCCAGGGAATAGCGGGGGGACAGGTGGATTAGTCAGACAGCAGAGTTTAGGATAGATTGGAGGGGTGCGAGAGTGTTAGAAGGGAGGTCAAAAATTTTGGAAAAAAAGGCATCTTATAGTCCAAAAAATACGGTAAAACACAACGAGTCCCCAAATACAGTATGTAGTCATTGTATCTGCAGACAGAGAACCGATGTCACATACAATTTCCGCCTCCATTCTGATCGCTCTCATCTCAAAATTCTCCTTTCCATTTTTCCTTCTTTATAGGCTGAAGAAAGATCTCAGACTGAAGATTTGGCTGTCTTTAAAGAACTGGCCGAAAAAGTCCTGTCTATACTAGAACGCTCATTGGAACGCCCGGTAAGGATCAATATTAATAGACGTATCTTAATCCACCGTATCTGAGGAGACTTTCTGAGAAAAGGTCTGAAGATGGCGCGGGATTTGTATCGTTACAATTGGTGCATCTGTAAATGTTGGTTTAGTCCTTCATGATTTATGTATTTGGTGATTTAGTGAAATCTTCCACATAGTAATTATATATATTATATCTATCAGGAAACAACAGGAGGCGACGCCAAATATGGGCAAAATGTGACCCCGAAAATCCCTGACCCTAATAGGAGTCAGCCGGAGCTGAACAGCGATCTGATTACAGGTGAGCGATCACCCGACCTTCTACAAGGAATATCCAGATATTACAGAGGACGGAGGATAATGTTAGATTTACTCTCTACTCTGTGTAATGGGAACCTGGCAGCACATTGTTACATATAGAAGTAGTGGTGTGACGGTATAGGCCATTGTCCCCTAATAATAATTGTTTGTAGAAATCCAATGTGCTAGTCAGGAGAAATGTAAAGTAGACACCATATTCAAATGAGAATGGAAGTGCACTGGGGGCGTGAAAGAAGAAATCCAAGTGCAGTGACACGCCCCCAGTGCACTTCCAGGCTAATTTGCAAATCTCTCCTATGTTTCAGCTCTCTTACCATCACTCATATGTGCAGCGTGGGTGGGGGCTTCCTCATTCATGTGATGGAGGGTCCATTCTGCAGTGCTATAGCAAGTAACATGAAATAAATTAAATTTAAATTGCATTACTGCTCTAGAAAATGGGAAAAAATTAAGATACTGAGCACATAATTTGGCCAATTCATGAATGCCCAGCAGCCAATGACAAGGCGATCTTTTTGTTGGAATCCTCTCCTAATGTGAATCCTCTCCTAGGCTGAAGCCTACATTTATATGGGTAGGTAGGATCCTGTTGTAATTAAAACCACCCCGGGCTGATGGGTGGAGATAGGTTCCCAGCAAAAAAGGTCGCCTTGCCGTGACTGCTGGGCATGCATCGAGCAAAAGAAGGTCGCCTTGCCGTGGCTGCTAGGCATGCACCCAGCAAAACAAGGTCGCCTTGTCGTGACTGCTGGGCATGCACCCAGCAAAAGAAGGTCGCCTTGTCGTGACTCCTGGGCATGCACCCAGCAAAAGAAGGTCGTCTTGCCATGACTGCTGGGCGTGCACCCAGCAAAAAAAAAGGTCACCTTGCCGTGGCTACTTGGCATGCACCCAGAAAAAGAAGGTCGCCTTGCCGTGGCTGCTGGCCATGCATGAATTGGCCAAATTATGCGCTAAGTATCTTCCTTTTATCCTATTTTATACAGCAGTAATGCAATTCAAATTTCATTTATTTCATGTTTACATGCTATAGCGTTACAGAGTGCAACTTTGTTAGTTATGTATTTGGATGGCTACTCTTAGTATGCACCTGTTCACACCCATTTTCTTTTCGGAAGTGATGGTCAGTCTTTTGTTATTTATGAAGGGGTTCCTCCATCATTTACATTACATTTATCTATGGAATCCCCGTATATTCTCATATTTAGAATCCCCATATAACGAGTATTAATCCCATTTACAGACATCTTGTCATTTCTCCGTTTTATTGCTGTATTATCTATGTAGGAATAATATCCTCTAATACATTTCATTTCTTCATCATTATTTTAGAAACAACTGAGCTGTCGAATCCTAACAATGGAATTAGTGAGATCCCGGAGATCCAAGAATCCGTAAGTATCATAGAGGGGGATGCGTGTGTGTCATCAGATCATGGGGTGTGAATGACTCGTCCAGTATTATCCCCCATACAATCATGGTACGTCTCTATTCTAAGTGTAGATGACCCTATGGTGTTAATTACATGTGAATTACAGGGAATCTGTCACCAGGTTTATGCTATTTGGTCTGAGAGAAGCATGATGCAGGGACAGAGACCCTGATTCCATGTGTTGATTACTTTACTCGGTGGAGCAGTTGTGATAAAATCACTATTTTTTTCTGCTGCAGAGCTCTGAATGCTGAGTCTTGTATAACCCCGCCCACACCATTGATTGGCAGCTTTCTGTGTACACTGTGCATAGGCAGAAAGCTGCTAATCAGTGGTGGAGGCAGGGGTACAGAGCAATAGGACTACCTGGCTAGACAGATAGTCTTCTAGTGATAATCTACTGATTTTATTGAAACAGCCACACACAGCCTAGTAAGTAACACATCACTGGAATCAGGGTCTCTGCCCCTACATCATGGTGCTTTCAGAATACATAGCAAACACCTGGTGACAGATTACCTGTAAGTCCTCCTCTGTGTGATCTCCCACATTATCCAGAATGTTATAGTAATGTATGATGACCGTTGCAGGACGGCTCCAGGATTTCGTGGGCCCTGGGCGAAAGAGTCTCAGTGGCCCCTTTAACACATACCACGATTCATGATGCACAGATACCGCAGATAAATATATATACATATATGTATATATATATATATATATATACATATATATATATATATATAGTACAAGCCCGAAGATTTCACTTCTTACATTACATGAGCGATATCTATTGTAAATTCCACAATAACTCAGAAAGCGGCGAATCCTCACAGCTCACAGTGCAGACCGGACAGTAATGTCCTCCACACAGTATAATGGCACCACATAGTCCTCTATACCGTATTATGAGCTCCATATATTGCTCCATATAGAATAATGGACCCCATAAAATGCTCCACGCAGGCTGTGCCCCCATATAATGCACCATGCAGGCTGTGACCCCACACATAATGCCCCATGCAGGCTGTGCCCCCCACATAATGCCCCATGCAGGCTTTGACCCCCCACATAATGCTCCATGCAGGCTGTGACCCTCACATAATGCCCCATGCAGGCTTTGACCCCCCACATAATGCCCCATGCAGGCTGTGCCCCCCCCCACATAATGCCCCTTGCAGGATGTCCCCCTCCCACATAATGGCCCATGCAGGATGTCACCCCCCATATAATTCCCCATGCAGAATGTCCCTCCCACATAATGCCCCATGCAGGCTGTGCCCCCCACATAATGCCCCATGCAGGCTGTGCCCCCCCACATAATGGCCCATGCAGGATGTCACCCCCCATATAATTCCCCATGCAGGATGTCCCCTCCACATAATGCCCCATGCAGGATGTCCCACCCCACATAATGCCCCATGCAGGATGTCCCCCACACATAATGCCCCATGCAGGATATCCCCCCCACATAATGCCCCATGCAGGATGTCACCCCCCATATAATTTCCCATGCAGGATGTCCCCCCCCCATAATGCTCCATGCAGGATGTCCCACCCCACATAATGACCCATACAGGATGTCACCCCCCATATAATGCCCCATGCAGGATGTCACCCCCCCATATAATGCCCCATGTAGGATGTCACCTCTCACCCCATATATTGGCCCATGCAGGATGTCACCTCTCACCCCATATAATGCCCCATGCAGGATGTCACTTCTCCCCCCATATAATACCCCATGCAGGATGTCACTCCCCCCATATAATGCCCCATGCAGGATGTCACCCCCCATATAATGCCCCATGCAGAATGTCACCTCTCACCCCATATAAAGCCCTATGCTGGATGTCACTCCCCCCCCCCATATAATGACCCATGCAGGATGTCACTTCTCCCCCTCATATAATACCCCATGCAGGATGTCACCCCCCTATATAATGCCCCATGCAGGATGTCCCCCCCATATAATGCCTCATGTAGGATGTCACCTCTTACCCCATATAATGCCCCATGCAGGATGTCACTCCCCCCCATATAATGCCCCATGCAGGATGTCACTTCTCCCCCCCATATAATACCCCACGCAGGATGTCCCTACCTCCCCCCCATATAATGCCCCATGCAGGATGTCACTTCTCCCCCCATATAATGCCCCATACCTCCATACATAAAAAAAAAAATCAAATGCTCACCTCACTGCTCACCAGCTGTGGAGAGGTAAGTATTGTGCCGGCCGTGGTCCTGGGCAAGCATTGAGGGGGGGGGGAGCAAGGCCCGCCTACTCAGGGCCCCGGCACTTGCCTGGGTGTGCTGGGTGCTAGCGCCATGTCTGCCCAGCGTCCGGTTTGTATCCTCCCAACATCATATCAGTGTAAATCATCTGGGACATAATATGGGGGGAGAAGTTTTTGCATCTGTAACTTTTTTCCTGCATCTTCAATAAATCAGTATTATTTCTTATTCTTTTATAGAGCGTGATGGATTCATTGGTTCTGGCGAGAAAGCCGCATATGAGCGACTATGAAACTTCCAAACTCATCAGCAGTGGAAATTTTGGGTGAGATTTCTGTTGCCATAATCCACATTTCTCAGGGTTCCCTATGACAATGCTTCTGCTCCTGCACTCTACCATTCAGTGTTATCATAGGGAATTATATGATCTGTAGCAAATCAAACTGTAAGGAAAGCGATTTAAATAATATAATTACATATAATATAATATATAATAATATAATATTATTACATTCGCCTGTGCTAGACTCTCATCTGTTCTTATGCTGCCTCCTCCACCTGAGCTTTTCTGCTCTCCACTCTGATCTTTGTTTTGATGGGGGGGCTCCATTATGAAGCTGATCAGAGAAGTTGGCTACACATGGTCACATGAAGGGTGACACCATATTGACGTCAATGACATCTACACCCTCCACCATGACCATGTGGGCCCAATCACTGGCCTCAGCAGCAGAAGAGAGCCCTGGAGCACATTCATTTTGGACCAATTTTATTTGCACTAAATTGTATTTGGTCAGTTATAGCGAATCTGCCCAAAGAGAATTTCAGTAGATTCTCGTATCTATAATGTGACCTGGGTGATGGCTCCGGCAGAAGTGGCATTGTGGAGACCTCGCATAGGTGATCTATGTAGTGCTATTTTATGTATTTCTAGATGTGGATTTATAGTGGCGGCCAGACTTCTAGTATTAAACATATGCAAATTGTCTCTTCTGAGAGGAAGCAAACTAGAACTCCACCTATAGGAAGTAGCAATCCTAAAAGTCAATATCGACCCTTTAACAAGCCTTGTCACATGACTTAGGATAATAGCCAAAACCAAAATCTCAATTTGCAGGAACTGTGTTCTGGGGTACTGCCCCTCTTCAGTGCAAAGTGTGAGATATGGTTTGACTGGGTGAGAGGTGTCTGACCGGTATCCAAGGGGTTGACATTTCTCCTTGCGGACATGAGGAGACTTTTAAGCCACAATGCTCCTCTGGGAAATAGGATTGCTACTTCCCATAGGTGGCACTAGGGTGCTAGTTCTCTTCCTCTCTGAAAAGAGACAATTTGCATATTTCCCAGAAGAGCATTGCAGCTTAAAAGTCTCCTCACCTTGACATGCTTAACATGGCTTTTTCCGCAAGGAGAAACGTTACCGCTTGGATCCCGGTCAGATGCCTCTTACCCAGCCAAACCATATCTCACACTTTGCACTGATGAGTGCTTGTACCCCAAAACATAATGTCCGAAAATTGAGATTTTGGTTATGGCTATTATTCCATGTCATGTGATAAGGCTCGTTAAAGGGTCGATATTGACTTTTAGGATTACTACTTCCTATAGGTGGCACTAGAGTTCTAGTTCTCTTCCTCTCCGAAGAGACAATTTGCATATTTCCCAGAGGATCATTGAGGCTTAAAAGTCTCCTCACCTTGACAAGCTTAACATGTCACTCTCCGCAAGGAGAAATGTTACCAGGATACCAGTATTAAACATATAATGATTTCTATAGATGGATTATTAATAAGGATTTATTATAACCGATGGATTCTCCTTCTCTCCAGGGCCGTCTACTTAGTGCATCATAAAGACTCACACCAGACCTTTGCTATGAAGAAAATGGCTAAGCGGAACCTAAATACTGCACAGAGATTGGAATGGGCCTTTCTGGAGAGGGACATCTTAACATTTGCTGATTGTCCCTTTGTGGTCTCCATGCTCTGCTCCTTTCCAACTAGATCTCACCTGTGTATGGTCATGGAGTATGTAGGAGGTAAGACACATCTATTGTATTATATTCAGCCCATGTCTGCTTTCATCTTATCACTGCTCATATCATTAGGACATTGTTGGTTACATCCCCACAGAGCATGTACTATAGGTTATCTATTACCAAGATGCTTGTAAATTCATTGATCTTGGTGCAGGGGCGCTATGGGGCTCATCAGTCGGAGGGGGTCTGTCGACGCTCAGCAGTGGGCAGCATCCCTCCACCTGTCATCACAATTTCAGCGGTATTTGCTTCTTCAAGGAGGTGGGGCTGGTGGGGGCAAAAATACTGAGTAGGTGGCTAGTAGGGGCCAAAATACTGAAAGGGGGCCGTATGACTAGATATGGGGGGACTGTGAATGCTGAGTGGAGGTCATCATATTAAGTGGGGTGCTGTGGGGGTCCTCACTCTGTATGGAGGCCCCCATTCTGTGTGGGGACATCATACTGAGTGGGGAGTTATGCGGACCATTATATTGTGTGAGGGACTGTGGGAACCATTATCCTGAGTGGGAGGGTTGCTGTGGGTGCCATCACACCGAGTAGGGGGTTGTGGCTGGCCTCCTTCTAAGTGGTGGCCTCCTTAGGAGGATTCACTGTGGGGATACCATACTCATTGAGTGTGGGTGTGGGCATTTTTGGGAGCATCATACTCTAAAATGGCCATAAAAGTTGTATTGCTGGTGAGAACACCAAGCTGCTTCAACAGGGATATAAATATATTTCTTTTTTATTTTTTAGGGTGGGGGGCAATTACAACTTTTGATATGGGGTCTTGTGATTTCTATGTACGCCACTATCTGTGTGATCTCCCCAGGATGTTTCCGCTCACTGCTCATTATACATCATGGTTATCTGCTCGTGGTATATCATGGTCATCTGCTGTATAAACCCCTCACTGGTCATATTTCCTTTCTTCTATAGGTGGAGACTGTGGGACCCTTCTAAGCACCAGGGGTCCTTTCTCTGTCCCCATGGCCCGCTTGTACTTTGCAGAGGCGGTACTTGCCGTGGAATACCTGCATAGTTACGGTGTGGTGCACAGAGACCTGAAGCCGGAAAAGTAAGTGCCCCCGTAGTATAATAAAGTGGGGAAAGTTGTCATTTATTATCATTCAGTCTGTGAGGCTAAAACCATCTTCTCTTTTGCAGCCTCCTGATTACATCTACTGGACATATTAAAGTTACCGATTTTGGGATTTCAAAACTTGGTCTAATGATACCGAAAACCAACACCTACAAGGAATTAGCAGTGGACATCTCCAGAGAGTTCCAGGACAGTGAGGTCAGCATCACCTACAAGAACTTAGCTTGTTATTTGCAAATCTCATCACACTATTGTCTCTTCTCTACGTTCTTCCTTTCTAGAGAACTTTTCCACTAATATTTTATCTTCTGCATTGTGTTTTAACGATGATATCTTGTCATAATAATTGTTTCATCGATTCTCATCTCTATGTTCTGTTGGTTTCCAGTTCTGTGGCACCCCATGTTACATAGCCCCAGAGATCATCCTGAAAGAAGGCTATGGAAGACCTGTTGACTGGTGGTCATTGGGGATCATCCTGTATAAATTCCTGCTGGGATGTGTACCATTTGATGCTGATTCCCTCACTGAGCTTTATAAAAGGGTTGTCATTGGTGAGTAGAATAATCCGATCATTGCGTTGATTGGTTACATTTGTTTAGTTATTTCCTTTGCTCTAAGTTACAGTCCAGTAAAGAGGTTTTATTTTCTGTAATTTTCTATGTAACAGGAGAACTAATTTGGAATTGTGATCGCGCTCCACCCCTGGATGCTCAGAATCTCATCACTGAGCTGCTCAGAAGAAATCCTGTGCGTAGACTTGGGACAGGTAACAGATATACTAGTATTAATATTCCCTTATTAGACCAAGGACATATCGCTCATGTCCATGAAGATCAGCATTTCTCTATCAGCTCATCTACTGTATTTCTAGTTCTCCACACTAAGACTTCCAGTTTATTTCCTTCATGTCGGCTCAGTTTTGTCATTAGTTCAGATTACGATAAACTGTTCAGATATGGAGCCATCCCTGACTATGTCCGCATCACTTTTGTTTTTCTTTTTCTAGGAGGAGCATTTGAGATCAAGGTTCATCCATTCCTGAGTGACTTGGACTTTGACAACATTCTGAGCCAGGAGCTGGAGTATGTTCCTCAGCTTGTTTCAGATGCAGACACCAGCTTATTTATCAGTAAGTAGAAGGAGACGTCATCTAGACTAAGCGACTGTTTGTCTCATCTTCCCTAATATGTGATCATCTGTTCCCATTAATATTAGTGATAAATAGTGACTCTGTTATACTGACAACCTCTAATAATACTTCATTACCTATTTCTTGTAGATCATTCTGATATAAACAAACATCTGGTCTCAAAGGATGAGGAAGGCACAAGTGAGAACAATGAGAGCCTTGACTTCCAAAATTTTACGTCATCTTCTGAAAAGCTTTGTAAAGTAAGTATGTGATTAATAAATCCAAAATATGTAAAAAAAATGTAAAACAACTCTAAAAGTACATAAAAAAAATATTTTATATCTTATTTTTATCCGTATTTAGCTCTGTATCATCGCTACCAGGATGGTGAACAATGAGGATCCCAATGCCCCTCCAGAGTATACACCAGAAACCAACACAAACATCTCAGAAATGTGAGTAGATTATAAAGGGTCATTACTTCATTACTGGGAGTTCCAGGCTGATCTATGTACACAACACCAAATATAGGACATAAATATCAGGATATCAAATGCAGCATTCACCGCTTCATGGTTAACGGTCATTGTACTTTTGGCTTCAGAAAATGCAGAAGATAACAGCCCATAATTGTGGCAGGTCATGCATTTTTAGCACTGCCTACTCTGTAGGAGAGCTGTAGTATTACTTGCCAGCCATTCTTGGTAGTTGTGTTCTGATCCATGGAAGGTAGTTTTGAGCAGAAAACCTTCCCCACTATGACAGTCATATGTCCTATTAGGCCTTATAGTCAGTGTTCTTATAGTGAGACAACCCATTTTATACTGTGTTTACTTACGATTTACATGTTTTTCTTCTTCAAACAGGCAGAAAGAATCTGTTCCTGTATGTAATACAGACGATGCTGTTACCATCTTGCCACCCTCATCCCCATTGCCAGGTATGTACATGTCTACAGCACCAACAATGTGAATGTTGACTTCAAGGCTCAAATATTTCCACATGGTTTTTCTGGTCTACTATGTTATCCATGTTTCATGGATCTCAGCTATGTTGACCATGGGTTCGTACTGTATCCCTATTTCCTTAATTTTGTACAGGAGTTTTTTTTCATGTATTCTGTATATTACGTTGCATCATCTTTTAACCTAGTGAGATATAGCGACTGTGTTATACTGACACCCTCTAACAATCCTTCATTACCTATGTCTTGTAGATCACTCTGATGAAAACAACCATCTGATCTCAGAGGATAAGGAGGGCACAAGTGAGGACGATGAGAACTTTATCTTCCGAATATTTGCATCATCATCTTCTGAGAGGCTTTCTAAAGTAAGTATGTGATCGATAAATCCAAAATATGTACAAAAAAAGGATCTATAAAATTAAAAAGTATGTATATTTAATAACTTATTGTTATCCACATTTAGCACTCTACCACCACTAACGGGATGGTGAACAACGAGGATCCCAAGGCCCCTCCAGAGTGTACACCAGAATCCAACACAAACATCTCAGAAATGTGAGTAGATTATGGGGTCATTACTGGGAGCTCCAGGCTGATATATGTGCACAACACCAAATATAGGACATAAATACCATAATATCAAATGTAGCATCCACCGCCCCATGGTTATGGGTCATTGTGCTTTCAGCTTTCGGAATTGTTGGAGATAACAGCCCATAATTGTGGCCGGTCATGCACTTTTAGTGCTGCCCTCACTGTAGGAGAGATGTAGTATGAAATGCCGGCCATTCTTGGTAGTTGTTTTCCTCTCAGCTCTCTATAAAAGGTAGTCTTGAGCAGAAGACCTTCCCCACTATGACAGTCATATGTCCTACTAGGCCTTATAGTCGGTGTTCTTCTAGTGAGACAACCCCTTTTATATGGAGTTTACTTGAGATTTACATGTTTTTCTTCTTCAAACAGGCAGAAAGTATCTGTTCCTGTATGTAATACAGACGATGCTGTTACCATCTTGCCACCCTCGTCCCCATTGCCAGGTATGTACATGTCTACAGCACCAGCAATGTGAATGGTGACTTCAAGGCTCAAATATTCCCACATGGTTTTATACAATACTATAGGTCTCTTATGTTATCCATATTATGACAAAGCAGATCCTATAAGAATATATTGTTACTGATTTTTTTTTTAATTTTTCATCAGAATTTCCATCTCATGAAGAAAGAAAATCGGCAATAAATCTGAGTATGGAGCAACAAAACTCAGAAAATGGAAAAAATGGGAAAAAGAGACGAGGTAAGTGTGAGAATCAACTCCATGTTGTGTGATGTCAGTGAGAATAATTCATGTGGAGTAGATGTCATCTGTCAGTGATGGGATTGTCACATGTATGATTGCTGACAATGACCCCTGACCTCTGTATGATAATATTCCTCTGCCGTCCGGCCACAGTGACTGCACAGCATTATCATGTAATATGGAGTCCCATCACTTACATTATATTTATTTCTCTTCTCATAGGTTCCATCTTCCGCCGGATCTTATCATCCTGCCGGCGTGGATTATCCAGGGCTGCTCGCGCATTTGCATGCTGTCACTGTTGCCCTAAAACCATCTAAAAGACGGGACACCTAAGCATCCAGCGCCCTGAAGTCCAGCAGATCCATCATCACTGCTGGAGCTGTATAGAAGGACCTTCACCATCTACCTGTGGCCTTCTGACTGGTCAACCTGGACAAGTTTCAGTAACGCCTCTGTCATCGGGCTCCGCGGTATTCATACTGCTCGTCTGACTTGTCATTTACTGATCACCTGGTATCTGACCTCGGCTATCTTCCTGACTTTGATTTATTCTATTGACAATGTTCACGATTTTATTCATCCCATTATTAATTAAAAAAAAGTAAAATCTGTTACTGTTGCTCTGATTCCTTTTTGTCTTGAATTCACAAATACTTGTAACTCACTAATTGCTCTTCTTCCCACTAAATGTATTTCTCATTATCCTTAATGCAGCAGTCAGTTTCATATTTCTGTCCAGCAATTACACTGGTGCATCCACCCTGTACCAGTCATTACACTCATCCACAAACCTCTCCACACTGCTGCACAGTCCTGCATCTCTACCATATCTACACTCCAATGAGCTAAGATTAACATCCTCCATAATCAGGACCTCCCACTCTCATGTCCAAGACATTTTCTCTGCTGCACCAGCTCTCAGGAGTGCACTACTGCAGGCAATCAGGTTCATTCCCACTATCAGAGATTTTAAGTGTGCAGTAGAAACAGATTATTTGTGGCAGGACTGTCAAATCACCTCACTATTCTAAGTTTTTCCTACAGCACTCAGTAGCACTTAATATTTGTACATATACAGATAATGGTTGGTGACTGGTTCATGCAGCCTTAATTCCACAAAGATAGAAATAAAAGGTCAACATGTTTCATACATCCAAACCATCCTTAATCATGGCAGAAAAACATAATTTTAAGTTCCCACTATGAATATTTGGTGAGATATCACAGCTGTGTATTTTCACAGCACAAAGAACGCATCTTACAGATCAGCAAATCACAGTGTGCTGACGCTTAGTGTTGTAGTTTTGAACAACACCATTCATTTTATCATATAATGTGTTGAAAAATGAGAAAAAATGCCAGGTTTGGGTTCCTTCATTTTACAGTGTGTATTGTGTTGTAAAAACAAACTGACAAAATGATTCAGAGTCAGTAGTACGATTACTGTGATACCAAACTTATAAGGTTTATATATATATATATATATATATATATATACAGTACAGACCAAAAGTTTGGACACACCTTCTAATTTAAAGATTTTTCTGTATTTTCATGACTATGAAAATTGTACATTCACACTGAAGGCATCAAAATTATGAATTAACACATGTGGAATTATATACTTAACAAAAAAGTGTGAAACAACTGAAAATATGTCTTATATTCTAGGTTCTTCAAAGTAGCCACCTTTTGCTTTGATGACTGCTTTGCACACTCTTGACATTCTCTTGATGAGCTTCAAGAGGTAGTCACCGGAAATGGTCTTCCAACAATCTTGAAGGAGTTCCCAGAGATGCTTAGCACTTGTTGGCCCTTTTGCCTTCACTCTGTGGTCCAGCTCACCCCAAACCATCTCGATTGGGTTCAGGTCTGGTGACTGTGGAGGCCAGGTCATCCGGCGTAGCACCCCATCACTCTCCTCCTTGGTCAAATAGCCCTTACACAGCCTGGAGGTGTGTTTGGGGTCATTGTCCTGTTGAAAAACAAATGATGGTCCAACTAAACGCAAACCGGATGAAATAGCATGCCGCTGCAAGATGCTGTGGTAGCCATGCTGGTTCAGTATGCCTTCAATTTTGAATAAATCCCCAACAGTGTCTCCAGCAAAGCACCCCCACACCATCACACCTCCTCCTCCATGCTTCATGGTGGGAACCAGGCATGTAGAGCCATCCGTTCACCTTTTCTGTATCGCACAAAGTCACGGTGGTTGAAACCAAAGATCTCAAATTTGAACTCATCAGACCAAAGCACAGATTTCCACTGGTCTAATGTCCATTCCTTGTGTTCTTTAACCCAAACAAGTGTCTTCTGCTTGTTGCCTGTCCTTAGCAGTGGTTTCCTAGCAGCTATTTTACCATGAAGGCCTGCTGCACAAAGTCTCCTCTTAACAGTTGTTGAAGAGATGTGTCTGCTGCTAGAACTCTGTGTGGCATTGACCCGGCCTCTAATCTGAGCTGCTGTTAACCTGCGATTTCTGAGGTTGGTGACTCGGATAAACTTATCCTCAGAAGCAGAGCTGACTCTTGGTCTTCCTTTCGTGGGGTGGTCCTCATGTGAGCCAGTTTCTTTGTAGCGATTGATGGTTTTTGCAACTGCACTTGGGGACACTTTCAAAGTTTTCCCAATTTTTCGCACTGACTGACCTTCATTCCTTAAAGTAATGATGGCCACTCGTTTTTCTTTACTTAGCTGCTTTTTGCTTGCAATAATACAAATTCTAACAGTCTATTCAGTAGGACTATCAGCAGAGTATCGACCAGACTTCTGCACAACACAACTGATGGTCCCAACCCCATTTATAAGGCAAGAAATCCCACTTATTAAACCTGACAGGGCACACCTGTGAAGTGAAAACCTTTTTCGGTGACTACCTCTTGAAGCTCATCAAGAGAATGCCAAGAGTGTGCAAAGCAGTCATCAAAGCAAAAGGTGGCTACTTTGAAGAACCTAGAATATAAGACATATTTTCAGTTGTTTCATACTTTTTTGTTAAGTATATTATTCCACATGTGTTAATTCATAGTTTTGATGCCTTCAGTGTGAATGTACAATTTTCATAGTCTTGAAAATACAGAAAAATCTTTAACCGAGAAGGTGTGTCCAAACTTTTGGTCTGTACTGTATATATATATATATATATATATATATATATATATATATACAGTGTTTAGCATAAATCAGTACACCCAAATAGATTTGTCAGCAAACCTGTAGTTTCCTTTCAGAATCATCATTTTATATGGGATACCATACTACAAAATACTCTCGCAAATTTGAGCCATTGAATGCAAACAAGATTTGGTATTTTGCAGACCCCAAAAAAGTAATTTTCTTAACAAACTCATTCAAGATCATGTTTCAAAAATGAGAACATCCCAGTAACAGTCTTAAGAGAAAAGCTAAGTTTAGACAACAAAATTATAATTAACAAGAACTGAACCACAGGTAAGTGTAATTATTCATTAAACAGATGTCCAGCAGACAGGTGTCTGTAAAAGGAAGTTACTTAATAAAGAAAACTCCTTCCCATTTCATGCTATCAGCAATGGCACCACATAGAAGGGAAATGTCACAAAACCTGAGAAAGAAAATAATTTCTTTGCAATAAATGTAAAGTCTACAAGAAGATCAGCAAAACTTTACTTATCAGTCAGAATACTGTAGCAAAAGTGATGCAAAACTATAACAAAGATGGAACTGCAACCATCTTACAGAGATGTCCAGGCCGACTATGGAAGTTAACACCTAAACAAAAGCGTCCTCTGATGAGAAGGGTAAGTGGCACCACATAGAAGAGAAATGTCACAAGACATTTCTGAGAAAGAAAATAATTTCTTTACAAAAAATGTGAAGTCTACAAGAAGATCAGCAAAGCTTTTCTTATCAGTCAGATGGAAGTTAACATCTAAACAAAAGCATCTTCTGATGAGAAGAAAATCGACAGGCAAATTCATTGCTATTAGCTGAAGAAGTAGAAAGCCAAACTAAGGTGAGTGTTTTCCATGACACGACACGGTGTACACTGCAAATGAATGGCATTCATGAGTGTCCTCCACAAAGGAAGCCTCTCTCCCTTAAAGCCCATGAACAATAAAAGTCCGTCTACAATTTGCCAGGGTCCATGCTTAAAACTATGAGGACTACCGGGACTCTATACTGTGTATGTGCATCTTATGTGTATGTCCGTATTTTATGTTTGTGTGCACTATGTATATGTGACGCGCCCTGGGCCTATGTGACGTAGCGTTGCGCACGCAGGGACTACCCGGAGCCGGATCTGATAGGGGTAGTAGTCTCGTGGCGGTGACCCGGTCCGTGCCCAGGGAGTCAGACTAAGTGGCGGTATATTAGCAGTAGATGTAGGATGACTACGCCACCCGTTGAATGCAGCTATGGAGCTGCCGCTGCAGGGCAGACCGCTGAGGCCGGTGGAAGGATGGTGCAGCGTGGATGGTATAACCCCCAACGGGAGGGGTATGGCCTCAGGGCAGCCGACGTGGAAGATGGGGGTAGCAGGAACCACTCAGAGACGATGCGGTGTAGTTCAGGGTCTTTACTGGTGACAAAGACAGACCCTCCCGGAGTACTTGCTAGCGATCGGGGCCTGGTCAGTCCTTGAGCAGATGGGATCTCCCCTGGCCAGGTGGAGTTGTAGGCCTTCCCAACTAACTGTACTCTTCTGGCTACCTTGCTAGAGGCGGGTAAAAGTAGCCCACGTCCCTGAGTGTACCGTGTGGTGCTCACCCGTATGGCCGGTGACTCGGGGCCTTCTAGTGCCTTCCGCTCCACGACGGCGGTGCTGGTCCCACGCGTGTGACCGTGCCTTCGGGTTTGTGGGCCAGAGGACTTGAAATCCCCTGCCGGACGGTTTCTGCTGCTGGGTAAGGGTTAGTCCCCACAGCCTCGGACTCCGGGTCCGGTGATAACTTCTCAGTCAGGGCGAGCTCTGCAGCTGCCAGCCCCTGACTCCTTGTAGCACTGCTCCCACAGAGCTCCTGTTGTTTCTTCCTATGCTGCTTCTCTTCTCTGTCTCTACTTCTGGCATGGCCCGGGAGCTGGGCCCAGCCGGAGCCACAGCTCCCTGTCCGCCCTCCTGGCTCAACTCTCCCTTTGAACTCTCTAACCCTGCCTCAGCCCCAGGTTTATATAGGGGAAGTCCTTCCCCTCCCAGGACTGGGCAGGAGGTGTGGCATGCATAGGATTCCTGACCAAGAGACCTCCCACCTGCTCTCAGACATAACATTGCTGTTACTGTGGAAACCAGACCCCTGGGGTGCCACATTCCCCCCTAGTGAAATTTAGTACTCCGGGACTGAACATACTTTTGTCAACATAACAAGGCATAAAAAAAAAAATAACATTACAATAAGGAAACACATAAAGACGGTCACGGTGTGTCCGCAACCGGGTGCAGTCTTTGAAGAAAACAAAGGTGTCCATTTCACCAAAACAGGGAGACGTAACCAGGTAGGGGTCTGTCCTGCCCCGAGTCCTTAACAGTCTTTAGTCCATCCTGGGTTACGCTCCACTAACTGTACAAGGATTCCCGGTAAATCCACCAAGGACTCCTAAAAATAACTAGAAACACATAATTATTTACAGGATATGGCCGCTCTCAGGCCTCGGCCAGTGGGGATAAGGATTGGCTGCTCACAGTCCTCAGCCTGGTAAGGGATAGGGACACACGGGGAACAATTCACTAATCCCAACGGGGACCATATTTTAATTAGCAGCAGTCCTTGTACCCTAACGGGTAACTATGTACAGCTCTTTATTCACGCTACTTCCCTTCAGCAGCTATGTCCTCTTTGTGCTCCCTCCTGAGGGTAGTCCTCAGACCCGTCCGGGTCCTCTTGGCTTTCCTCATATTGGTAGTACTGCAGCTCCTCCTCGGTTAGCCGGGTTAGTATCTCTGCGACAGTCCTCCTCCCAGGTGGCCAGGACTTTACCTCCCTTTGGGCTGCCCCGGTTAATTGGGCCACCAGGATGCTCACTTTTTGCTCTTCTGTGAGGGGGTACACCTGGAAGAGGCTATCCAGCTTTTCTCTAAAGTCATGTAGGGTATGTGACTCCCCTGAGTACTGGGGTAGCCAGGCCGCTCCCGGGATATAGGGCATGGTGAAAGGCATGACTGCAGCAGCGGTGGCGCTGGCGGGGGTTGAGGCAGTGAAGCTCTCCTCCGTATCCGACATCTTCCTCCCCCCTAGTGGACCGTGGCCTACCTTGCGATGATCCTCTTCCGTAGGCCGCGGCTCCGCAGTGGATCGTCAGGGTTGAGGACCTCTCGTCGCGCTCCTGTGACGTCGGCGTCTGCTGGGCTCCTTCCAGGACCTTACGCAACGTCCGGACGTGAGGCGGGGCTTCAGTTCTCGCGGGCTTTTCGGAGTCCACGCCCCTCTTCTTCCCGCGCGGCGTCCTCAAAATGGCGTCCAACGGCGGGAAAACTCCACAGATGGCGGGAAGAAGGCTGAAGATGGCGCCGGATGGCGGGAAAACTTCACGGATTGCGGGAAGAAGGCTGAAGATGGCGCCGGATGGCGGGAATCTTCACCACAGGTAAGTTTTAAAAGTCTCTCTTTCAGGCACGCAGTACCCGGTGGTTGCGGGCACGAAATCCTGCCGACTACGCCAAAAGTTGACGCGCCCTGGGCCTATGTGACGTAGCATTGCGCACGCAGGGACTACCCGGAGCCGGATCTGATAGGGGTAGTAGTCTCGTGGAGGTGACCCGGTCCGTGCCCAGGGAGTCAGACTAAGTGGCGGTATATTAGCAGTAGATGTAGGATGACTATGCCACCTGTTGAATGCAGCTATGGAGCTGCCGCTGCAGGGCAGACCGCTGAGGCCGGTGGAAGGATGGTGCAGCGTGGATGGTATAACCCCCAACGGGAGGGGTATGGCCTCAGGGCAGCCGACGTGGAAGATGGGGGTAGCAGGAACCACTCAGTTCAGGGTCTTTACTGGTGACAAAGACAGACCCTCCCGGAGTACTTGCTAGCGATCGGGGCCTGGTCAGTCCTTGAGCAGATGGGATCTCCCCTGGCCAGGTGGAGTTGTAGGCCTTCCCAACTAACTGTACTCTTCTGGCTACCTTGCTAGAGGCGGGTAAAATTAGCCCACGTCCCTGAGTGTACCGTGTGGTGCTCACCCGTATGGCCGGTGACTCGGGGCCTTCTAGTGCCTTCCGCTCCACGACGGCGGTGCTGGTCCCACGCGTGTGACCGTGCCTTCGGGTTTCTGGGCCAGAGGACTTGAAATCCCCTGCCGGACGGTTTCTGCTGCTGGGTAAGGGTTAGTCCCCACAGCCTCGGACTCCGGGTCCGGTGATAACTTCTCAGTCAGGGCGAGCTCTGCAGCTGCCAGCCCCTGACTCCTTGTAGCACTGCTCCCACAGAGCTCCTGTTGTTTCTTCCTATGCTGCTTCTCTTCTCTGTCTCTACTTCTGGCATGGCCCGGGAGCTGGGCCCAGCCGAAGCCACAGCTCCCTGTCCGCCCTCCTGGCTCAACTCTCCCTTTGAACTCTCTAACCCTGCCTCAGCCCCAGGTTTATATAGGGGAAGTCCTTCCCCTCCCAGGACTGGGCAGGAGGTGTGGCATGCATAGGATTCCTGACCAAGAGACCTCCCACCTGCTCCTAGACATAACATTGCTGTTACTGTGGAAACCAGACCCCTGGGGTGCCACATATGCATACGTTAAAATGTGTATAGAGTATTAGCATGTGCAAATTTTATATGTGTGCCTAATATAAATATACATGGAAATGTATATGTAGGTGGTGCCTGATGGAGGGTGGGGGGCCCAGATCAGAAGTCCTGATTAAGGGCCCTTCACTGTCATTGTCTGCCCCTTATATAAACAGTAAAATCCTTTTTAATAACTGGACTTCCATTGGGGTGGACTTCTCATAGATGGCCAGTATGCATACTATATTGTGAATCTGGGCATCTCTCACAGAAAATCTGATCTGGATATGAGGGTGGTCTTCTATAAGCGGTGATGTTTTGGAGAGATTTAGGGAAAAGTCCCAATTCTTATCCATCGATCTGGTAATTTGAGTAAAATATTTGTGTTGATAACTGATCACAAAGTCACAAAATATGTAAGATTTGGCATAACCTGGTTCATTTTTCAAAAAGTTATGCTCAATTTTTTTAGCACCAAGTTTTGTTGCTTTTTTGTAGACTTACACTAACTTAGTATATTGTGTGAGAATTAAATGAATTATGAATTAGTTGGCGCATTTTACCACACTCTGGGGGTCCCTGACAGTCCTTCTTTACCGGCCCTGTAGTGATGCCAATGTAAACTTCCAAGTGACCGCGCAGTCAATCACTGTCACGAATGCAGGACAACCTATGATTAGCTAATTTTTGGGAAATCCTTATAACAAAAGGGGATTGAAAATATTTACAATTATTTTAAAAGCATTAAAAAAAAAACAGACCCAATACTTATAATTAGTTTGTTGAAAGTAGTCTAATTAAAGGGAGCTGAAAGGATTAGAGATTATGAACCCGATTCACCAGTGTTTTTGCCAGAAAACTGGCATAAAGCTCTTGAAAAGTTGCAAAGTTTTGTGACTTTTCCCATTTTCACATAATTTTAACTTCTTTAAAGCCCAAGACGTACTGATACGTATCTGCGCCCTGGGACTTAAGAGCCTGATACGTATTAGTACATCTTTGCGATCGCGCCCGCACACAGGCTGTGTGGGCGTGATCGCCGCCGGGTGTCAACTGATTGTCACAACTGACACCCGGTGCTATGTGCTGGGAGAGGTCCCGCACATTAACCCCCGCAATGCTGGGATCTAAGTCGTTCGCAGCATTGCGGGGGCAAGGGGAGGTGATCGGGATAGTCACCTCTCCTGCCGGCGTCCAGCAATGTGTGCCGCGGCTTCCCGGATGTTGCCATGATGACCCGATTCACTGAGGGGTGCAGTTTTAAGAATGGTGTCACTTTTGGGTATTTTCAGTCATAAAGACCCCTCAAAGTGACTTCAAATGTGATGCGGTCCCTAATAAAATGGTTTTGTAAATTTTGTTGGAAAAATGAGAAATCGCTGGTCAATTTTAACCCTTATAGCTCCCTAATAAAAATAAATTTGGGTTCCAAAATTGTGCTGATGTAAAGTAGACATATGGGAAATGTTATTTATTAACTTTTTTTGTGTGACATATCTCTCCGATTTAAGGGCATAAAAATTCAAATTTTGAAAATTGCAAAATTTTCTAAATTTTCGCCAAATATCTGTTTTTTCACAAATAAACACAGTGATATCGAAGAAATTCTACCACAATCATAAAGTACAATATGTCATGAAAAAATATTCTCAGAACCAGGGGGATCCGTTGAAGCGTTCCAGAGTAATTACCTCATAAAGTGACAGTGGTCAGAATTGTAAAAATTGGCCTTCTCATTAGCGTGCAAACCACTTTGGGTTGTAAAGGGGTTAAGGACTCTACTTGCATATACAGTCATGGCGGAAAGTGCTGGCACCCTTGAAATTGTTTCAGAAAATTACACATGTTTTATTACACGCATGTTTATTTCCTTTGTGTTTATTGGAACAACACAAAAAAACTGAGAAAAAAAAGGCAAATTGGACATAATTTCACACAAAACTCCAAAAATGGGCCGGAATACATATATATATTTTTGATGGGACAACACTGAAGATGCGACACTTTGATACAATGTACAGTAGTCAGTGTACAGCTTGTTTAACTGTAAATTTGGTGTGCCTGCAAAATAACTCAACACACAGCCATTAATGTCTAAACAGCTGGCAACAAAAGTGAGTACACCCCTAAGTGTGTTCTCAGCTGATGTTATTTGTGGGTTTTTCTTTGCATCCCGAACAATTTTCTTGGCAGTTGTGGCTGAAATTTTTGTTGGTCTACCTGACTGTGGTTTGGTTTTTACAGAGCATCTGATTTTCCATTTGTTAATCACAGTTTGAACACTGCAGACTGGCATTATCAATTCCTGGGATATCTTTTTGTATCCCTTTCCTGTGTTATACTCTTTTTGCCTCCCTTTCCTGTGTTATACAGTTCAACTACCTTTTCCCGTAGATCCGTTGATAATTCTTTTGCTTTCCCCATCTCAAAATCCAGAAACGTCAGTGGCTGGATCCCAGAAACTCACTCAGCTTTATGCACACACACTGATTACAAGCAAACAGGTCATAGGTGAGGATGTTACCTTTAGTAGCCATTCAAACCCATTTGTGTCAAATTCTGTGCATGTTATCAGGCCAAAATCACCAGGGTATGTAAACTTTTTGATCAGGATTATTTGGATGTTTTGGTTGTCATTAGTGATGAGTGAGCACTAAAATGCTCGAGTACTCGTTGCTCGGGTCGAGCAAATTGAAATACTCGGGTGCTCAACCCGAGCAATGAGCCCAATATAAGTCTAGGGGAAACTTGAGCATTTTTCAGGTGGCTCCCCACGGCGGTCTGCAGAGGGCCTAAAAATTGCCCAAATCGATGGGAACTGTGCTCAAATGACATGTGAACAGCATGGGGAAGACCCCTGGAAGCATCTCTGACTCCCAGATCACTGCTGTCAACAACGTCGTCAGAGTATTACGCCACTTTTACGGCGTAAGGAACATCCTTTCCAGGGTGATGACTTGTATATAAGGCAAAATAAATAAACAAAAACACAAATACTCCTACACACCTTGGGCTATGTTCACACGTAGCATTTTTGACACGTTTTTGCACTTTTGCATTGCTTTCAACCAAGACAAATGCATTCACCAGGAAATGTCATTTTAACATTTTACAACCTTATCTGGCCATGTGGTGTGTGACACATCATCAGACACATGCATACAGTGCTGAAAAGACATGGGAACAGCAAGGGGAAGACCTCTGGAAACATCTCTGAATCCCAGGTCACTGCCTAAATGTGTGCCCATCATAAGTGATCCTTGGCACATGCGAAGATGCCTCCCGCCATGCACCTGTCGTTGCAGACTTGCAACAATCACCGTCCACGTCCTTGTCCCACTGCAGTGTTCAGTTGTCCCTACCCCATTCCTTGGAATGCAAGCACAAGAATGCCGGCAGCCACCCACCCACAGGCTGCAATACTATACTGCCAAATTTTTGACAGCTGCTTGCACTTGAAATGTGGCCTTTTAGGCTCGTGGAGGCGGAAGATTTTCATAACCTCATGCCGGCGGCGGCCGGGTGTCCATACTCGGTCCCCAGCCGCCAGTATTTTTCCGGTATCGCCTTCGCCTTCCACAAGCACGGGTCCAATAACATTACCCGTGCCCTCCCCAGTGCACTTACTGGGAAGGACCGCCTAACCACAAACACGTGGACAGGTGAATGTGGCCAGGGACGGTACGGAGCCAGTCCACAACTTTTTTTGCTAAGAGTTGTATTTAGCTCGGTGAAAGGACTGGCATAGAGGGAAACCGTATCTACCCTGCGTGTCATTTCTCCCAGGAAGCCCTCTAAAGCTGCTTGCACTTGAAATCTGGCCTGAACATTACTGCTGGTACTTTTCTGTGGCAATTTTCTTGCCTCCTACCAGCCTGGAATATTTCCAGCAAACTATGGTACAACACCATGGTATTAGCACTGCCCCCAGTACCAGCAGCGAAGCCATCCTCAATTTCCTTCTCTGGAATTTTATTTGGTAGACTGAGTGGCTGCCAAAATAAATTTTCTCACAAAGGAGCTGATGATAGAGTGGCAGTAGGTTCAAGTTTCTCCAGCCTGTTAGATATTAGAGGGTGAACGGCAGCACATTGGATCAGTGGTTAGCACTGAAGTCTTGCAGCACTGGGATCCTGGGTTCAAATCCCAGCAAGGACAACATCTGCAAGAAATTTGTATGTTCTCCCACAGGGTTGGACAGTCCCACCAGAGAATTCTCTGGTGTGCCTTGGCTTCTACCTCAGGAGAGTTCATGATAGCGCTAACTTTGCAGCTGCTATGGGGCTCTTGAGCGGGTGAGAAAGGTTAACCCTCAGAAACAAATCCTCTGGTGGGCAGAATGTTTTTCAATCTGAAACAGCTTCTCAGTGGGAGTTGTATTTCACAGCATGCCATATTCTTTAGCTCTGTGAAAGGACTGGCATATAGGGAAACCTTATTTACCCCGGTTGTCATTTCTCCGTCACCAGGTTCCGCCCATTGTAACACACGACCATGCCTGGCTGTATGTTCAGCGGTGAGAGCCACAGATCAAGCTGCTGTGTTACAGCTTTCAACAACTATGCAGCGCTGGGCGGTTTGTTAATTAAGCATTAAGCATGTTATCTTCAGCACAGCCTGCTGCTGTTTGGCCAAGGCAGTGCAGCAGTGCTGTCAGCTTGTGACTGATGTGGTCATTTCGGAGATGGAGGAGGAGGTGCATGAGCTGAACAATGTGATTACATTGAGGTTAAATTGGTGATGCTGTTTTTTATACTAAAGAAAGATCCTATTGTTATGTTTTTTTATGTTATTTTTTATGACAAATGCATTCACCGGGAAAAGTCATTTTAACATTTTACAACCTAATCTGGCAATGTGGTGTCATCAGACACATCCTGTTTTATTTATGATGGAGGGACTCTGAAAGTCATAAAGCCTATTTTTATAGGAACATCAGACGGCCCTTACTATTCTTAAAAGGCCAGCAGTCGGCCCTAGCTATTGTTAGAGAGCCATCAGAGGGCTATGCTTTGTTGTTCCCATTATTAACAAGTGGGTCTCCTATACTGTTATTGCGCATCCAGTGACTGCAAGGGTTGTCAAAAATTTGGACGCAACCTAATACCCCTTTGAAGAGACATAGAGGAGGGTCTCAGTAAAAAAAATGTTCCCATTATAAAGGAGCGGGTCTTCTATAGTGGTAATGCCCATGCTGTGACTGCAAGGGTGGGCAAAATTTTTGAATAAAACACTAACAATTTAAAGACACAAAGAGCATGGCCACAGTAACAAGGTACGACATGTTCCCGTTAGAAAGGAGAGGGTCTGCTATACAGTTATAGGGTATGCAGTGAATCCAACGGCTGACAAATTTTAGGAAAAACCCCACTAAGAATTTAAGGACACACAGAGCAGGGCCACATTAACAAGGTACGACATGTTCCCATTAGAAAGGAGAGGGTCTGCTATACAGTTATAGGGTATGCAGTGAGTCCACCGGCTGACCAAGTTTAGGAAAAAACCCACTAAGAATTTAAAGACACATAGACCAGGCCACAGTAATGACAAATTCCCATTAGAAAGGAGAGAGTCTCCCATAGTGTTGGACTATGCAGTGACTGCAAGAGCTGCCAAAAATTTGGAGGCACTTCAATGGCCCTTGGAAGAGACGTGGAGGAGCGCATCATAAAAAATTGTTACCATTAGAAAGGAGCGGGCCTCCTATACTTGTAATGCCATGCACTAAGTGTATGGGCTGACAAACATTTACTCCTGGGGGGTATACATGAACATACTGTATAAAAAAATTTTTTTAAGGGCATCATAAAAATGTAGCGCCCCGAGGGCTCGACCGCTACAGGGGTATTGCACCTCTGCCAGAGGTGTGATATTCCACTCCCGGGTAAGGATGGAGTATGGACCAGGGTTCAGTTAGCTGCATACAGCACACTCACCCCATTTCCGAGGGACAGCTCAACGGTGCTCCCATTAGACAGAAATGCAGGCACGACAGACCATGTCCCTGGCTGGAGTGGGGAGGGGGTAGGAATACCCAGTGATGTAGGAGCAGATAGGGGTTGGTTCCTGAGCGTAGATAGGAGCCCATTGTTTGCTGGTCACCTGGGCTCATGTTCTAGAGGGAGGTATAAAAGGTGGGCACCATCTTAGAACAGTGTTCAGTCAGAGAGAAGAAGTGACAGAGTGGGGGCCTCTGCAAGGGGCTCTTCTCCGTAGGCGGGCCTAGCCTCTGAGGCCCAGCCAGCACAGAGAGAAGAGAAGAAGAGAAGTTCAGTGAGTGGAGTAAGAGAAGGAGTTCAGCCAGAGAGGGCTGACAGGGAGCTGTGGCTCAGTCTGGGCCCAGCTCCACGAGGCAGGCCTAGGGTGAAGGCCAGGAACAGAAAGGAACAAGAACAGAAAGGAACAAGAACAGAAAGGAACAGAAGAGAAAGAGAAAGAGAGAAACAGAAGGGCTCAGGAACAAGACGGCAGAAGGGACCCTAAGAACCAACGAGAATACAGGGTGAAGGGTCAGGCAGATTAAGGGTACCGGATCCCAAGTTGGTGGAGGAGAAACAGCCCTCAGCCAAAGACCGGAGGTCGTGATCATTTATTGGTGCGACACCTCATCAAACCTGCTAGGAAGGCACCATATAGGACAGCGGGGAACGGGAACCACATTTACCCGCACAAGTCCGCGGCAGCTGGACAAAAGTGGGTCACTGGTGAGGCAGGCCAGAGAAAGGATTGAAGGGGTCCTGTGTCATGCTCCTGAACTGCCTGGGGTTGACCGAGCCCCTCACCTGGTGGACGCAGCACGGCTCGGGCGGTCATTGCTGACAGAAGTGACCCGGAGTACATGAACTGTGAGTAAAAGACATTGGACTGCAGTACGTTGTCTGTGTACTCTTTCGCTCCTCCAGCACTAACGGCACTGGGACTCTCTGCACCATCACCCCCACCATCCACTACACTGCCCTGGGGCTGCACTCTTCCCGTGGGGAGTCACACTACCTCAGCTGCATACATCATCAGCCCCAGCGATCTGCCTTGCAGCGGCGGTTCATAATAACCGCAATCCACGGGTGGCGCAGTCGGACATCACTTAGGACGGCTAAAGGACTACCACTGGTCTGACCACCCTGAGCCACGGAACCGGGTCGCCACTACTACCCCCACCGTCTCCCTATTGCCCGGCTCCGAGTGCCCCACGGCCCAGGGGCGAGTCAAACACCCTTAAAAAAAATTATGTGGGTGTTGCATCATGGACCACGGTCACCCTGGTGATATGGTGGTGGAGGATGAGGAGAAGGAGGAGGACAAGAGCAAATAGCCAAAATCAGGAAGCGTATACCCATGTGTGGGTGTGAAAAGGTGCATGGGAATACACCTCCCAAGAAAAGACACTGGATTTGAGTTTATGTTACGCTGCTATTGTAGCACCCTGAGGACTCGGCTGCTACAGGGGTATTGCACCTCAACCCAGAGGTGTGGTATTCCACTCCCGGGTAAGGATGGAGTGTGGAACTGAGCTTAGTAGGCTGCATGCACTACATACATCCCATTTCCGGGGGACAGAACTACGGTACTCCCACCAAGTATATATGTGCAGGTACGACAGCGTCTGTCCCTGGCTGGAGTGGGAAGGGGGGTGGAACATCCCAGTAGTGTAGGGGCAGATAGGGGGAGCACTCTGGGTAAAGCTAGGAGCTCATTGGGTGCTGGTCACCTGGGCTCACACATAGAGGGAGTATATAAGGTGGGCACCATCTTAGGACAGGGTCTTTTTAGGAGCTGAGGAAGAGTTCAGCCAGGAGGGCTGACAGGAGCTGTGGCTCCGTCTGGGCCCAGCTCCAGGGCTAGGCCTGCAGTGAGGAGAGAGGAAGAAGGAAGGCCCAGAGTGGAAGACAAGAGGGAACCCTGAGAACCCAGAATTAAGCCAGAAGGGTGAAGGGTTGGCGGACACGGGTACCGGAACCCAAGCTGGTGGAGGTCAATCATCCTCAGCCAGGAACCGGAGGTCATGGTCAAGATTTGCCACGACCCCCACCAAATCCACCAGAAAGGCACACCAAGTATAGGGTCAGGGAACCCAGAGAAGGTTTAACCACCAAGAGACCCGAGGGAGCCGGCCAAAGGTGGATCCCTGGTGGGGACGGCCAGGAGAAAGAGAGGAGAGAGGGAAGCTCAGGACCACGCTCCGGAACTGCCTGGGGGTTGGCCGAGTCCAGGACCTGGTGGACGCAGCACGGCTCGGGTGGTCACTCAAGGCCAGAGTGACCAAAGGAACACCCGTGAGTTAAAAACCCTGAAACTGCATCCCACGTCTCTGACTCTCCTTTCTACACTACAACTACCCCCATCATCCGCATCTGCTGCCCTGAGGCCATACCCCTCCCGTTGGGGGTTATACCACCACGCTGCACATCCTGATACACCTGGCCTCAGTGGACTGTTCTGCAGCGGCGGCTTCAAAGCCGCACTCAACGGGTGGCGTAGTCGATCAAGTTAACATCTACTGCCATAGACTGCCACTTAGTTTGACACCCTGGGCACGGACCGGGTCACCGCCACAAGGACTACTACCCCTATCCAGATCCGGCTCCGGGTATCCCCTGAACATGGCCCAGGGGGTGCGTCAACTTTGGCGTAGTCGGCAGGATTACGTGCCCGCAACCACCGGGTACTGCGTGCCTGAAGAAAAGTTCACATTTACCTCAAAAAGAAGTCTCCCGCCGGTTCCGGAGGGTCCCCGCCATCGGACGCCATCTCGGATCGTTTCCCGCCGTTTGCCAGTCATCTGCAGTCTTTTCCCGCCATCCACGGAGTTTCCCGCCACTGGGAGACGATTCCCGCCATCTGAGAAGATTTCCCGCCCTGGCAGAGCGGACGCCATTATGGGCGTGCCAGAGGGTGGCAAGAGGCCACCTCCCATCGTGGGCCAGGTCCAAGAATGGCGCCAAAAGCGGAAACCGCCCCCACCAGCAGAGACTGTAATGATAGAGATGTCCATCAGCGTGAGGGGACTGCCCCTGGAACTGACAATCACCGAGTTGCCCCGGGACCGCCCTCAGTATGGGCGGATACAGAACAAAAGAGCGAGGATGGGTGCAGCCTGGAGGAGTCTGGAGAGGTCGCACCCGGAGATGGAGGGAGAGTCAGGCAGCACCGACCCTGTGGTCAGGAGCCTGTTGCAAGCAACCACCCCACTAGGCCTGGTGGAGATCCTGGCACAGCTCCCCCAAGACCGGGAGCGTGCACAGACCGCGCTGGAGGGCCTCGCACGGAGGATGGCCCGGGTGCAGCGAGAAATGCTGACTGAGTGGAGTAGGGAGATGGCCCAGCAGGCTGGAACCCGCCAGCGGAGCACGCCACCCGAGACGAGGAGTCTGACCGCCTCTGAGGATGGTGCAGGAGGAATGAAGGCCGGAGACGACGCCGAGGAAGGAGCTGAAGAGACGGAGGCAGGTAAAGGGGACGTCACAACCCCAAGCCTAATAACCGTGAACCTGCCCCAGCTCCCCGTCGCAGAGCCCGAAATTCCCCCTACCGTGCCTGTCGCTGCACCGCCACCGTTCCCAGCTAGGCCTCAAGCGGCAGGAGCCGCGGCCACGCCCCCTGTGACGTCACGCGCCTCAACCCTGAGCGCGGCCAAGCAGGAAATGCCACCGGCCTGGTCGCAGGGCCGAGTACCCCCGGGCGCCGCAGACCCAACAGCGCCCTCTACCTCCACTAAGCCACCGGCCTGGTCGCAAGGTCAAGTACCCCCGGGCGCCGCCGTCTCCACGGTGCCCTTTACCTTCAGGGTGCCCCAAGCCTGGTCGCAAGGCCTGGAAGACCCGGGCGCCGCTGCCACCACCGCGCCCTCAACTTCCACAGTGCCGCACCTGGGTGAAGACCTATTCGCCCAACACACTTGCCCGGATGGGCAGCCCTTTGTGTGGCCACCGGAGTACTACCATCTCCGACTCCGGAAGGAAGGACCCCTGTGCGAGCCCCTGATTCCGGCTCCGGCGCCTGTCAAGATCACCCCACTCTCGTTGGAGGAGGCGCAGTTCGCGTGGGACCCCACTGGAGGAGACCTCATCGGGTTCACTCAAGAAACCCGGGCGGCCGCAGCTGAGCGTGCGGAGTGCTGCCGGCAGCAATTGGAGGTCTTCGACAGGGAACGGAGAGAGAGGCGGGTCCGCGAGGAGCGGCTGCAAGTACAGAGTGCAGAGCAGAAGAGCCGGACCCGACGGAACCCCCGTGCAGCCCATGGTCCCCGTGCCACCGGGACTGTAATCAAATTCCAACTGCAGCATGGTTGGGGCTTCATCCGGGACCACCGCACCCCCGGCGACGTCTTTGTGACCCGCAGGGACGTCGAGAGCCATCTGCCGGAGGGACACAGAGGTCGTGACCTATACCTGGGTGACGAGGTCACCTTTACCCGGCATCAATGTGCCAAAGGACCCTACGCCCTTCATGTACACCGGTTGACGGAGGAAGAGCTGCGGTGTGAGGAAGGACAAGAGGACCCGGACGGGTCTGAAGCCTACCCGCGAGAAGGAGCAGGAGGACGCCGTTACTGAAGTACGGTAAAGTGGAACTGTAAATAGTTACCCGTAAGGGTACAGGAACTGTTGCCAGAAAAGTATAGTCCCCGTTGGGACAAGTGTGAACTGTTACCCGTGTGTCCCCTATCCCTTAACAGGCTGAGGACTGTGAACAGCCAATCCTTATCCCCACTGGCCGAGGACTGAGAGCGGCCATAACCCCTTGTATATAGTTGCGCTTCCTAAGGCGCCCCCTACCGGTTTTATAGGAAACTGTGTTTTTTCTAAAAGAGACTGTTGCACTTTACCCGGTCACAAGTTGCACCGTGGCCGGAGGAACAAGAATGTTTACAATGAAAAGTTTATTATGAAAAAGTTTTATGCTGCTGATAATGTATATAATGTTTTATATGTTTATGGATGTTATGAAAAAAAATTGTATGTTTTGGTATGTTTTTATTCTTTTACAGCCCGAGGACGTGCTGTGATTTACCAGGGGGGAATGTAGCACCCTGAGGACTCGGCTGCTACAGGGGTATTGCACCTCAACCCAGAGGTGTGGTATTCCACTCCCGGGTAAGGATGGAGTGTGGAACTGAGCTTAGTAGGCTGCATGCACTACATACATCCCATTTCCGGGGGACAGAACTACGGTACTCCCACCAAGTATATATGTGCAGGTACGACAGCGTCTATCCCTGGCTGGAGTGGGAAGGGGGGTGGAACATCCCAGTAGTGTAGGGGCAGATAGGGGGAGCACTCTGGGTAAAGCTAGGAGCTCATTGGGTGATGGTCACCTGGGCTCACACATAGAGGGAGTATATAAGGTGGGCACCATCTTAGGACAGGGTCTTTTTAGGAGCTGAGGAAGAGTTCAGCCAGGAGGGCTGACAGGAGCTGTGGCTCCGTCTGGGCCCAGCTCCAGGGCTAGGCCTGCAGTGAGGAGAGAGGAAGAAGGAAGGCCCAGAGTGGAAGACAAGAGGGAACCCTGAGAACCCAGAATTAAGCCAGAAGGGTGAAGGGTTGGCGGACACGGGTACCGGAACCCAAGCTGGTGGAGGTCAATCATCCTCAGCCAGGAACCGGAGGTCATGGTCAAGATTTGCCACGACGCCCACCAAATCCACCAGAAAGGCACACCAAGTATAGGGTCAGGGAACCCAGAGAAGGTTTAACCACCAAGAGACCCGAGGGAGCCGGCCAAAGGTGGATCCCTGGTGGGGACGGCCAGGAGAAAGAGAGGAGAGAGGGAAGCTCAGGACCACGCTCCGGAACTGCCTGGGGGTTGGCCGAGTCGAGGACCTGGTGGACGCAGCACGGCTCGGGTGGTCACTCAAGGCCAGAGTGACCAAAGGAACACCCGTGAGTAAAAACCCTGAAACTGCATCCCACGTCTGACTCTCCTTTCTACACTACAACTACCCCCATCATCCGCATCTGCTGCCCTGAGGCCATACCCCTCCCGTTGGGGGTTATACCACCACGCTGCACATCCTGATACACCTGGCCTCAGTGGACTGTTCTGCAGCGGCGGCTTCAAAGCCGCACTCAACGGGTGGCGTAGTCGATCAAGTTAATATCTACTGCCATAGACTGCCACTTAGTTTGACACCCTGGGCACGGACCGGGTCACCGCCACAAGGACTACTACCCCTATCCAGATACGGCTCCGGGTATCCCCTGAACATGGCCCAGGGGGCGCGTCACTATCATTCGGTGGTGTTGAGAAGTCTGGCCCAATCCAGCCCTTGTTCATTTTTATAAGAGTCAGCCTGTCAGCATTTTCAGTTGACAGGAGGATGCGCTTATCAGTTATAATTCCACCAGCGGCACTAAAAACCCGATCTGATAAAACGCTGGCAGCAGGGTAGGCCAGGACCTCCAAGGCATAGAGAGCCAGTTCATTCCACATATCTAGCTTGGATACCCAATATTTATAAGGCACAGAGGAATCACGGAGGACGTTGGTACGGTACGGCAAGGTACTCCCTCAGCATCTTCCCAAACTTTGCACTCCTTGTGAGAGTACCCTGCGCCTCAGGGCCTGTGCGATGGGAGGGTCTGAGAAAACTCTCCCAGAACTTTGACAGTGTTCCCCTGCCTCTGCTGGATTGAAGTTGTGTCTCTCTCGCCTGTACTCCTTGGTTGTCGAACGAAGTGTGCCCTCTGCCTCCAGCGTTTTCAGATGGGAATTTTTTTAATAGGTCCGCAACAAGGGCCTTCTGGTACTGCCTCATTTTTGTACACCTGTCCGCCTCAGGAATAAGAGATATAAAGTTCTCCTTGTAGAGTGGGTCTAGAAGTGTCACCAACCAGTAATGACCTAAAATTTTGAGAATGCGAGGGTCATGGGAAAGGCAGCATAACATAAACTCAGCCATGCGTGCCAGACTACTAACAGGCAAGACTTCCGTGTCCTCACCAAGAGGATGACTGACCATGCTCTCCTCCTCCTCCTCTCTGTCCTCTGGCCATCCACGCTGAACAGACGGTATGACAGCTGTGCAGATAGCACCGTCTATAGTGCATGAAACTAGTTCCTGTCCTTCCTCCTCCTCCTCTTCCTCATTGTCACCCAATCCACGTTGGGATGAGATGAGGCTTGGCTGTGTGTAATCACCCTGTATGGTTAATT
This sequence comes from Phyllobates terribilis, assembly GCF_046119375.1. NCBI lineage: Eukaryota > Metazoa > Chordata > Amphibia > Anura > Dendrobatidae > Phyllobates > Phyllobates terribilis. The sequence continues at coordinate 124,255 of NW_027363287.1, forward strand.
GCTCCATCTTATCATTCTCCGCCTGCAATGCATCATCTTTGATTGTGAGCAGAGAGCGTTTCAGAAGACAGAGAAGCGGGATGGTGACGCTAATTATGGCGTCATCGCCGCTCACCATCTTGGTGGAGTCCTCAAAGTTTTGGAGGATGGTACATATGTCTGACATCCACGTCCACTACTGAGGTCTTATGTGTGGAGTCTGAACTGAATACCGATAGCCTTTTTGATGCTGGTACTCAACAACTGCCCTCTTCTGCTCACAAATCCTTCCCAACATCTGCAATGTAGAGTTCCAACGTGTGGGGACATCACACACCAGTCTGTGAGCCAGAAGCTGCAAACGCTGCTGAAACACTGCAAGGGCAGCGGAAGCTGTAGCTGACTTTCTAAAATGGGCACACAGGCGGCATACTTTAACAAGCAGATCCGGCAGCTCCGGGTAGGATTTGAGTAACCGCTGAACCACGAGGTTAAGCACATGGGCCAGGCATGGTACGTGTGTGAGCTCGCCTCGCCTCTGAGCCGCCACCAGGTTCCAGCCATTGTCACACGCGACCATGCCTGGCTGTAGGTTCAGCGGTTTGAGCCACAGATCTGCCTGCTCTTTCAGAGCTGTCCATAACTCTTCAGCATTGTGTGTTTTTTCACCTAAGCATATTAGCTTCAGCACAGCCTGTTGCCGCTTGGCCGAGGCAGTGCTGCAGTGCTTCCAGCTTGTGACTGATGTGGTCATTTCGGAGATGGAGGCTGAGGAGGAGGAGCAGGCTGAGGAGCATGAGGTTCAGGAGCTGTAGACCGTGGGGGCAACCCTGATTGACCTAGGGCCTGCAATCCTTGGCGTCGGGAGGACGTGTTCCGTCCCAAGGTCCGACTGGGTCCCGGCTTCCACTATGTTAACCCAGTGTGCCATCAGCGAGATGTACCGTCCCTGCCCACAAGCACTTGTCCACGTGTCCGTGTTTAGGTGGACTTTACCGGTAACTGCGTTGTTGAGGGCACGGCTAATGTTTTGGGACACTTGCTTGTGTAATGTGGGGACGGCACACTGGGAGAAATAGTGGCGGCTGGGGACAGAGTACCGAGGGACGGCCGCCGCCATCAGGTTGCGGAATGCTTCTGTTTCCACAAGCCTAAAAGGCAACATTTCGAGCCAAGCAGTCGTGAATTGTGAGAATTTAGTAGTGTGGCCTGTGGGACGTTGGCTGCATATTTGCGCTTGCATTCCAAGGACTGGAGTATGAACAACTGAACGCTGCGCTGGGACAAGGACATGGACGTGCTTCCTGATGCTGCTACTTGAGAGTGTGCAATGACAGGAGCAGGGCAGGAGGCATCTTTGCATGCACTATGGACAGGGGATTGACTTGCATGCACAACAGCAGAAGAAGCAATGGTGCCACCTGTAGACACTGTTCCTGGACCCTGGTGTTCGGCCCACAAAGTCGAGTGCTTTGCTGCCATGTGCCTCATCATGCTGGTGGTGGTCAGGCTGGTCGTTTTGCCACCCCTGCTGATGCTGGTCTGGCTCGTGATGCAAATGGCCTTTTTGGAGTTATCGGCAGAGTCTTTAAAAAACAACCAGACTCGGGAAGACCTAACAGTTGTAGTGGCAAGTTCCTTCATGTTGGTGTTACGGGAAACGGTAGCCTGCCTTCTGTCTGCGGCCACCACACTGCTTCTTCCTGCCTGTTGGGGTGCTCTGCCTCCCTCCCCCTGTGTGCTGCTGTCCTTGCTCTGCATGTCCTCCTGCCAGGTTGGGTCAGTTACTATATCATCCACCACCTCGTCTCCCACTTCTGCACCCTGGTACTATTCCTGACTTTCTGTCAATTGTGTCTCATCATCGTCCACCTCTTATGACAGTTTCCCACCGTCGCCTTCGTGTGACCGTGGCTGCTCAAATATTTGGGCATCGCTACACGTGATCTCCTCTTGCCCCGCTTCAAGTGGACCGGGCGAGAGGCCCGAATCTATAAATGGAAAAGTGAACAGCTCTTCAGATTGTCCAAGTGTGGGATCAATTGTCTCTGGGTACTCGGCATGGTGGGAGGAAGGAGGATCAGGGTGAGGAATATGAGGTCCAGACTCATGGCTACTGAGACTTGACCGTGTGGAAGACAGGGTGGTGGTGGTGGTGGTGGCTAAGTGACTGGAAGCATTATCCGCTATCCAACCAACAACCTTTTGACACTGATCTGGGTTCAATAGTGGTGTGCTGCGGTCCCCTAGAAATTGGGACAGGAAGGTCAGGCGAGAAGATGTGGGTGTTTGTTGTGGCACAATTTCGGCTTGCCCACGGCCTTGTCCTCGGCCTCTGCATGCACCATTACCATCACGTCCAGTTCCCCGTCCCTTGCCACGTGCCTTGCCCATTTTAAATGGAGGATAGTATCTTCCACGCTCACTACAAATGATTGAGTTTGAAGCGAAGTTATATGTGATCGGTGTGATGGAGAAAACAGAGTTTTAAATACCTGGCCTGTAGGTAAGTAGTGTGAACAGCAAACTGCTGTGAATTGCTTCACTGACACACTGAAAAAATGGAGGCCAGAAATGGCAGTATTTTCTGACAACGTATATGTGATCTGTGTGACGGAGAAAACACAGTTTTAAATAGCTGGATTTCTAGCGCTCTAATATGGAAAGGACCTGGCTGTATTCTGCAGTACCAACAAGCAAATGGTGCAGAAAAACGGTGTTCTCTGGATTGCTTTATAAGCAAATAATGAGGATTAAGATCCAAAGAAAAGTATTCCTCGCCCCTGAGACCTGGGCCTTTGTATAGAAATATCTAACAGCAGCAGAAGGCAGAATTGGAATGGAGCCTCTTGTGCTATATGCACTGCAGTCTGCTATATACACTGCCTGCCTGCCTATTTACACTGCCTGCCTGATATCTCTGCAGATGGATTAGTCCTCAGAAGGACTGTTTGTTGAGATGTATATGTGTAATGTGCGGTTTTTCTCACTACACTACCTAATGCACGATCAAATCTCTCCCTAACGCAGCAGCAGCTCTCCCTACACTGTCTGATCCGGAGTGACTGTGATGAGCATGGCGGTGCCAGGTCAGATATAGACCTGATGACGCTGTGCAGCCAGCCAATCACTGTAATGCCCACAACCAACATGGCTATGGCATTACAGTGCATGGCAGGCAATCCCTGCATGTTCATTGGCTCTGTAAAGAGCACCAAACATGCAGGGATGGGTCCCGACTTCCCGCCCGACCAACCCGGAAATACTCGGTGAGCGCAGAGCATCTCGAGCAGTGAGATACTCGGGCGAGCACCGAGCAGTAGCGAGCATGCTCGCTCATCACTAGTTGTCATTAAGATTTAAAAAGAGAAAACACAGAAATGTGACAGTAAATGGCTTCACCCAACCAATAACCATGAGTGGAGAAAAAGTGTTTTTGTTATCATTCATTTTTTCTGAAACAAGGCCAAGAAAGGAAAAATTCTGCCGGGGTATGTAAACTTTTGAGCAGAACTGTATATGCGCCAGCCCCAGTGTCTCCTATTCTATATACTCCAGCCCCAGTGTCTCCTATTCTATATACTCCAGCTTCTTCTGTGATGTATATGCTCTAGCCCCAATGTATCCTGTGATGAATATACGCCAGCCCCAGTGTCTCCTATTCTATATACTCCAGCCCCAGTGTCTCCTATTCTATATACTCCAGCTTCTTCTGTGATGTATATGCTCTAGCCCCAATGTATCCTGTGATGAATATACGCCAGCCCCAGTGTCTCCTATTCTATATACTCCAGCCCCAGTGTCTCCTATTCTATATACTCCAGCTTCTTCTGTGATGTATATGCTCTAGCCCCAATGTATCCTGTGATGAATATACGCCAGCCCCAGTGTCTCCTATTCTATATACTCCAGCTCCAGTGTCTTCTGTGACGTAGCTAATGTAGCCCTAATGTCTCTTATGCAGAGGCGTCGCATGATAAAGCAGTGGGACACAAGCTCCCTGCCCTATCACTATCTCTTTCATATGCCACAGATCGCCATAGGCCTGCGGTTAACGAGATGTCAGCATCCTCACGCAGGTGGCTCGGTGACATCATTTCATCGCTCTGCTCTGCTGTCCCGCCATGGAAGAGGAGACAGAGGCCGTGATGTAGGGAATCAGGATTAAGTGAGATATTTTTTTAAATGATCGGGCAGTGGAGCCATCCTACTATATATCTGGAGTAGTGGGTCCATCATACTACATATGGAGTAGTGGGGCCATTATACTATATGTATGTGGGGCAGTGGGACCATCATAGTATATACAGGTGCATCTCACTAAATTAGAATATCTTCAAAAAGTTAATTTATTCCAGTTCTTCAATACTGTTTCAGTATGCTCCACAATCATGAGGAAGACTGCTGACTTGACAGATGTCCAGAAGGCAGTCATTGACACACTCCACAAGGTCCTAGAGTTCCAATTTTCATTTGGAAATCAAGGTCCCAGAGTCTGGAGGAAGAGTGGAGAGTCCACAATCCAAGCTGCTTGAGGTCTAGTGTGAAGGCTCCACAATCAGTGATGGTTTGGGAGGCCATGTCATCTGCTGGTGTAGGTCCACTGTGTTTTATCAAGACCAAAGTCAGCACAGCCGGCTACCAGGACATTTTACAGCACTTCATGCTTCCCTCTGCCGACAAGCTTTTTGGAGATAAAAATGTCATTCTCCAGCAGGACTTGGCCCCTGTCCACACGGCCAAAAGTACCAATACCTGGTTTACACACAACAGTATCACTGTGCTTGATTGGCAGCAAACTCGCCTGACCTTAACCCCATAGAGAATCTATTATTGAGAATCTATGGGGTATTGTCAAGAGGAAGATGAGAGACACCAGACCCAACAATGCAGATGAGCTGAAAGACAGCTTTTTGTATTGAAGAACTGAAATAAATTAACTTTTTGATGATATTCTAATTTAGTGAGATGCACCTGTATATGGAGCAGTGGGACTATCATGCTATATATATGGAGGAGTGGGGGCATCATACTAAATATAGAGCAGTGTGTGTGTGTCACCCCAGGCCTGGATGCCACAAACAATAATCTGTTTCTGAAAGCAGGAGGGAGGTCCCCTGGTTAGGGACAATTAGCATACAGCACCTCCTGACCCAGACCAGCAGGGGGAGCTGGCTGCCCCTATAAAAACTGGAACTGGGGGCAGGGTTAGAGAGAACTGGAAGACCTAGCTCAGGAGTGAGACTCGTCCCAGAGAAGGAGGGACAGTTCAGCTGTTGCTGAGGAGTCCGTGAGGCAGAGGAGAAACTGCAAGCCAGGGACAGAGGCGACGAGAGCCGGTCCTGGCAGAGAACCAATCTACTGGACATTGGGGTCCGAGGCTGTCAGGGTTACAAGCCCAGCAGCAGAGAACCAAGCTGCGAGGGATTTCAGGTCCCTTGGCCTAAGAAGCCTGGAGGCTCCGCCACACAGAGGGACCAGTACATCGAGGAGCAACAAACAGGTACCCAAGGCCTGAGTCGCAAGCCATACAGGAGAGAAGTACACGGCCAGCTCAGGGACGTGGGCTATTACACCACGAAAAGGGGGATAGTCAGAAAGAGCATAGAGAGAACGGTAGGCCTACACACTCACCCTGACCAGTGGGGCTCGCCCGATTGCTCTCAGACACCCAGGCCCATTCCTAACCGGTACTGTTGGGCCATTAATAATATCTACAATAAAGACCCTGAACTGTTTGAAGCGGACTCTGAACTCTTACTATTGCGGCCTGCACTATCACCCCCAACATCCACCTACACTGCCCTGAGGCTACACTCTTCCCATGGGGAGTTATCCTACCCCTGTGCTGCACACCAGCACCAGCCTCAGCGGTCTGCCTTGCAGCGGCGGTTATCTCCAACCGCAATCCACGGGTGGCGTAGTCGGACATTCAAAACACTGATAAATAGACTGCCACCATTTGGTCTGACCACCCTGAGCCACGGGATCGGGTTGCCACTACTACCCCCATCAGCACCGTACACTAGAAGGCCCGGTTCCGGGTACCCCACGGCCCATGGGGGGAGTCAGCTTTGGCGTAGTCGGCAGAATTGTGACCAACCCGCCACAAACGGGTATTGCGTGCCTGGAAAAGACTCTATACATATCTGAGTGAAGTTTCCCGCCATTTGGGGTCATTTCCCGCCAATCGGAGCCGTTTCCCGCCATCGGGCGCCATCTTCGGGACGACGCGCGGGAAGAAGAGGGGCGTGGACGTCCAAAAACGCGTGAGACCTGAAGCCCCGCCCTACGCTGAGACGCTGCTCAAGGTCGTGGATGGAGATCCAGCGGATGCCGACGTCATCACCGAGCAACGCAAGGTCCTCTCCCAGAGCATCGCGAGGGAAGCCGCGGCCTACAGAAGAGGATCGCCAGAAGGTAGGCCACGGTTAATTAGGAGGGAGGAAGATGTCGGACGCGGAGGGACCCTCTACCACCAGCGTAGCCGCTGCAGCTGTGATGCCGTTTTCCATGCCCTATATCCATAGGCGGATTATAATGAGGGCAATCCGGGCGACCGCCCAGGGCCCTGAGCCTGCAGGGGGTCCACGGCTCCAGGCGGGGTGTCTAATGCCGGATTGCCCTCATTATATGTGCGGGCCGCCGCGGCACATAGCGGTAGCAGTGGCGGGAGGGGGGGGCCTGGACTGCTCCCCCAGCAGCGGCCACCGCTACTTCTTCATCGGCCGGGCCAGCACTGCAGCAGTTAACTTCCCTGTGCTGGCCCGGCCGCGTCACTGCTAGGAGACATGGCCCTGTGCGCGGCTGTGTCTCCTAGCTGTGACGTCACACAGTGCGCCCCGGCCTGCAGTGCTGCACCGGAAAAGAGAGAGAGCAGGCAGGAGGAATTGAGCCGGGGGATGGTGAGTGTGTGTGTGTGTGAGCAGATGTGTGTGTGGGCAGGTGTGTGTGTGTTTGTGGGCAGGTGTCTGTGGGGGCAGGTGTCTGTGTGGGCAGGTGTGTGTGTGTGTGTATATGTGTGTGTGTGTATATGTGTGTGTGTCTGTGTGGGCAGGTGTGTGTGTGTATATGTGTGTGTGTGTATATGTGTGTGTGTGTGTGTGTGTGTGGGCAGGTGTCTGTGTGAGCAGGTGTGGGTGTGTGTGTGGGCAGGTGTGTGTGTGTGTGTGGGCAGGTGTGTGTGTGGGCAGGTGTGTGTATATGGGTGTGTGTGTGTGTTTGCGGGCAGGTGTCTGTGTGGGCAGATGTGTGTGTGGGCAGGTGTGTGTGTGTGTGTGGGCAGGTGTGTGTGTGTGTGTGTGGGCAGGTGTGTGTGTGTGTGGGCAGGTGTTGGTGTGTGTGTGTGGACAGGTGTGTATGTGTGTGGGCAGGTGTGTGTGTGTGTGGGCAGGTGTGTGTGTGGGCAGGTGTGTTTGTGTGTGGGCAGGTGTGTTTGTGTGTGGGCAGGTGTGTGTGTGTGTGTGGGCAGGTGTGTGTGTGTGTGTGTGTGTGTGGGCAGATGTGTATGTGTGTGGGCAGGTGTGTGTGTGTGTGTGTGTGTGGGCAGGTGTGTGTGTGTCTGTGTGGGCAGGTGTGTGTGTGTGTCTGTGTGGGCAGGTGTGTGTATATGTGTGTGTGTGTGTGTGTGTGGGCAGGTTAGAAATTCTTGCCCTGTTGAACACTACACCTGACTTGAGGCCACCACCTCTTGGTTGTCCAATGTTCTTGCTTCTCTAGGGCTCTTCTCAGATATTCATTATACCAGCTCCCCAGAATACCAAAGTTAGGGTGGGTGACCGCGAGCCCTGGTGGTGGTCATAACTGCGGCCACCCAGGGGCAATACTCCATAACAACAATCCCCTGAGGTGGTGTAGGATGTAAGGACCTATTCACACTACATTCAGCGCTGCATTCAGGTCTTTACACAAGGCTTACAACTGAATCCCTGAAATTCAGGATTGTGCTGTCTGAAATGAGACATCTGAAAGCAGAGAAAATGGAGCCTAAAGATTCAGACTTTAGCCTCGGTTTGCCTTTGTTCAAATCAATGGCTATGTCAAGGCACATCTGAATGCCATTTTTCAGGGATTTAGATAGAAGCCTGGAAAGAGGAGATGAATGCATTGCAAAATTCAGTGTGAATAGGCCCTTATATCTGGAGTCTTGATATTGATGCCACAAGCATTTTACTTGTTTTTAACTTAAAAAAAAAATACACACACACAAATTATACACACACACACACACACTATACATACACACACAGTATACATACACACACATTATACACACACACACACACTATACATACACACACACAGATGTGTACGTGGGCAGGTGTGTGTGTGTGGGCAGGTGTGTGTGTGGGCAGGTGTGTGTGTGTGTGATGTCTGTCTGTTTGTGTGTGTGTGTGTGTGTGTGGGCAGATGTCATTGTGTGATGCCTGTTTGTATGTATTTTTGTGTTTCAAATGTGTTTATGCGTGTCTGTATATGTTTGTGTGTGTGTATGACTGCATGCGGCCTCCTGCTGAGTATAGTTGGCGCCGTGCGGCCTCCTGATGTCTCTGGGGGGGCTCCGTGCAGCCTCCCGCTGTGTATAGATGGCTACGTGCGGCCCCTCGCTGTTTATAGACGGCGCCGTGCGCCCCCCCGCTGTGTATAGATGGCTACGTGCGCCCCCCGCTGTGTATAGATGGCTACGTGCGGCCCCCCGCTGAGTATAGATGTCGCCGTGCGGCCTCCTGCTGTGTATAGATGGCTACGTGCGGTCTCCCGCTGAGTATAGATGGCGCTGTGCGGCCTCCTGCTGTCTCTGGGGGGAGCGCCGTGCGGCATCTATACTCAGCAGAAGGCCGCACGTAGCCAGCTATACACGTATACTCAGCAGGAGGCCGCACGTAGCCATCTATACGGTGCCATCTATACACAGCGGGAGGCCGCACGGCGCCATCTATACACAGTGGGAGGTCGCACGGCGCCATCTATACACAGCGGGAGGCCGCACGGAGCCATCTATACACAGCGGGAGTCTCAGTGTTTTGCAAGAGCAGTCAATAAATTCTGCTTGACTAATTCTGAGCACCATAAAGTCTGGTTCGCTTCTAACCTGCTGTCTTCATTTTCAGCTTGCTGAATTCTAACTCATTTACTGTCATTCGAGACGATGCCTTTGCTGGTCTCTTTCACCTTGAATACCTGTAAGTGTTCCACTTAATGTCATATTTTTGATTCTGTTCTTCTTCATCTTTTGGCATGTGCAATTGTATGAGCAAGTATTCATATGAATTTATGACCTACTTAAACCTTGGAGGACCTTAAATTTTATTCAATCAATTTTTTTTCCAGTTTAAAACTATGGGACATATATGTGCCTTGGTCCTCAAAGGGTTTTTAAAGGGGCTGCAAACATAAATATGAAAAAAATAATTCAATTAGTGCTTTATGTGTTTATTTAATTTTTATTTGAAGTCCATTTTTTTTATATACTTTGAAATTAAGCTCTACCCCATGGAATGAAGCCCTACCTACATGACATCTGAGAGCTACATGGATCCCGCTTGTGTGGTGCCTGTCCGTCACTACTATTCAGTTTTAGGGTCCACTCACTAAGCCATATATTCTCTCATGCAAGAGAATAGGGCCAATTATGCTAATGACACTCGGCTCAAACTCTGTCAGAGCTTCAACTGAGTGTGATCCGATTCTCTCGCAGCACAGATATGGAGAAGATGGAGAACTTACTTTCTCCATCTTCTCCATAGTCTCTGTGAGTGTTCATCGGACTGCACTTGGATGACGTCCGAGTGCAGTCCAATGTTTTACGTGCACCCATAGACTTGTATGGGTGCACATGGTCCGAATATCGAATGAGATTATTTTCTCATGCCAATAATCGCACTGTCCCATAGTATAACATAGAGCCGAGTCCTATCCGATAAAACATCACATAGCATTCGGCCGTGTTATACGACAGTGTGAGCGAGCCCTTAGAGTCAAGGAATATTTACATGTAGATGATGATATTACTCTCCAAGTGTATATTTTTTTAGGCGAGTTCATAGTAAATGCTTTGCATTTTTGACATGTGATCAACTAAAGAGCAAGAAAGATTTAGGACCTCCCCTATAGAGAAACGAAAAATAGTTTGGAGGACTTGCATGTCCTTTTTATTTATTATGAGAAAATCATAAAAGATCCAGTTTTTTAACCATGCTGTGACTTTCTGCTGAGGGAGAGGGAGAGAGCTGCCCTATTCAGAGTCTGTAATAAGACCTGCTGACAAAAGTGTTGAAGATACAGTCTAACGTGAATTAACAATGAAAAAAAGTTAATTTAACAAATGGCTTGTATTTTTTTTAATACAAACTTTTTTGTCTTTACAGCTCTTTTAAAGGGAATCTGTCATCAGGTTTTTGCCACCTAATCTGAGAGCAGCATAATGTAGGGTTAGAGGCACTGATTCCAGTAATGTGTCACTTACTGGGCTGTTTAGTGTTGTTTTGATAAAATCATTGATTTGTCAGAAGGTAATTATCACTAGATGACTAGTAAGTTCTGTAGGACCCCACCCCCATCACTGATCAGTAGATTTCTGTGTACACTGAGCATGGGCAGAAAGCTGCCAATCAGTGGTGTGGGTGGGGCTATACAGAGCGCAGCATTCAGAGAGCTGCTAGATCTGCAGCAGATAAAACGGTGATTTTCTCAAAATGGCAACAAGTAGCTGAAAAAGTGACACATCGCTGGAATCAGGGTATCTGCCCCAATATTGTGCTGCTCTCAGATGAGGCAGCACAATTAATATTATGCCAAATTAATTTCCCATGAACTATCACATGATCTATCACAGGGGATCATGTGACATGTCACGTGATAAATCAGCTGTGTGGAGGGGGCCCGCGCCTTCTAAACTGCCCGGGGCCCTTGCTACTCTTAATCCACCCCTGCCTATATCCCCGGAGCGGCCTGGCTGCCCCAGTATGCCGGCGAGTCGCATACCTTGGGCGACTTTAAAGAAAGGCTGCATAGCCTGTTCAAAGTTTATCCCCTGACAGAAGAACAGAAGGTAAGCATACTGATAGGGCAGTTAACTGGTGCGGCCCAGCGGGAGGTAAAGTCTTGGACAGCTGAGGAGAAAAGGACTGTAAGGGGGGTTCTGACCCGTCTACGGGACACCTTTGATGCCCGTACCTCAGCAGAAATCAAAATGCGGTTCTATGGATGTAAGCAGCGAGCTCAAGATAGCATCCGAGATTATGCCCTAAATTTACAGGAAGCCTTGGGGGCAATTAAGCAAGCTGACCCTGGCAGCGTGCAGGATACAGATAAACTATTGACTGACCAGTTCATAGAAGGTCTGCTGTCCAGCGCCCACAGAACCCAGCTGCGCCTCATGGCCCTACAGAACCCCGATTTGACTTTTGCACAGTTCAACGATAGGGCCATCCGGGTGCTCCGAGAACCTGCACCGGGTGGCGCTGTAGCTTCCCGGCGCCCAGCCATCCCTTACCACCAGGGGGCGGCACCCTATCCCGCAGACCTTGTGGGGGCTGATGCGCAGGCCCTAAATCCATCCCCGCCTGCAAACCTGCACCATCAGGTCCAAGAACTAACAAAGAGTGTTGCTGCATTGTCCAGGACCGTACAGTCGTTACAGATGGACCCGTCAGGACCAATCAAGCTGGCTTCCAGTCCGGAGGATGTCCCGTGGCGTCAACGGAGGAGGATCCCGTCATTCAGAGGGAGGCCCGCCGATCATTACACTGAGGATGGACAGCCGATTTGCCGCCGTTGCAGCCAGCCGGGACACGTAGCCAGGTACTGTACTTTAAATGGGTCCGACCTGGGGCAAAGGGCGAACCCCCAGGCATAAGGTCATCAGGCCCATCTAATTGGCGTGATAAGTAAGTAGGGGAACGCCCGGTTTTACTCGTAGTGCTGGACGGTATCCCCATGAGTGCACTGCTGGACACCGGGTCCCAAGTGACTACCATCCAATATGTACTTTTTAAGCAGTACTGGAGTGACACTGATATAACTCGTTATCCAGATGATGACTTGAGCATCATCGCCAGCAATGGTCAACCCGTGCCGCAGGTGGGGTTCAGAGAGATGACCATTAAGATTGGTAAAGTTGAACTGCCGGCACAGGGAGTGATCATTGTGGACATTGACCGTCGAGAAAGTCACCCTAAAATAACCTTGGGTACTAATGTGATTGAAAATTGTCTTTCAGAAGCAATTGTAATTTTGCAGCAGGTGGCGATGAATGTGAGCTCCAGCCAGCAGAGGGTCCTCCAGAAGGAGATAAGAGCCCTGATGAGATGGCAACAGGTAGAACTGTCTGGTGGTGAGATCGGTAGCGTGAGGAATGGATGAGCGACCCGTTCCCCATTGCCATGCCCCCCAAAAGTGAAATGATCTGGTGTCGGAATGCAATCGGGTTAAGAGGGAGAGACTACCAAGCCATGGTAGAACCCGTGTACTCAGACAGCAGGCCCACCATTTTGACAGCCCAGGGGGTGGTCGATGTCCGCCATGGAAGGGTGCCCGTCTGGATCTTAAACATTGGGGAAAGGGAAGTACACTTGCCTTGGTACGCTACACTAGCCAAATTGTATACTGTTGAACACAATGCTGTCAGGGCCATGGAACCCTTGCCTCCATCTCCCCAAGCAGAGGGTAATGGTTCCCAGAAACCCAAGGAGGACTGGTGCCAGAAACTCCACGTGGGTGCTGACTCCACTCCCTTGCACCAAAAACAAGGAGTCTACCGGGTGGTTCAAGAGTACGAGAGAATCTTTAGTAAGCACCCGCTAGACTTCGGCAGAGTGAAAGGGGTAGAACACCACATCCCCATGGGGAGCCACCCACCAATAAAAGAAAGATACAGATCTGTACCACCCGCACACTATCAGAACGCAAAGGGCATGCTGAGAGAAATGAAGGAAGCCGGGGTCATTAGAGACAGTTGTAGCCCCTGGGCAGCCCCCTTGGTTCTGGTAAAAAAGAAAGACTGTACTATGAGAATGTGCGTGGACTATAGAGAAGTCAATCGTATCACCCATAACGACGCATACCCGTTGCCTAGAATAGAGGAGTCTTTGGTCGCACTAAAATCAGCTAATTTCTTCTCTACTTTGGACCTTACTAGTGGGTACTGGCAGGTTCCTGTGGCAGAGGCTGATAAGGAGAAGACCGCCTTCACCACCCCGATGGGATTAAGTGAATTCAACTATATGCCGTTCGGGTTCTGCAACGCACCCGGGACCTTCCAGAGGCTGATGGAATGCTGTCTAGGGCACCGAAACTTTGAGACGGTCCTACTTTACCTGGACGACGTGATTGTCTATTCGAAGACTTACGAGGACCATCTAAAGCACCTGGCCGAGGTGTTCGATGCCCTGGCAGGCTTTGGCATGAAAGTGAAACCCTCCAAGTGCCATCTGTTAAAGCCGAAGGTACAGTACCTGGGACATGTGGTGAGTGCAGAAGGAGTAGCCCCCGACCCTGTAAAATCACGGCAATAAAGAACTGGCCAAGCCCCTCTAACATAAAAGAAGTGAGGCAGTTCCTCGGGTTGGTAGGCTACTACCAAAGGTTCATCCCCAGGTTCACCAAGATGGCAGCCCCTATGCAGGACCTCCTTATAGGACAATCTAAGACCAGAAGCCAAAAGCCACCCTTCAAGTGAGACAAGCCGGAAGAGGAGTCCTTCCGCCAGCTGAAGATGGCCCTCACGGGGGATGAGATCCTGGCCTACCCTGATTATGGCCAGCCTTTTATCCTCCACACAGACGCCAGTAATGTGGGGCTGGGAGCCGTACTGTCACAGAACCAACAGGGCAGAGAAAGGGTGATCGCGTACGCCAGCCGGAAGCTGAGGCCCACCGAGAGAAACCCGGAGAATTACAGCTCCTTTAAGCTGGAGTCCTTGGCAGTGGTGTGGGACGTAACAGAACGTTTCAAGCATTACCTGGCCTCTGTGAAGTTCACTGTGTACACGGACAACAATCCGTAGACACATCTGGACAATGCGAGACTTGGTGCCCTAGAGCAGCGGTGGATGGCCCGGCTAGCAAACTATGACTTCACCATCAAGTACCGGGCAGGCCGAGCCAATGCCAATGCAGATGCCCTATCGAGAATTCCCCACTTGCCTGATGAGGGAGAAGATCCAGATGAGTTGGAGGAAATAGAGCTCCCTGCATTCCACCGGTACGGGGCCACTCAGTACTCCCACCGTGTAAGAGACAAAGACTTGACCACTGTCATGTTCAATCCCTTACCTCACCACGGCTGGGCTGAAACGCAAGATAGTGACCCTGCAATTCGCCTGGTGAAAGACCTGTTGACCCAGGCAGACGCTAGCCCTGGCTCGGACGCTCCAGAGGAAGCCAAGCAGTTATGGAAGGAGAAAAGCAGGCTATTCCTCTACGAAGGTAAGCTGTGCAGAAGGCTTGTCAACCACCGGACGCACGAGCTGACCTGGCAGGTAGTGGTCCCGAGACGAGATGCAGCAATGGTCCTGGAGGCCTACCATGACAGAGCGGGACACTTCGGGTGGAAGAAACTGGAGTTCCTACTGAGAGAGCGGTTCTACTGGGTCGGAATGAGAGGGGCCATAGAGAAGTGGTGCAGGGACTGCGGCCCATGTAACCTCAGAAGGAAGGACGGTACCAGCCAGAAGACGCCCTTGATGCCCATCATCACCAGGCAGCCTCTTGAGCTGGTAGCTCTGGACCATGTGAAACTGGCTCCAAGCCGGTTGGGCTACGTCTATGCCCTGACAATAGTGGACCACTATTCCCGGTTCCTGGTGGTGGTTCCTGTTAAAGACTTGACAGCCCAAACAGCGGCCAGAGCCTTCCAACAACACTTCTGCCGTCCACACGGGTATCCGGAACAGGTCTTGACAGATCAAGGTCCAGGGTTTGAGGCTGAAATCTTCCAGGAGTTCTGCAACCTCTATGGCTGTAAGAAGATTCGGACAACGTCTTACCACCCACAAACCAACGGGCTATGTGAGAAAATGAATAATATCGTCATTGATCTCCTCAAAACGTTGCCCCTGGAAGAACGCAGCCTGTAGCCGGAGAAGCTGCCAGACCTGATAGACTTATACAACCATATCTTGGTGAATGCTACAAATTGCACCCCGGCTTACCTGATGAGGGCAAGACCAGGTAAGCTGCCGATAGACCTGGACATGGGAGTCCTGACCCCCGAGGACACCTCCCCAGACGTGGACTGGGATACGGAACGGCGGCTACAGTACAAGAAGGTACAGGAGAGTGTGGAGAGGAGTCTGGCTCAAGCGAGAGAAAAGCAAGAGAGGCTCTTCAACCAACACGCCCCTGCTGGTTCCCTGGAACCTGGTGAGCAGGTCCTGAAGCGGAAGAGAAGGCTTCACAAGCTAGATGACCAGTGGGAGAGCGACCCGTACACAGTACTGCAGTCCAACCACAACAACCCGAAGGTATGTGTAATTACCAAGGATGGAGGAGAAACCACTAGCACCGTCTCCAGAGACCACCTAAAAAGGTGCCCCAAGCAACTACAGAGTGCAGGAGAAGATCAAGATGACCTTGAACCCGCAGAAGACAAGAAAGAAATGATCAGCACAGTTCTTGGAGAGTTCCCCCGGTCCTGGACTCGGATAAATGATGCAATAGTGGTACCCGTCCTACACTTCCTTCAACCAACCCAGCAGGAACCTACAGGAGAGCAGGAGGAATTAGAAGACCAAGCAGCCCTAGAGGCAGAAGAACCCATGCCAGCAGCCCAAGAGAGTCAACCCTCTGCTGACAGTGAGCCTGCCATACCTGCGGTAAGCCAAAGGACCCGCAGATAGCTGCCTGTAAACCCAGCTAGAAGCTGTACCCTGAATGCTAGTGGGGAAAGTCAGGTTAGACCACCACCAGACAGTGGGTTACGCAGGTCAACCCGGAGCACTAGGGGGCAAATACCAGCTCGCTGGAAGATCTAAATGCTGTATATTGTAAATGTTTTATGTTTGTTGCCTGGTTGCTAATTATGTTTTTCCAGTCTTTCTAGTTCATGGACTAACAGGTTATGGACGCTGAATAACCGGAACTGTCTTGTAGATAGTTGCACTTGGTGCCCTCTTTCGAAGATGGCCACGGAAGAAAAATCTGTCCGGTGTGGCCTCCTTGTGGCCCAAAGTAGAGAGCTCAGCCTTGTCGCCACGCCCAAGGCCAGGAACTTGGGGTTTATGGAAACAGGTCCCCACACCGTGGAAAACTTCACCTTGTTGGGTGACATGGACACCCGGTCACGGAAGCGCTGTGACCTCAAGGACAAAATATACTTGTGTATATGTTATGTTGTCATTTATACCCTGTATTTGTGTTTCCTGTTTAGTCCGAAGTACTAAATTTTACTAGGGGAGAATGTGTCACCCCAGGCCTGGATGCCACAAACAATAATCTGTGTCTGAGAGCAGGAGGGAGGTCCACTGGTTAGGGACAATTAGCATACAGCACCTCCTGTCCCAGGCCAGCAGGGGGAGCTGGCTGCCCCTATAAAAGCTGGAACTGGGGGCAGGGTTAGAGAGAACTGGAAGACCTAGCTCAGGAGTGAGACTAGTCCCAGAGAAGGAGGGACAATTCAGCTGTAGCTGAGGAGTCCGTGAGGCAGAGGAGAAACTGCAAGCCAGGGACAGAGGCGACGAGAGCCGGTCCTGGAAGAGAACCAATCCACCGGGCATTGGGGTCCGGGGCTGTCAGGGTTACAAGCCCAGCAGCAGAGAACCAACCTGCGAGGGATTTCAGGTCCCTTGGCCTAAGAATCCTGGAGGCTCCGCCACACAGAGGGACCAGTACAGCGAGGAGCAAGTGACGCACCCCCTGGGCCAGTGTTGTTTGGGGGATACCCGGAGCCGGATCAGATGGGGGTTGTAGTCTCCGAGTGGCGGTGACCCGGTCCGTGCCCAGGGTGTCAAGCTCAGTGTGTGGCAGTCCTTACAGATGTTATTAGTGTTCTTTTGTGTCGACTACGCCACCCGTTGATGTGCGGTCAATACGGCCGCCGCTGCAGCAGGGTCCGCTGAGGCTGGTGGTGTGTGCGCAGCTTGGTAGTAGTATAACCCCCAACGGGAGGGGTATAGCCTCAGGGGGTCAGTCGCAGAGGATGGGGGTTGGGGTGGTGCAGTGAGAGTGGTAATAAGACTCCGAGTCGGGCTGTGCAGTTCAGGGTTTTTACTTACTGCAGATGTTCTGGTCACTCCGGCCTTGAGTGACCACCCGAGCCGTGCTGCGTCCACCAGGTCCTGGACTCGGCCAACCCCCAGGTGATTCTGGAGCGTGGTCCTGAGCTCCCTTTCTGACTTGTCCTCCTCTCTGGCCTTCCCCACCAGGGATCCACCTATGTCCGGCTCCCTCGGGCCTCTTGTTGGTAAACCCTTGTCTCTGGGTTCCCTGACCCTATGCACGGTTTGCCTTCCGGGTGGATTTAGTGGGTGGTCGTGACAGATTCTGCCCACGACCTCCGGTCTCTGGCTAAGGATTAGTGCCCTCCACCAGCTTGGGATCCGGTACCCTTGTGCCAACTCTTCACCCTCTGGTCTAATTTGGGCTCTTGGAGTTCCTTCTTTCTCCCCCTCTGGGTCCTTCTTTCTCCTCTCTCTCTCTGGGCCTTGGAGCTGCTCTGCTTCTCTGCTCTCTTCCTCTACAAAAGACAGGCTGACTGACTGACCCTGATCTAAGATGGTTCCCACCTTATATACTCCCTCTATGTGTGAGCTCAGGTGACCAGCACCCAATGAGCTCCTAGCATTACCCAGACTGCTCCCCCTATCTGCCCCTACACTACTGGGATGTTCCACCCCCCTCCCACTCCAGCCAGGAACAGACACGGTCGTACCTGCACATTTCTTAAGTGGGAGTACCGTTGGTCTGCCCCCCCGGAAATGGGATGTATGTAGTGCATGCAGTCTATCTGAGCTCAGTTCCACACTCCATCCTTACCCGGGAGTGGAATACCACACCTCTGGGTTGAGGTGCAATACCCCTGTAGCAGCCGAATCCTCAGGGTGCTACATTCCCCCCTGGTAAATCACAGCACGTCCTCGGGCTGTAAGATACAAAAACATCCAAAACATACAATTATTTTTCATAAACATCAACATATAAAACAACATATAAAACATCACATATATTATCAGCAATAAAAACTTTTTCATATAAAACATTCTTGTAAATATTCTTGTTTCTGGTTCCTCCGGTCACGGTGCAACTTGTGACCGGGTAAAGTGCGACAGTCTTTTCTTGAAAACAAAACTCGGCTTTCCTATAAAACCAGTAGGGGGCGCTTTAGGAAGCGCAACTATATACAAAAGGGGATATGGCCGCTCTCAGTCCTCGGCCAGGTATTAGGAATAGGGACACACAGGTAAACAGTTCACTCTTGTCCCAACGGGGACATATTTAAAGCAGCAACAGTTTTTGGTACCCCGACGGGCAACTATATACAGTCTCTTCTCTACCATACTCAACGACGGCGTCCTCCTGCTCTTTCTTTGGATTCAGTTTCTGTTTCAGACCCGTCCGGGTCCTCTTGCTCCTCCTCACACCGCAGCTCCTCCTCCGTCAGGCGATGCACATGGAGGGCGTAGGGTCCTTTGGCACACTTGTGCCGGGTGAAGGTGACCTCGTCCCCTAAATACAGGTCACGACCTCTGTGTCCCTCCGGCAGATGGCTCTCTACGTCTCTGCGTGTGACAAAGACGTCGCCGGGGGTATGATGGTCTCTGATGAAGCCCCACCCATGCTGCAGATTGAACTTTATCACAGTCCCGATGGTGCGGGGACCATGCGCTGCACGGGGATCTCTCCTGGTCCGGCTCTTCTGCTCCGCGCTCCTTATTTGGGCTTGCTGTTCCCGGACCCGCCTCTCTCTCCGCTCCTTCTCGAAAACCTCGAGCTGCTGCCGGCAGCACTCTGCACGCTCCGCTGCGGCCGCCCGAGTCTCCTGAGTGAACCCCATGAGGTCTTCTCCGGTGGGGTCCCACTCAAACTGTGCCTCCTCCAGCGGGGACGAGGTCCTCTTTACGGGCTTCGGAGCCGGAATCAGGGGCTCGCACATGGGCCTTGCTCTCTGGAGCTCCAGTTGAATGTACTCCTCAGGCCATATGAAGGGCTGCCCATCCGGGCACGTGTGCTGGGCAAATAGATTTTCGCCCAGGTGCGGCACTCGAGATGCTATAGGCGCTGTGGTGGTAGCGGCGCCCGGATTGACCAGGCCTTGCGACCAGGCCGGCGGCACCTTAAAGGCAAAGGGCACCGTAAGAACGGCGGCGCCCTGGGTTATTCGGCCCTGCGACCAGGCCGGGGGCTCCGCGGAGGTAGGGGGCGCTGTTGGTATTGCGGCGCCCGGGGGTACTAGGCCTTGCGACCAGGCCGATGGTACTTCCTGCTTGGCCACGCTCGAGGTCGAGGCGTGTGACGTCACAGGGGTCGCGGCCGCGGCTTCCGGTTGAGGCCTAGTCGGCGGCGGTGACGATGCAGCGACGGGCACGGCAGGGGGAACTTCGGGCTCTGCGACGGGGAGCTGGGGCAGGTACGCGGTTTCCCGGCTCGGGGTATAGACGTCCCCTTTACCTGCCTCCATTCGTTCGGCTCCCTTCTCGGCGCCGTCTCCGGCCTTCAGTCCTCCTGCACCATCCTCAGAGGCGGTCTGTCTCCTCGTCTCGGGTGGCGTGCTCCGCTGACGGGTTTCGGTCTGCTGGGCCATCTCTCGGCTCCACTCCGTCAACGCCTCCCGCTGCACCCGGGCCATCCTCCGTGCGAGGCCCTCCAGCGCAGTCTGTGCACACTCCCGATCTCGGGGGAGCTGTGCCAGGATCTCCACTAAGCCTAGTGGGCTTGTTGCTTGCAGCAGGCTCCTGACCACTGGGTCGGTGCTGCCTGTCTCTCCCTCCATCTCCGGGTATGTTCTCTCTGGACTCTTCTCCAGACGTCTTGTCTCCGGGTGCGCTCTCTCTAGACTGCTCCAGGCGGCACCCATCTTTGCTCTTTTGTTCTGTCTCCGCCCACATCGAGGGTGGTCCCGGGGCAACTTCAGTTCCAGGGGCAGTTCTCTCACGCTGATGGACACTTCCAGCATCACAGTCTCTGTTGGTGGGCGCGGTTTCCGCTTTTGGCGCCATTCTTCGACCTGGCCCACGATGGGAGGTGGCCTTTTGCCACCCTCTGGCACGCCCATAATGGCGTCCGCTCTTCCAAGGCGGGAAATCTTTGGAAATGGCGGGAATCGTCTCCCAGTGGCGGGAAACTCCATGGATGGCGGGAAAAAGCTGCAAATGGCGGGCAACCGGCGGGAAACGACTTGTGATGGGGCCCGTTGGCGGGGACCCTCCGGAACCGGCGGGAGACTTCTTTTTGAGGTAACGGTGAACTTTTCTTCAGGCACGCAGTACCCGGTTGTTGCGGGCACGTAATCCTGCCGACTACGCCAAAATTGACGCACCCCCTGGGCCAGTGTTGTTTGGGGGATACCCGGAGCCGGATCAGATGGGGGTTGTAGTCTCCGAGTGGCGGTGACCCGGTCCGTGCCCAGGGTGTCAAGCTCAGTGTGTGGCAGTCCTTACAGATGTTATTAGTGTTCTTTTGTGTCGACTACGCCACCCGTTGATGTGCGGTAAATACGGCCGCCGCTGCAGCAGGGTCCGCTGAGGCTGGTGGTGTGTGCGCAGCTTGGTAGTAGTATAACCCCCAACGGGAGGGGTATAGCCTCAGGGGGTCAGTCGCAGAGGATGGGGGTTGGGGTGGTGCAGTGAGAGTGGTAATAAGACTCCGAGTCGGGCTGTGCAGTTCAGGGTTTTTACTTACTGCAGATGTTCTGGTCACTCCGGCCTTGAGTGACCACCCGAGCCGTGCTGCGTCCACCAGGTCCTGGACTCGGCCAACCCCCAGGTGATTCTGGAGCGTGGTCCTGAGCTCCCTTTCTGACTTGTCCTCCTCTCTGGCCTTCCCCACCAGGGATCCACCTATGTCCGGCTCCCTCGGGCCTCTTGTTGGTAAACCCTTGTCTCTGGGTTCCCTGACCCTATGCACGGTTTGCCTTCCGGGTGGATTTAGTGGGTGGTCGTGACAGATTCTGCCCACGACCTCCGGTCTCTGGCTAAGGATTAGTGCCCTCCACCAGCTTGGGATCCGGTACCCTTGTGCCAACTCTTCACCCTCTGGTCTAATTTGGGCTCTTGGAGTTCCTTCTTTCTCCCCCTCTGGGTCCTTCTTTCTCCTCTCTCTCTCTGGGCCTTGGAGCTGCTCTGCTTCTCTGCTCTCTTCCTCTACAAAAGACAGGCTGACTGACTGACCCTGATCTAAGATGGTTCCCACCTTATATACTCCCTCTATGTGTGAGCTCAGGTGACCAGCACCCAATGAGCTCCTAGCATTACCCAGACTGCTCCCCCTATCTGCCCCTACACTACTGGGATGTTCCACCCCCCTCCCACTCCAGCCAGGAACAGACACGGTCGTACCTGCACATTTCTTAAGTGGGAGTACCGTTGGTCTGCCCCCCGGAAATGGGATGTATGTAGTGCATGCAGTCTATCTGAGCTCAGTTCCACACTCCATCCTTACCCGGGAGTGGAATACCACACCTCTGGGTTGAGGTGCAATACCCCTGTAGCAGCCGAATCCTCAGGGTGCTACACAAGCAACAGGTACCCAAGGCCCTAGTCGCATGCCATACAGGCGAGAAGTACACGGCCAGTTCAGGGACGTGGGCTATTACACCACGAAAAGGGGGATAGTCAGAAAGAGCATAGAGAGAACGGTAGGCCTACACACTCACCCTGACCAGTGGGGCTCGCCCGAATGCTCTCAGACACCCAGGCCCATTCCTAACCGGTACTGTTGGGTCATTAATAATATCTACAATAAAGACCCTGAACTGTTTGAAGCGGACTCTGAACTCTTACTATTGCGGCCTGCACTATCACCCCCAACATCCACCTACACTGCCCTGAGGCTACACTCTTCCCGTGGGGAGTTATCCTACACCTGTGCTGCACACCAACACCAGCCTCAGCAGTCTGCCTCGCAGCGGCGGTTATCCCTGACCGCAATCCACGGGTGGCGTAGTCGGACATTCAAAACACTGATAAATAGACTGCCACCATTTGGTCTGACCACCCTGAGCCACGGGATCGGGTTACCACTACTACCCCCATCAGCACCGTACACTAGAAGGCCCGGTTCCGTGTACCCCACGGCCCAGGGGGCGAGTCATGTGCATCAAATTATACATACAGATATGGGGCAGTGGGGCTTCATACTATATACAGGTGCTTCTCACAAAATTAGAATATCATCAAAAGTTAGTTTATTTCATTTCTTCAATGCAAAAAGTGAAACTCCTATATTATATAGAGTCATTACACACAGAGTGATCTATTATATAGAGTCATTACACAGAGGGATCTATTATATAGAGTCATTACACACAGAGGGATCTATTATATAGAGTCATTACACAGAGGGATCTATTATATAGAGTAATTACACACAGAGGGATCTATTATATAGAGTCATTACACAAAGAGGGATCTATTATATAGAGTCATTACACACAGAGTGATCTATTATATAGAGTCATTACACACAGAGGGATCTATTATATAGAGTCATTACACACAGAGGGATCTATTATATAGAGTCATTACACACAGAGGGATCTATTATATAGAGTCATTACACACAGAGGGATCTATTATATAGAGTCATTACACACAGAGGGATCTATTATATAGAGTCATTACACACAGAGGGATCTATTATATAGAGTCATTACACACAGAGGGATCTATTTTAAGTGTTTATTTCTGTTAATGTTGATGATTATGGCTTACAGCCAATGAAAACACAAACGTCATTATCTCAGTAAATTAGAATACTTCATAACAACAGCTTGAAAAATGTTTTTAAAATCCGAAAAGTTGGCCTACTGAAATGTATGTTTAGTAAATGCCCTCAATAGTTGTTCGGGCTCCTTGTGCATCAATTACTGCATCAATGCGGCAATGTGGCATGGAGGGATCAGCCTGTGTCACTGCTGAGGTGTTATGGAAGCCCAGGTGGCTTTGATAGCAGCCTTCAGCTCATCTGTATTGTGGGGTCTGGGGTCTCATCTTCCTCTTGACAATACCCCATAGATTCTCTATAATAGATTCTCTATGGGGTAAAGGTCAGGCGAGTTTGCTGCCAATCAAGCATAGTGATACTGTTGTGTGTAAACCAGGTATTGGTACTTTTGGCAGTGTGGACAGGGGCCAAGTCCTGCTGGAGAATGACATTTCCATCTCCATAAAGCTTGTGGGCAGTGGGAAGCATGAAGTGCTGTAAAATGTCCTGGTAGACGGCTGCGCTGACTTTGGTCTTGATAAAACACAGTGGACCTCCACCAGCAGATGACATAGCTCCCCAAACCATCACTGATTGTGGAGACTTCACACTAGACCTCCAGCAGCTTGGATTGTGGCCTCTCCACTCTTCCTCCAGACTCTGGGACCTTGATTTCCAAATGAAATGCAAAATTTACTTTTCATCTGAAAACAACACCTTGGGCCACTGAGCATCAGTCCAGGTCTTTTTCTCTTTGGCCCAGGTAAGACGCTACTGGCGTTGTCTATTGGTCATGAGGGGCTTGACACAAGCAATGCGACACTTGTAGCCCATGTCCTGGATACATCTGTGTGTGGTGGCTCTTGAAGCAATGACTCCAGCAGCAGTCCACTCCTTGTGAATCTCCCCCAAATTTTTGAATGGCCTTTTCTTAGCAATCCTTTCAAGGCTGCGGTTATCCCAGTTGCTTGTGCACCTTTTTCTACCACACTTTTTCCTTCCACGTCCATTAATATGCTCGGATACAGCACTCTGTGAACAGCTGCTTCTTTAGCAATGACCTTTTGTGGCTTACCCTCCTTGAGGAGTGTGTCAATGACTGCCTTCTGGACATCTGTCAAGTCAGCAGTCTTGCCCATGATTGTGGAGCCTACTGAAACTGACTAAGGGACCTTTTTAAATGCTTAGGAAGCCTTTGCAGGTGTTTCTTGTTAATTCTAATTTACTGAGATAATGACTTTTGTGTTTTCATTGGCTGTAAGCCATAATCATCAACATTAGCAGAAATAAACACTTAAAACAGATCACTCTGTTTGTAATGACTCTGTATAATATATGAGTTTCATTTTTTAGGATTGAAGAACTGAAATAAATTCACTTTTTGATGATATTCTAATTTTCTGAGAAGCACCTGTATGTAGCAGTGCGGCAATTATACTATATACAGTCAGGAGTATAAGTACTTGATACACTGAAAATTTCGGAAGTTTTTCCACCTACAAAGAATGAAGAGGTCTGTTTTGTTCTACTTAACTGCTGCAACTTGGACCTTTAACAGGATTTATATTTCACCTATGAGAAAGCATACTATGTGTATTTGGCAGATTAACTCAGGCTTGTTTATGATAAACTGAATACATGGATTGGAGTCCTATTTGTATACAGAATATTGACTATTAAAGCTGGCAGAGTAAGTCTTAGGCTATATTCACACTAGGTGTTTTTTTTCTGCAGCAAAACATAATCTCTTGGCAAGAAAGAAGTAGCGTCAAAAACGCAGGTTTTGGTGTGTTTTTTTGCAGTGGTTCTTGGTGCATTTTTGGTGCGTTTTTCAGGATCCCAAAGTTCAGCTTTGCTTCCACCATAGACACATGAAAACAGGTCACCATTGCAAGACATATGTTCATGAAAAAGTACACATTACAAATGTAATAGGGGGGGGTGAATTGGTCTGGAATAGTTTATCTAAGACCCTGGCAGTGCATTGAATTTGTAGGACACTATTTACTTTCACATTATGGTTTGCCATTGAGTTGCTCAGGCATTGTTCATTTTCACACCTCCCTGGGCCACACGTGTTGTTCAATCTCACACCTAGCTCAACCAATGTTTACTTTGTAGGCATCACTAATTTAATTAAACTGTAATAATCCAAGCTGCTATATCAGGTGACCAAGACAAGATGGTTTAAACTTGGGAAAATCACAAAAGTAAATGTGTGTCACATACTTGCTTTTTTCACTAAAAACGCAGCAAAATGTTCACACTAGGCTTTTTTTCAGCATTTTTTTCCACCACCCTTTTTTTTAATGGGTGAAAAACGCTGAAACAAGTGACATACTCTATTGCAAAAAGCCATGGAAAGCACAAAATACTGAGGACAAATAAGCAAGCTTTGTGCATGAGATTTCGGAAATCTCATAGACTTTGTTGGTACTGTAAAACGCAGCTGAAAATTTGCATAAAAAAGCCCGCTAAAAAAACGTCTAGTGTGAATATAGCCTTGTATAACAGTTCGCCAATGAGTTAGGATATATGACCATGATGCAGAAATGCTGCGGATTTTTCCTAAGCGTTTCTGCATCTCCCTGGATTGTCAAGCGCTTTGCCAAGTGATTTTAGCATCACTTGGAAAAGTGCTTGACAACTTGGTCACACTATATAATTCCATGCAACCGGCATGGATTTATATAGTGTGACCAAGTTACAATGCTGCAAATGCAGCATCAATAATAAAAAAAAAGAATAATAATGGTGAAAAATAAAAAAAAACCATTATACTCATCTTCCGATGGTCCTCGATCTTCTTCTCCGGTGCGTCCGGTGTCTTCGGCGGATCACGGTGCTGTAAAAGGACCTTCCATGACGTCATTTAGTCATGTGACAGGTCACGCGACCGCCGATGTCAGCGGTCGCTTGACCTGTCACATGACTAAATGGCATCATGGAAGGTCATTTTACCACCGCGAGCAGCCGAAGAGCCAGCAGCACCGCCGGGAGTAGACAGGGGCCATCAGAAGGTAAGTATATGTTTATTTTTTATTTTAATTCTATTTTAACTACAGGTACTATGGTACCCGGGTCTGGAGGAGAGTCTCTTCATCTCCTGACCCGGGTACCATCCATGCATTGAGTCGTATAGTATCCACATGTGTATTTTTAGTCATTCGGATGTTATGCGTTCCAATGCAAGTCAATGGCGGCTAAATCGCAGCGACTCTGCAAAATTAAAGGACGTGCTGCGGATTTTTCCGCAATGATAATCCGCAGCGGAAATCTCTGCAGCATGTGCACAGCACATGCGGATTATCATTGGGAACCATTGCAGACCTATCACCAAGCGTTTTTTAAGTGTTTCCGCGGCGGAAGTTACGCTGCAGAAACGCCTAAGAAACGCATAGTGGGCACACAGCCTTAAAAGTTCTATGGTGAAGAAAAACACGTGAGATAATAAATGCGAAATATACAATATTTCCCATAATATGACTGAGGATATATTTAGGGTGTATTCACTGTTTTTTCTTCTGCAGCAAAAATGCTGTGTTTTACAGCACCATCTTAGTGAATGACATTTCTGAAATCTCATTCACATGCTGTTTTTTTGCATTTTTTTTAAATCTGCAGCTTGTCAAGTCTTTCAGAGGTTTTGCAGCATTTTTCACCCATTCAAACGAATGGAAAAATAAACACAAGTAAAAACACCTGAATTTTAAGCAGCGTTTTTCCTGCCTCCTTTGATTTTTGAGGTAGAAAAAAAATGCTGCCAAAATCCAACTTGTGAACACACCTTTATCCTGGTTGTGTTCTAATTGGATATAAAATAGAACGGCCATGATAACATGGGTAGTTAATTGTATGGTGTTTTCACTTTATATATTACCAGGCCGCATTCTATTTGCGCAGAGCTGCTCCGTGAAGATTCTATCACAAGATTCCGTGATGACATCACAGGTGATGGTGACATCACTGCTCACAGTCGCTATATATACAATGCACATAGGCTCACCCGTGCCTTTCTTGGCTCTATAGTGACTGATAGCACTTGCAGTTTTTCACTATGGCTGGAATTGTTTTGGACATTTCTCAGGTAAAAGCACTATTGTTGATCCTTATGATCAATCGTCCTAACAGTGTGCTTCTACCACCCGATGGCGTCCTCAGCTTCACTCACCGGCTGGTGATGGAGCTAGTAAAGGATTGCCTGACCAAACACCGACAACGTCGTCTAACGTCAGACTATCTGACGGATTTACTTCAGAACATCAGGACATTACTACACCAGGTAAGTGGCGGACACTCTGCACAGAACATCTCAATATTAATAGATAATAATGGAGGGATAGAAGCTTTTTCTTCTAATATATCGTATTTTGCAGACCATAAGACGCACCAAAAATTTTTGGGAGGTAAATAGGAAAAACATTTATTATAATAAAATGGGGGTCTGTCTTATAGTCCTGTCTTATAGTCCGAATTTTCGGTTTCTTACTGAGGGGGGTGGTGGCAGTGGAGCGAGGTCACAAGAGGCAGAGTCGCTGCTGCAGGAAGTCGGCAGTAGGAGTGGGGCGCTGCTGTGGGCCCCAAGCTGGGAGGAGCGGGGTGTCCAGAAGGTGCGAGGCTGCGGGCCCTGGGCTTCAAGGAAATGTTAGCGGTAATTCAGGAGGGGAGGCCCTGCTCTGCTTATTGATTTCTCTGCAGTGGGCTTCAAGAAGTAGGCTGCTGGAGATGGCCAATACACAAATTGAGATCTCAGCTCGTCATTGAGCCGAGATCTAAATCTGCACATGCACTGCCTCCAGCGGCCATTTGCCTGAAGCCCACCGCCAGAAAATCAATGGGCAGAGCGGGGACTCCCCTCCTAAATCACCGCTAACATTTCCTTGAAGCCCAGGGCCCGCAGCCTCGCACGTCCTGGACACCCCGCTGGCCCGCAGGAGCGCCCCATTTCTACTGCCGGCTTCCTGCAGCAGTGACCCCACCTCCTGTGACCTCACTCCACCACAGCCACCCCCTGGTAAGCTACATTCAGACAATTATTATTATTAATAATCTGTCTGATATGCTGGGGTGGAGAGCTCCAGAGTAGGGGGGATGCACGGGAGAAATCTTGTATGCGATTGTGGGAAGAGGAGATAAGAGGGGAGTAGAGAAGAAGATCTTGTGAGGATCGGAGGTTGCGTGCAGGTAAGTACCGGGAGACTAGGTCACAGATATATGGAGGAGACAGGTTGTGGGTGGCTTTGCATGCCAAGGTTAGGGTCTTGAACTGGAGTCTCTGGGTAATGTGGAGCCAGTGAAGGGATTGGCGGAGCGAGGGGAAAAGCCAGGGAATAGCGGGGGGACAGGTGGATTAGTCAGACAGCAGAGTTTAGGATAGATTGGAGGGGTGCGAGAGTGTTAGAAGGGAGGTCAAAAATTTTGGAAAAAAAAGCATCTTATAGTCCATAAAATACGGTAAAACACAACGAGTCCCCAAATACAGTATGTAGTCATTGTATCTGCAGACAGAGAACCGATGTCACATACAATTTCCGCCTCCATTCTGACCGCTCTCATCTGAAAATTCTCTTTTCCATTTTTCCTTCTTTATAGGCTGAAGAAAGATCTCAGACTGAAGATTTGGCTGTCTTTAAAGAACTGGCCGAAAAAGTCCTGTCTATACTAGAACGCTCATTGGAACGCCCGGTAAGGATCAATATTAATAGACGTATCTTAATCCACCGTATCTGAGGAGACTTTCTGAGAAAAGGTCTGAAGATGGCGCGGGATTTGTATCGTTACAATTGGTGCATCTGTAAATGTTGGTTTAGTCCTTCATGATTTATGTATTTGGTGATTTAGTGAAATCTTCCACATAGTAATTATATACATTATATCTATCAGGAAACAACAGGAGGCGACGCCAAATATGGGCAAAATGTGACCCCGAAAATCCCTGACCCTAATAGGAGTCAGCCGGAGCTGAACAGCGATCTGATTACAGGTGAGCGATCACCCGACCTTCTACAAGGAATATCCAGATATTACAGAGGACGGAGGATAATGTTAGATTTACTCTCTACTCTGTGTAATGGGAACCTGGCAGCACATTGTTACATATAGAAGTAGTGGTGTGACGGTATAGGCCATTGTCCCCTAATAATAATTGTTTGTAGAAATCCAATGTGCCAGTCAGGAGAAATGTAAAGTAGACACCATATACAAATCAGAATGGAAGTGCGCTGGGGGCGTGAAAGAAGAAATCCAAGTGCAGTGACACGCCCCCAGTGCACTTCCAGGCTAATTTGCAAATCTCTCCTATGTTTCAGCTCTCTTACCATCACTCGTATGTGCAGCGTGGGTGGGGGCTTCCTCATTCATGTGATGGAGGGTCCATTCTGCAGTGCTATAGCAAGTAACATGAAATAAATTAAATTTAAATTGCATTACTGCTCTAGAAAATGGGAAAAAACTAAGATACTGAGCACATAATTTGGCCAATTCATGAATGCCCAGCAGCCAATGACAAGGCGATCTTTTTGTTGGAATCCTCTCCTAATGTGAATCCTCTCCTAGGCTGAAGCCTACATTTATATGGGTAGGTAGGATCCTGTTGTAATTAAAACCACCCCGGGCTGATGTGTGGAGATAGGTTCCCAGCAAAAAAGGTCGCCTTGCCGTGACTGCTAGGCATGCACCCAGCAAAAGAAGGTCGTCTTGCCGTGACTGCTGGGCATGCACCCAGCAAAAAAAAGGGTCACCTTGCCGTGGCTACTTGGCATGCACCCAGAAAAAGAAGGTCGCCTTGCCGTGGCTGCTGGCCATGCATGAATTGGCCAAATTATGTGCTAAGTATCTTCCTTTTATCCTATTTTCTACAGCAGTAATGCAATTCAAATTTCATTTATTTCATGTTTACATGCTATAGCGTTACAGAGTGCAACTTTGTTAGTTATGTATTTGGATGGCTACTCTTAGTATGCACCTGTTCACACCCATTTTCTTTTCGGAAGTGATGGTCAGTCTTTTGTTATTTATGAAGGGGTTCCTCCATCATTTACATTACATTTATCTATGGATTCCCCGTATATTCTCATATTTAGAATCCCCATATAACGAGTATTAATCCCATTTACAGACATATTGTCATTTCTCCGTTATATTGCTGTATTATCTATGTAGGAATAATATCCTCTAATACATTTCATTTCTTCATCATTATTTTAGAAACAACTGAGCTGTCGAATCCTAACAATGGAATTAGTGAGATCCCGGAGATCCAAGAATCCGTAAGTATCATAGAGGGGGATGCGTGTGTGTCATCAGATCATGGGGTGTGAATGACTCGTCCAGTATTATCCCCCATACAACCATGGGACGTCTCTATTCTAAGTGTAGATGACCCTATGGTGTTAATTACATTTGAATTACAGGGAATCTGTCACCAGGTTTATGCTATTTGGTCTGAGAGAAGCATGATGCAGGGACAGAGACCCTGATTCCATGTGTTGATTACTTTACTCGGTGGAGTAGTTGTGATAAAATCACTATTTTTTTCTGCTGCAGAGCTCTGAATGCTGAGTCTTGTATAACCCCGCCCACACCATTGATTGGCAGCTTTCTGTGTACACTGTGCATAGGCAGAAAGCTGCTAATCAGTGGTGGAGGCAGGGGTACAGAGCAATAGGACTACCTGGCTAGACAGATAGTCTTCTAGTGATAATCTACTGATTTTATTGAAACAGCCACACACAGCCTAGTAAGTAACACATCACTGGAATCAGGGTCTCTGCCCCTACATCATGGTGCTTTCAGAATACATAGCAAACACCTGGTGACAGATTACCTGTAAGTCCTCCTCTGTGTGATCTCCCACATTATCCAGAATGTTATAGTAATGTATGATGACCGTTGCAGGGCGGCTCCAGGATTTCGTGGGCCCTGGGCGAAAGAGTCTCAGTGGCCCCTTTAACACATACCACGATTCATGATGCACAGATACCGCAGATAAATATATATATATATATATATATATATAGTACAAGGCCGAAGATTTCACTTCTTACATTACATGAGCGATATCTATTGTAAATTCCACAATAACTCAGAAAGCGGCGAATCCTCACAGCTCACAGTGCAGACCGGACAGTAATGTCCTCCACACAGTATAATGGCACCACATAGTCCTCTATACCGTATTATGAGCTCCATATATTGCTCCATATAGAATAATGGACCCCATAAAATGCTCCACGCAGGCTGTGCCCCCATATAATGCCCCATGCAGGCTGTGACCCCACACATAATGCCCCATGCAGGCTGGCCCCCCACATAATGCCCCATGCAGGCTTTGACCCCCCACATAATGCTCCATGCAGGCTGTGACCCCCACATAATGCCCCATGCAGGCTTTGACCCCCACATAATGCCCCATGCAGGCTGTGCCCCCCCCCACATAATGCCCCATGCAGGATGTCCCCCTCCCACATAATGGCCCATGCAGGATGTCACCCCCCATATAATTCCCCATGCAGAATGTCCCTCCCACATAATGTCCCATGCAGGCTGTGCCCACCACATAATGCCCCATGTAGGCTGTGCCCCCCCACATAATGGCCCATGCAGGATGTCACCCCCCATATAATTCCCCATGCAGGATGTCCCCTCCACATAATGCCCCATGCAGGATGTCCCACCCCACATAATGCCCCATGCAGGATGTCCCCCACACATAATGCCCCATGCAGTATATCCCCCCCACATAATGCCCCATGCAGGATGTCACCCCCCATATAATTCCCCATGCAGGATGTCCCCCCCACATAATGCTCCATGCAGGATGTCCCACCCCACATAATGGCCCATACAGGATGTCACCCCCCATATAATGCCCATGAAGAATATCACCCCCCCCATATAATGCCCCATGCAGGATGTCCCCCCAACACATACTGCCCCATGTAGGATGTCACCTCTCACCCCATATATTGCCCCATGCAGGATGTCACCTCTCACCCCATATAATGCCCCATGCAGGAAGTCACTTCTCCCCCCATATAATACCCCATGCAGAATGTCACTCCCCCCATATAATGCCCCATGCAGGATGTCACCCCCCATATAATGCCCCATGCAGAATGTCACCTCTCACCCCATATAAAGCCCTATGCTGGATGTCACTTCCCCCCCCCATATAATGACCCATGCAGGATGTCACTTCTCCCCCTCATATAATACCCCATGCAGGATGTCACCCCCCTATATAATGCCCCATGCAGGATGTCCCCCCCATATAATGCCTCATGTAGGATGTCACCTCTCACTCCATATAATGCCCCATGCAGGATGTCACTCCCCCCATATAATGCCCCATGCAGGATGTCACTTCCCCCCCCCATATAATACCCCACGCAGGATGTCCCTACCTCCCCCCCATACAATGCCCCATGCAGGATGTCACTTCTCCCCCCATATAATGCCCCATACCTCCATACATAAAAAAAAAAAATCAAATGCTCACCTCACTGCTCACCAGCTGTGGAGAGGTAAGTATTGTGCCGGCCGTGGTCCTGAGCAAGCATTGGGGGGGGAGCAAGGCCCACTAGCTGGCGCTGGCACCACTCTCCTCTGCTCACCGGTCCCATACCGCGCCAGGGTGCCCGACAGCAAGTGGGCCCCTCGCCTACTCAGGGCCCCGGCACTTGCCTGGGTGTGCTGGGTGCTAGCGCCAGGTCTGCCCAGCGTCCGGTTTGTATCCTCCCAACATCATATCAGTGTAAATCATCTGGGACATAATATGGGGGGAGAAGTTTTTGCATCTGTAACTTTTTTCCTGCATCTTCAATAAATCAGTATTATTTCTTATTCTTTTATAGAGCGTGATCGATTCATTGGTTCCGGCGAGAAAGCCGCATATGAGCGACTATGAAACTTCCAAACTCATCAGCAGTGGAAATTTTGGGTGAGATTTCTGTTGCCATAATCCACATTTCTCAGGGTTCCCTATGACAATGCTTCTGCCCCTGCACTCTGCCATTCAGTGTTATCATAGGGAAATTATGTGATCTGTAGCAAATCAAACTGTAAGGAAAGCGATTTAAATAATATAATTACATATAATATAATATATAATAATATAATATTATTACATTCGCCTGTGCTAGACCCTCATCTGTTCTTATGCTGCCTCCTCCACCTGAGCTTTTCTGCTCTCCACTCTGATCTTTGTTTTGATGGGGGGGGCTCCATTATGAAGCTGATCAGAGAAGTTGGCTACACATGGTCACATGAAGGGTGACACCATATTGACGTCAATGACATCTACACCCTCCACCATGACCATGTGGGCCCAATCACTGGCCTCAGCAGCAGAAGAGAGCCCTGGAGCACATTCATTTTGGACCAATTTTATTTGCACTAAATTGTATTTGGTCAGTTATAGCGAATCTGCCCAAAGAGAATTTCGATAGATTCTCGTATCTATAATGTGACCTGGGTAATGGCTCCGGCAGAAGTGGCATTGTGGAGACCTCCAATAGGTGATCTATGTAGTGCTATTTTATGTATTTCTAGATGTGCATTTATAGTGGCGGCCAGACTTTTAGTATTATACATATGCAAATTGTCTCTTCAGAGAGGAAGCAAACTAGAACTCCACCTATAGGAAGTAGCAATCCTAAAAGTCAATATCGACCCTTTAACAAGCCTTGTCACATGACTTAGGATAATAGCCAAAACCAAAATCTCAATTTGCAGGAACTGCGTTCTGGGGTACTGCCCCTCTTCAGTGCAAAGTGTGAGATATGGTTTGACTGGGTGAGAGGTGTCTGACCGGTATCCAAGGGGTTGACGTTTCTCCTTGCGGACATGAGGAGACTTTTAAGCCACAATGCTCCTCTGGGAAATAGGATTGCTACTTCCTATAGGTGGCACTAGGGTGCTAGTTCTCTTCCTCTCTGAAAAGAGACAATTTGCATATTTCCCAGAAGAGCATTGCAGCTTAAAAGTCTCCTCACCTTGACATGCTTAACATGGCTTTTTCCGCAAGGAGAAACGTTACCGCTTGGATCCCGGTCAGATGCCTCTCACCCAGCCAAACCATATCTCACACTTTGCACTGATGAGTGCTTGTACCCCAAAACATAGTGTCCGAAAATTGAGTTTTTGGTTATGGCTATTATTCCATGTCATATGATAAGGCTCGTTAAAGGGTCGATATTGACTTTTAGGATTACTACTTCCTATAAGGGGCACTAGTGTTCTAGTTCTCTTCCTCTCTGAAGAGACAATTTGCATATTTCCCAGAGGATCATTGAGGCTTAAAAGTCTCCTCACCTTGACAAGCTTAACATTTCACTCTCCGCAAGGAGAAATGTTACCCCTTGGATACCAGTATTAAACATATAATGATTTCTATAGATGGATTATTAATAAGGATTTATTATAACCGATGGATTCTCCTTCTCTCCAGGGCCGTCTACTTAGTGCATCATAAAGACTCACACCAGACCTTTGCTATGAAGAAAATGGCTAAGCGGAACCTAAATACTGCACAGAGATTGGAATGGGCCTTTCTGGAGAGGGACATCTTAACATTTGCTGATTGTCCCTTTGTGGTCTCCATGCTCTGCTCCTTTCCAACTAGATCTCACCTGTGTATGGTCATGGAGTATGTAGGAGGTAAGACACATCTATTGTATTATATTCAGCCCATGTCTGCTTTCATCTTATCACTGCTCATATCATTAGGACATTGTTGGTTACTTCCCCACAGAGCATTTACTATAGGTTATCTATTACCAAGATGCTCGTAAATTCATTGATCTTGGTGCAGGGGCGCTATGGGGCTCATCAGTCGGAGGGGGTCTGTCGACGCTCGGCAGTGGGCAGCATCCCTCCACCTGTCAACACAATTTCAGCGGTATTTGCTTCTTCAAGGAGGTGGGGTAGGTGGGGGCAAAAATACTGAGTAGGTGGCTAGTAGGGGCCAAAATACTGAAAGGGGGCCGTATGACTAGATATGGGGGGACTGTGAATGATGAGTGGAGGTCATCATATTAAGTGGGGTGCTGTGGGGGTCCTCACTCTATATGGAGGCCCCCATTCTGTGTGGGGACATCATACTGAGTGGGGAGTTATGCGGACCATTATATTGTGTGAGGGACTGTGGGAACCATTATCCTGAGTGGGAGGGTTGCTGTGGGTGCCATCACACCGAGTAGGGGGTTGTGGCTGGCCTCCTTCTAAGTGGTGGCCTCCTTAGGAGGATTCACTGTGGGGATACCATACTCATTGAGTGTGGGTGTGGGCATTTTTGGGAGCATCATACTCTAAAATGGCCATAAAAGTTGTATTGCTGGTGAGAACACCAAGCTGCTTCAACAGGGATATAAATATATTTCTTTTTTATTTTTTAGGGTTGGGGGCAATTACAACTTTTGATATGGGGTCTTGTGATTTCTATGTACGCCACTATCTGTGTGATCTCCCCAGGATGTTTCCGCTCACTGCTCATTATACATCATGGTTATCTGCTCGTGGTATATCATGGTTATCTTCTGTATAAACCCCTCACCGGTCATATTTCCTTTCTTCTATAGGTGGAGACTGTGGGACCCTTCTAAGCACCAGGGGTCCTTTCTCTGTCCCCATGGCCTGCTTGTACTTTGCAGAGGCGGTACTTGCCGTGGAATACCTGCATAGTTACGGTGTGGTGCACAGAGACCTGAAGCCGGAAAAGTAAGTGCCCCCGAAGTATAATAAAGTGGGGAAAGTTGTCATTTATTATCATTCAGTCTGTGAGGCTAAAACCATCTTCTCTTTTGCAGCCTCCTGATTACATCTACTGGACATATTAAAGTTACCGATTTTGGGATTTCAAAACTTGGTCTAATGATACCGAAAACCAACACCTACAAGGAATTAGCAGTGGACATCTCCAGAGAGTTCCAGGACCGTGAGGTCAGCATCACCTACAAGAACTTAGCTTGTTATTTGCAAATCTCATCACACTATTGTCTCTTCTCTACGTTCTTCCTTTCTAGAGAACTTTTCCACTAATATTTTATCTTCTGCATTGTGTTTTAACGATGATATCTTGTCATAATAATTGTTTCATCGATTCTCATCTCTATGTTCTGTTGGTTTCCAGTTCTGTGGCACCCCATGTTACATAGCCCCAGAGATCATCCTGAAAGAAGGCTATGGAAGACCTGTTGACTGGTGGTCATTGGGGATCATCCTGTATAAATTCCTGCTGGGATGTGTACCATTTGATTCTGATTCCCTCACTGAGCTTTATAAAAGGGTTGTCATTGGTGAGTAGAATAATCCGATCATTGCGTTGATTGGTTACATTTGTTTAGTTATTTCCTTTGCTCTAAGTTACAGTCCAGTAAAGAGGTTTTATTTTCTGTAATTTTCTATGTAACAGGAGAACTAATTTGGAATTGTGATCGCGCTCCACCCCTGGATGCTCAGAATCTCATCACTGAGCTGCTCAGAAGAAATCCTGTGCGTAGACTTGGGACAGGTAACAGATATACTAGTATTAATATTCCCTTATTAGACCAAGGACATATCGCTCATGTCCATGAAGATCAGCATTTCTCTATCAGCTCATCTACTGTATTTCTAGTTCTCCACACTAAGACTTCCAGTTTATTTCCTTCATGTCGGCTCAGTTTTGTCATTAGTTCAGATTACGATAAACTGTTCAGATATGGAGCCATCCCTGACTATGTCCGCATCACTTTTGTTTTTCTTTTTCTAGGAGGAGCATTTGAGATCAAGGTTCATCCATTCCTGAGTGACTTGGACTTTGACAACATTCTGAGCCAGGAGCTGGAGTATGTTCCTCAGCTTGTTTCAGACGCAGACACCAGCTTATTTATCAGTAAGTAGAAGGAGACGTCATCTAGACTAAGCGACTGTTTGTCTCATCTTCCCTAATATGTGATCATCTGTTCCCATTAATATTAGT
This sequence comes from Phyllobates terribilis, assembly GCF_046119375.1. NCBI lineage: Eukaryota > Metazoa > Chordata > Amphibia > Anura > Dendrobatidae > Phyllobates > Phyllobates terribilis. The sequence continues at coordinate 161,050 of NW_027363287.1, forward strand.
GATAAATAGTGACTGTGTTATACTGACAACCTCTAATAATACTTCATTACCTATTTCTTGTAGATCATTCTGATATAAACAAACATCTGGTCTCAAAGGATGAGGAAGGCACAAGTGAGAACAATGAGAGCCTTGACTTCCAAAATTTTACGTCATCTTCTGAAAAGCTTTGTAAAGTAAGTATGTGATTAATAAATCCAAAATATGGAAAAAAAAAGAAAAAAAACTCTAAAAGTACATAAAAAAATATTTTATATCTTATTTTTATCCGTATTTAGCTCTGTACCATCGCTACCAGGATGGTGAACAATGAGGATCCCAATGCCCCTCCAGAGTATACACAAGAAACCAACACAAACATCTCAGAAATGTGAGTAGATTAGAAAGGGTCATTACTTCATTACTGGGAGTTCCAGGCTGATCTATGTACACAACATCAAATATAGGACATAAATAACAGAATATCAAATGCAGCATTCACCGTTACATGGTTAACGGTCATTGTACTTTTGGCTTCAGAAAATGCAGAAGATAACAGCCCATAATTGTGGCATGTCATGCATTTTTAGCACTGCCTACTCTGTAGGAGAGCTGTAGTATTACTTGCCAGACATTCTTGGTAGTTGTGTTCTGATCCATGGAAGGTAGTTTGGAGCAGAAAACCTTCCCCACTATGACAGTCATATGTCCTATTAGGCCTTATAGTCAGTGTTCTTATAGTGAGACAACCCATTTTATACTGTGTTTACTTACGATTTACATGTTTTTCTTCTTCAAACAGGCAGAAAGAATCTGTTCCTGTATGTAATACAGACTATGCTGTTACCATCTTGCCACCCTCGTCTCCATTGCTAGGTATGTACATGTCTACAGCACCAACAATGTGAATGTTGACTTCAAGGCTCAAATATTTCCACATGGTTTTTCTGGTCTACTATGTTATCCATGTTTCATGGATCTCAGCTATGTTGACCATGGGTTCGTACTGTATCCCTATTTCCCTAATTTTGTACAGGAGTTTTTTTTCATGTATTCTGTTTATTACGTTGCATCATCTTTTAACCTAGTGAGATATAGCGACTGTGTTATACTGACACCCTCTAACAATCCTTCATTACCTATGTCTTGTAGATCACTCTGATGAAAACAACCATCTGATCTCAGAGGATAAGGAGGGCACAAGTGAGGACGATGAGAACTTTATCTTCCGAATATTTGCATCATCATCTTCTGAGAGGCTTTCTAAAGTAAGTATGTGATCGATAAATCCAAAATATGTACAAAAAAAGGATCTATAAAATTAAAAAGTATGTATATTTAATAACTTATTGTTATCCACATTTAGCACTCTACCACCACTAACGGGATGGTGAACAACGAGGATCCCAAGGCCCCTTCAGAGTGTACACCAGAATCCAACACAAACATCTCAGAAATGTGAGTAGATTATGGGGTCATTACTGGGAGCTCCAGGCTGATATATGTGCACAACATCAAATATAGGACATAAATACCATAATATCAAATGCAGCATCCACCGCCCCATGGTTATGGGTCATTGTGCTTTCAGCTTTCGGAATTGTTGGATATAACAGCCCATAATTGTGGCCGGTCATGCACTTTTAGTGCTGCCCTCACTGTAGGAGAGATGTAGTATGAAATGCCGGCCATTCTTGGTAGTTGTTTTCCTCTCAGCTATCTATAAAAGGTAGTCTTGAGCAGAAGACCTTCCCCACTATGACAGTCATATGTCCTACTAGTCCTTATAGTCGGTGTTCTTCTAGTGAGACAACCCCTTTTATATGGAGTTTACTTGAGATTTACATGTTTTTCTTCTTCAAACAGGCAGAAAGTATCTGTTCCTGTATGTAATATAGACGATGCTGTTACCATCTTGCCACCCTCGTCCCCATTGCCAGGTATGTACATGTCTACAGCACCAGCAATGTGAATGTTGACTTCAAGGCTCAAATATTCCCACATGGTTTTTATACAATACTATAGGTCTCTTATGTTATCCATATTATGACAAAGCAGATCCTATAAGAAGATATTGTTATTGATTTTTTTTTTTAATTTTTCATCAGAATTTCCATCTCATGAAGAAAGAAAATCGGCAATAAATCTGAGTATGGAGCAACAAAACTCAGAAAATGGAAAAAATGGGAAAAAGAGACGAGGTAAGTGTGAGAATCAACTCCATGTTGTGTGATGTCAGTGAGAATAATTCATGTGGAGTAGATGTCATCTGTCAGTGATGGGATTGTCACATGTATGATTGCTGACAATGACCCCTGACCTCTGTATGATAATATTCCTCTGCCGTCCGGCCACAGTGACTGCACAGCATTATCATGTAATATGGAGTCCCATCACTTACATTATATTTATTTCTCTTGTCATAGGTTCCATCTTCCGCCGGATCTTATCATCCTGCCGGCGTGGATTATCCAGGGCTGCTCGCGCATTTGCATGCTGTCACTGTTGCCCTAAAACCATCTAAAAGACGGGACACCTAAGCATCCAGCGCCCTGAAGTCCAGCAGATCCATCATCACTGCTGGAGCTGTATAGAAGGACCTTCACCATCTACCTGTGGCCTTCTGACTGGTCAACCTGGACAAGTTTCAGTAACGCCTCTGTCATCGGGCTCCGCGGTATTCATACTGCTCGTCTGACTTGTCATTTACTGATCACCTGGTATCTGACCTCGGCTATCTTCCTGACTTTGATTTAGTCTTTTGATAATGTTCACGATTTTATTCATCCCATTATTAATTAAAAAAAAGTAAAATCTGTTACTGTTGCTCTGATTCCTTTTTGTCTTGAATTCACAAATACTTGTAACTCACTAATTGCTCTTCTTCTCACTAAATGTATTTCTCATTATCCTTAATGCAGCAGTCAGTCTCATATTTCTGTCCAGCAGTTACACTGGTGCCTCCACCCTGTACCAGTCATTACACTCATCCACAAACCTCTGCACCCTGCTGCACAGTCCTGCATCTCTACCATATCTACACTCCAATGAGCTAAGATTAACATCCTCCATAATCAGGACCTCCCACTCTCATGTCCAAGACATTTTCTCTGCTGCACCAGCTCTCAGGAGTGCACTACTGCAGGCAATCATGTTCATTCCCACTATCAGAGATTTTAAGTGTGCAGTAGAAACAGATTATTTGTGGCAGGACTATCAAATCACCTCACTATTCTAAGTTTTTCCTACAGCACTCAGTAGCACTTAATATTTGTACATATACAGATAATGGTTGGTGACTGGTTCATGCAGCCTTAATTCCACAAAGATAGAAATAAAAGGTCAACATGTTTCATACATCCAAACCATCCTTAATCATGGCAGAAAAACATAATTTTAAGTTCCCACTATGAATATTTGGTGAGATATCACAGCTGTGTATTTTCACAGCACAAAGAACGCATCTTACAGATCAGCAAATCACAGTGTGCTGACGCTTAATGTTGTAGTTTTGAACAACACCATTCATTTTATCATATAATGTGTTGAAAAATGAGAAAAAATGCCAGGTTTGGGCTCCTTCATTTTACAGTGTGTATTGTGTTGTAAAAACAAACTGGCAAAATGATTCAGAGTCAGTAGTACGATTACTGTGATACCAAACTTATAAGGTTTATATATATATATATATATATATATATATATATATATATATATATACAGTGTTTAGCATAAATCAGTACACCCAAATAGATTTGTCAGCAAACCTGTAGTTTCCTTTCAGAATCATCATTTTATATGGGATACCATACTACAAAATACTCTCGCAAATTTGAGCCATTGAATGCAAACAAGATTTGGTATTTTGCAGACCCCAAAAAAGTAATTTTCTTAACAAACTCATTCAAGATCATGTTTCAAAAATGAGAACATCCCAGTAACAGTCTTAAGAGAAAAGCTAAGTTTAGACAACAAAATTCTAATTAACAAGAACTGAACCACAAGTAAGTGTAATTATTCATTAAACAGATGTCCAGCAGACAGGTGTCTGTAAAAGGAAGTTACTTAATAAAGAAAACTCCTTCCCATTTCATGCTATCAGCAATGGCACCACATAGAAGGGAAATGTCACAAAACCTGAGAAAGAAAATAATTTCTTTGCAATAAATGTGAAGTCTACAAGAAGATCAGCAAAACTTTACTTATCAGTCAGAATACTGTAGCAAAAGTGATGCAAAACTATAACAAAGATGGAACTGCAACCATCTTACAGAGACGTCCAGGCCGACTATGGAAGTTAACACCTAAACAAAAGCGTCCTCTGATGAGAAGGGTAAGTGGCACCACATAGAAGAGAAATGTCACAAGACATTTCTGAGAAAGAAAATAATTTCTTTACAAAAAATGTGAAGTCTACAAGAAGATCAGCAAAGCTTTTCTTATCAGTCAGATGGAAGCTAACATCTAAACAAAAGCATCTTCTGATGAGAAGGAAATCGACAGGCAAATTCATTGCTATTAGCTGAAGAAGTAGAAAGCCAAACTAGGGTGAGTGTTTTCCATAACACGACACGGTGTACACTGCAAATGAATGGCATTCATGAGTGTCCTCCACAAAGGAAGCCTCTCTCCCTTAAAGCCCATGAACAATAAAAGTCCGTCTACAATTTGCCAGGGTCCATGCTTAAAACTATGAGGACTACCGGGACTGTATACTGTGTATGTGCATCTTATGTGTATGTCTGTATTTTATGTTTGTGTGCACTATGTATATGCATACGTTAAAATGTGTATAGAGTATTAGCATGTGCAAATTTTATATGTGTGCCTAATATAAATATACATGGAAATGTATATGTAGGTGGTGCCTGATGGAGGGTGGGGGGCCCAGATCAGAAGTCCTGATTAAGGGCCCTTCACTGTCATTGTCTGCCCCTTATATAAACAGTAAAATCCTCTTTAATAACTGGACTTCCATTGGGGTGGACTTCTCATAGATGGCCAGTATGCATACTATATTGTGAATCTGGGCATCTCTCACAGAAAATCTGATCTGGATATGAGGGTGGTCTTCTATAAGCGGTGATGTTTTGGAGAGATTTAGGGAAAAGTCCCAATTCTTATCCATCGATCTGGTAATTTGAGTAAAATATTTGTGTTGATAACTGATCACAAAGTCACAAAATATGTAAGATTTGGCATAACCTGGTTCATTTTTCAAAAAGTTATGCTCAATTTTTTTAGCACCAAGTTTTGTTGCTTTTTTGTAGACTTACACTAACTTAGTATATTGTGTGAGAATTAAATGAATTATGAATTAGTTGGCGCATTTTACCACACTCTGGGGGTCCCTGACAGTCCTTCTTTACCGGCCCTGTAGTGATGCCAATGTAAACTTCCAAGTGACCGCGCAGTCAATCACTGTCACGAATGCAGGACAACCTATGATTAGCTAATTTTTGGGAAATCCTTATAACAAAAGGGGATTGAAAATATTTACAATTATTTTAAAAGCATTAAAAAAAAAACAGACCCAATACTTATAATTAGTTTGTTGAAAGTAGTCTAATTAAAGGGAGCTGAAAGGATTAGAGATTATGAACCCGATTCACCAGTGTTTTTGCCAGAAAACTGGCATAAAGCTCTTGAAAAGTTGCAAAGTTTTGTGACTTTTCCCATTTTCACATAATTTTAACTTCTTTAACCCCTTAAGCCCCGCGGGTGGTTTGCACGTTAATGACCGGGCCAATTTTTACAATTCTGACCACTGTCACTTTATGAGGTAATTACTCTGGAACGCTTCAACGGATCCCCCTGATTCTGAGATTGTTTTTTCGTGACATATTGTACTTCATGATTGTGGAAAAATTTCTTCGATATCACTTGCGTTTATTTGTGAAAAAAACGGAAATTTGGCGAAAATTTTGAAAATTTTGCAATTTTCAAAATTTGAATTTTTAAGCCCTGAAATCAGAGCGATATGTCACACAAAAGAGTTAATAAATAACATTTCCCACATGTCTACTTTACATGGTATCCGCTAACAATTTGAGCCGATTTTCCATTCAATTTGTTAGCGGATACCATGTTGCATTTAGAGAGTCCCTGCGTGCCCAAACATTGGAGCTCCCCCACAAGTGACCCCATTTTGGAAACTAGACCCCCCAAGGCACCTATCTAGATTCATAGTGAGCACTTGGAACCCCAGGTGCTTCACAAATTGATTCATAAAAATGAAAAAGTGTTTTTTTTTTTCACTTTTTCATTTTTACGAATCAATTTGTGAAGCACCTGGGGATTCCAAGTGCTCACTATGCATCTAGATAGGTGCCTTCGGGGGTCTAGTTTCCAAAATGGGGTCACTTGTGGGGGAGCTCCAATGTTTGGGCACACAGGGGCTCTCCAAACGCAACATGGCGTCCGCTAACAATTTGAGCCGATTTTCCATTCAATTTGTTAGCGGACACCATGTCGCGTTTGGAGAGCCCGTGATGTGCCTAAACAGTGGAGCTACCCCACAAGTGTCCCCATTTTGGAAACTATACCCCTCAAGGATTTTATTAAGGTGTATAGTGAACATTTTGAACCCAGAGGTACGGCACAGAATTTGTTTACATTAGGTCATCATATTGAATAAGTTGTCATTATTCTTGAGCGCAAGTGCTCGCTACTTGAGTTTGCATCGGGTACTCAGGTATGCACCATGTACAGCGTGTGCTCGAGTGACATGCTCGAGTCCCTGCTCCGCATGTTTCACGGTTATTAGACACCCCAAAAAAAACATGTGGGGATCGCTCGTGCATGGCAGGCAATCCCCGTAAAGTTTTTTGGCCGCGAAGCATATGGGGCAGAGACTCGAGCATGTCACTCAAATACCCACGATACTCAATGCATACCAGAGCACCCGATGCAAACTCAAGTAGCGAGCACTTGCTCTCAACACTAGTCGCCATATCGTCATCTTTTTTTCTTACTTTTGAAAAAAATCCCAACCCCAGCCCTAACCCTAGCACAACCCTAGCCCCAGCACAACCCTAGCCCCAGCACAACCCTAGCCCCAGCACAACCCTAGCCCCAAACCCAGCCCTAACCCTAGCCCAATCCTAACCCAAGAGTTTATTTTTGACGCCGTTCCTTGTGCGGTATAAGTGATTAGACGACTTTATTCTTCGGGTCGGTGTGATTACAGCAATGCCAGAATCATATGGGGTTTTTATGACTGACAGCTGTCACACACTAAAAGACGCATTTTTTTTTAAATCTAGTTTTTGCATCGCCATATTTTGAGAGCTATAATTTTTCCAGATTTTGGCAGACAGTCATGTGACGGCTCGTTTTTTGCGGGATGACTTGACGTTGTTATTGGTGCCATTTTCAGGCACGTGACATTTTTTGATCGCTTTCTATTCCGATTTTTGGGAGGCAGAATAAACAAAAACCAACAATTCAGGAATTGTTTTTTTTTTTTTTTTTTATTCTGTTCCGCGTGTGGTAAAATTGATGAGGTAGCTTTATTCTTCGGGTCAGTACGTTTACAGCGGTACCACATTTGTATCATTTTTCTATGTTTTGGCGCTTATACACAATAAAAGCTATTTTATAGAAAAAAATATTTTTTAGTATCGCTTTATTCTGAGAGCTATAACTTTTTTATTTTTCGGCTGATGGAGCTGTATGGCGGCTTGTTTTTTGCGGGATGAGATGATGTTTTCAGCGGTATCATTTTTATTTATATGCGTCTTTTTGATCGCGTGTTATTCCACTTTTTGTTTGGCGGTATGGTGATAAAGCATTGCTTTTTGCTTCGTTTTTTTTTTTTTTTTTTTACCGTGTTCACTGAAGGGGTTAACTAGTGGGACAGTTTTATAGGTCAGGTTTTTCCGGACGCGGCGATACCAAATATTTTTTTTATAATAATATTTATTGATGGGTACATTATATTTTTATTTTTGGTGTATTATTTTTTTTATTTTTTTATAATATTTTTGCACATTTTTTTTTTTTTTTTCCACTTTCACACAGTTTATACACTTTATTACTTTGTCCCACTCTGGGACTTTCACTTTTTTTTTTTCTGATCGCCTGCATGGCACAGGAATGGAGCACCATCCCTATGCCATGAAGGCTGTCAGAAATGCACAGTGTGAAGATTGCTTGGAGATGCACTGCGCATGTCCAAGCAATCTTCCTGCTCTCTGGTGACCCGGATGTTGTCATGACGACATCGGGTCGTCATGGCAACACCCGGGAAGCCTTTGCAGACTGCGCTGGAAGCCGGAAGAGGAGGTGAGTATCGCCGATCACCTCCCCTTGCCCCCGCAATGCCGCGATCGACTTCGATCGCAGCATCGCGGGGGTTAATGTGCTGGGAGCGGTGCAGGACCGCTCCCTGCACATAGTACCGGGTGTCAGCTGTGACAATCAGCTGACACCCGGCGGCGATCGCGCCCGCACAGCCTATGTGCGCGCGCGATCGCGATGACGTACTAATACGAGTCTGGCTCTTAAGTCCCAGGGCACAGACGCGTATTAGTACGTCAGATGTTATTAAGGGGTTAAAGACCAAGACGTACTGATACGTATCTGCGCCCTGGGACTTAAGAGCCTGATATGTATTAGTACATCTTTGCGATCGCGCCCGCACACAGGCTGTGCGGGCGTGATCGCCGCCGGGTGTCAACTGATTGTCACAGCTGACACCCGGTGCTATGTGCTGGGAGAGGTCCCGCACATTAACCCCCGCAATGCTGCGATCGAAGTCGTTCGCAGCATTGCGGGGGCAAGGGGAGGTGATCGGGATAGTCACCTCTCCTGCCGGTTTCCAGCAATGTGTGCCGCGGCTTCCCGGATGTTGCCATGATGACCCGATTCACTGAGGGGTGCAGTTTTAAAAATGGTGTCACTTTTGGGTATTTTCAGTCATAAAGACCCCTCAAAGTGACTTCAAATGTGATGCGGTCCCTAATAAAATGGTTTTGTAAATTTTGTTGGAAAAATGAGAAATCGCTGGTCAATTTTAACCCTTATAGCTCCCTAATAAAAATAAATTTGGGTTCCAAAATTGTGCTGATGTAAAGTAGACATATGGGAAATGTTATTTATTAACTTTTTTTGTGTGACATATCTCTCCGATTTAAGGGCATAAAAATTCAAATTTTGAAAATTGCAAAATTTTCAACATTTTCGCCAAATATCTGTTTTTTCACAAATAAACACAAGTGATATCGAAGAAATTCTACCACAATCATAAAGTACAATATGTCATGAAAAAATATTCTCAGAACCAGGGGGATCCGTTGAAGCGTTCCAGAGTAATTACCTCATAAAGTGACAGTGGTCAGAATTGTAAAAATTGGCCTTCTCATTAACGTGCAAACCACTTTGGGTTGTAAAGGGGTTAAGGACTCTACCTGCATATACAGTCATGGCGGAAAGTGCTGGCACCCTTGAAATTGTTTCAGAAAATTACACATGTTTTATTACACGCATGTTTATTTCCTTTGTGTTTATTGGAACAACACAAAAAAACTGAGAAAAAAAAGGCAAATTGGACATAATTTCACACAAAACTCCAAAAATGGGCCGGAATACATATATATATTTTTGATGGGACAACACTGAAGATGCGACACTTTGATACAATGTACAGTAGTCAGTGTACAGCTTGTTTAACTGTAAATTTGGTGTGCCTGCAAAATAACTCAACACACAGCCATTAATGTCTAAACCGCTGGCAACAAAAGTGAGTACACCCCTAAGTGTGTTCTCAGCTGATGTTATTTGTTGGTTTTTCTTTGCATCCCGAACAATTTTCTTGGCAGTTGTGGCTGAAATTTTTGTTGGTCTACCTGACTGTGGTTTGGTTTTTACAGAGCATCTGATTTTCCATTTGTTAATCACAGTTTGAACACTGCAGACTGGCATTATCAATTCCTGGGATATCTTTTTGTATCCCTTTCCTGTGTTATACTCTTTTTGTCTCCCTTTCCTGTGTTATACAGTTCAACTACCTTTTCCCGTAGATCCGTTGATAATTCTTTTGCTTTCCCCATCTCAAAATCCAGAAAAGTCAGTGGCTGGATCCCAGAAACTCACTCAGCTTTATGCACACACACTGATTACAAGCAAACAGGTCATAGGTGAGGATGTTACCTTTAGTAGCCATTCAAACCCATTTGTGTCAAATTCTGTGCATGTTATCAGGCCAAAATCACCAGGGTATGTGAACTTTTTGATCAGGATTATTTGGATGTTTTTGGTTGTCATTAGTGATGAGCGAGCACTAAAATGCTCGAGTACTCGTTGCTCGGGTCGAGCAAATTGAAATACTCGGGTGCTCAACCCGAGCAATGAGCCCAATATAAGTCTAGGGGAAACTTGAGCATTTTTCAGGTGGCTCCCCACGGCGGTCTGCAGAGGGCCTAAAAATTACCCAAATCGATGGGAACTGTGCTCAAATGACATGGGAACAACATGGGGAAGACCCCTGGAAGCATCTCTGACTCCCAGAACACTGCTGTCAACAACGTCGTCAGAGTATTACGCCACTTTTACGGCGTAAGGAACATCCTTTCCAGGGTGATGACTTGTATATAAGGCAAAATAAATAAACAAAAACAAAAATACTCCTACACACGTAGCATTTTTGACACGTTTTTGCACTTTTGCATTGCTTTCAACCAAGACAAATGCATTCACCAGGAAATGTCATTTTAACATTTTACAACCTTATCTGGCCATGTGGTGTGTGACACATCATCAGACACATGCATACAGTGCTGAAAAGACATGGGAGCAGCAAGGGGAAGACCTCTGGAAACATCTCTGACTCCCAGGTCACTGCCTAAATGTGTGCCCATCATAAGTGATCCTTAGCACATGCGAAGATGCCTCCCGCCATGCACCTGTCGTTGCAGACTTGAAACAATCACCGTCGACGTCCTTGTCCCACTGCAGTGTTCAGTTGTCCCTACCCCATTCCTTGGAATGCAAGCACAAGAATGCCGGCAGCCACCCACCCACAGGCTGCAATACTATACTGCCAAATTTTTGACAGCTGCTTGCACTTGAAATGTGGCCTTTTAGGCTCGTGGAGGCGGAAGCTTTTCATAACCTCATGCCAGCGGCGGCCGGGTGTCCATACTCGGTCCCCAGCCGCCACTATATTTCCCGGTATCGCCTCCGCCTTCCACAATCACGGGTCCCATAACATTACCCGTGCCCGCCCCAGTGCACTTACTGGGAAGGACCGCCTAACCACAAACACGTGGACAGGTGAATGTGGCCAGGGACGGTACGGAGGCAGTCCACAACTTTTTTTGCTAAGAGTTGTATTTAGCTCGGTGAAAGGACTGGCATAGAGGGAAACCGTATCTACCCTGCGTGTCATTTCTCCCAGAAAATCCTGTAAATGAGCTTGTTGCAGAAGCAATGGCAGCCCATCCAACATCAACTTGCACTTGTCAATGGTGCTTTGACACACACACATCTTTCTTTGCGCATTTAATTTCTTGAATACAGAGTTGGAAAATGGCCTGATCCGTAATGCGTTTTGAGAAATAACATGCATAAGCATGGCCGATCCGCATTAAAAAAGCAGCCATAGAGTGTCCGGGAACCTTCCCCCACACTTTTCTTAGCCAGGGCTGCTTTTCGGCAGGGTTGGACGGGCCCACCAGAGAACCGGAGACTCCTCCGGCGGGCCCTGGCTTCTCCTTCAGGAGAGTTCATAGTGCCGAGGTGAGGCCATGATGATGATAGAGGCCATCATCTGCTTAGTTTTCTTTTACTTGGAATGCAATTGCAAGTATGCAGCCAGCCACCCACCCACCCACAGACCGCAACACTAAACTGACAGATTTCTGGGCAGCTCTTTGCACTTGAAATATGGCCTTTTAAGCTTGTGGAGATGGAAGCTTTTCACAACCTCATGCAGGCGGCGGCCGGGTGTCCATACTCGGTCCCCAGCCGCCAGTATTTTTCCCGGTATCGCCTTCGCCTTCCACAAGCACGGGTCCCACAACAGTACCCATGCCCTACCCAGTGCACTTACTAAGAAGGACTGCCTAACCACAAACACGTGGACAGGTGAATGTGGCCAGGGACGGTACGGAGCCAGTCCACAACTTTTTTTGATAAGAGTTGTATTTAGCTCAGTGAAAGGACTGGCATAGAGGGAAACCGTATCTACCCTGCGTGTCATTTCTCCCAGGAAGTCCTCTAAAGCTGCTTGCACTTGAAATGTGGTCTGAACATTACTGCTGGTACTTTTCTGTGGGAATTTTCTTGCCTCCTACCAGCCTGGAATATTTCCAGCAAACTATGGTACAACACCATGGTATTAGCACTGCCCCCAGTACCAGTAGCGAAGCCATCCTCAATTTCCTTCTCTGGAATTTTATTTGGTAGACTGAGTGGCTGCCCAAATAAATTTTCTCACAAAGGAGCTGATGATAGAGTGGCAGTAGGTTCAAGTTTCTCCAGCCTGTTAGATATTAGAGGGTGAACGGCAGCACATTGGATCAGTGGTTAGCACTGAAGTCTTGCAGCACTGGGATCCTGGGTTCAAATCCCAGCAAGGACAACATCTGCAAGAAATTTGTATGTTCTCCCCATGTTTGCATGTGTTTCCTCCTCAGTAAAAATAGAGTGTCCTGGAATCTTCCCACACACTTTTCTTAGCCAGGACTGCTTCTCAGCAGGGTTGGACAGTCCCACCAGAGAATTCTCTGGTGTGCCTTGGCTTCTACCTCAGGAGAGTTCATGATAGCGCTAACTTTGCAGCTGCTATGGGGCTCTTGAGCGGGTGAGAAAGGTTAGCTCTCAGAAACAAATCCTCTGGTGGGCACAATGTTTTTCAATCTGAAACAGCTTCTCAGTGGGAGTTGTATTTCACCACAGCCATATTCTTTAGCTCTGTGAAAGGACTGGCATAGAGGAAACCTTATCTACCCCGGTTGTCATTTCTCTGTCACCAGGTTCCGCCCATTGTAACACATGACCATGCCTGGCTGTATGTTCAGCGGTGAGAGCCACAGATCAAGCTGCTGTGTTACAGCTTTCAACAACTATGCAGCGCTGGGCGGTTTGTCAATTAAGCATTAAGCATGTTATCTTCAGCACAGCCTGTTGCTGTTTGGCCAAGGCAGTGCTGCAGTGCTGTCAGCTTGTGACTGATGTGGTCATTTCGGAGATGGAGGAGGAGGTACATGAGCTGAACAATGTGATTACATTGAGGTTAAATTGGTGATGCTGTTTTTTATACTAAAGAAAGATCCTATTGTTATGTTTTTTTATGTTATTTTTTATGAAAAATGCATTCACCGGGAAATGTCACTTTAACATTTTACAACCTCATCTGGCAATGTTGTGTCATCAGACACATCCTGTTTTATTTATGATGGAGGGACTCTGAAAGTCATAAAGCCTATTTTTATAGGGACATCAGACGGCCCTTACTATTCTTAAAAGGCCAGCAGTCGGCCCTAGCTATTGTTAGAGAGCCATCAGAGGGCTATGCTTTGTTGTTCCCATTATTAACAAGTGGGTTTCCTATACTGTTATTGCGCATCCAGTGACTGCAAGGGTTGTCAAAAATTTGGACGCAACCTAATACCCCTTTGAAGAGACATAGAGGAGGGTCTCAGTAAAAAAAATGTTCCCATTATAAAGGAGCGGGTCTTCTATAGTGGTAATGCCCATGCTGTGACTGCAAGGGTGGCCAAAATTTTTGAAAAAAAACACTAACAATTTAAAGACACAAAGAGCATGGCCACAGTAACAAGGTACGACATGTTCCCGTTAGAAAGGAGAGGGTCTGCTATACTGTTATAGGGTATGCAGTGAATCCAACGGCTGACAAATTTTAGGAAAAACCCCACTAAGAATTTAAGGACACACAGAGCAGGGCCACAGTAACAAGGTACGACATGTTCCCATTAGAAAGTAGAGGGTCTGCTATACAGTTATAGGGTATGCAGTGAATCCAACGGCTGACAAATTTTAATGAAAAACCTCAATAAGAATTTAAAGACACACAGAGCAGGGCCACAGTAACAAGGTACGACATGCTCCCATTAGAAAGGACAGGATCTGCTATACAGTTATAGGGTATGCAGTGAGTCCAACGGCTGACCAATTTTAGGAAAAAAACGACTAAGAATTTAAAGACACATAGAGCAGGGTCACAGTAACGACAAATTCCCATTAGAAATTCTAGGGTCGGCTATACTGTTATAGGGTATGCAGTGAGTCCAACGGCTGACAGATTTTAGGAAAATCCCCACTAAGAATTTAAAGACACACAGAGCAGGGCCACAGTAACAAGATATGACATGTTCCCATTAGAAAGGAGAGGGTCTGCTATACAGTTATAGGGTATGCAGTGAGTCCAACGGCTGACCAAGTTTAGGAAAAACCCACTAAGAATTTAAAGACACATAGACCAGGCCACAGTAATGACAAATTCCCATTAGAAAGGAGAGAGTCTCCCATAGTGTTGGACTATGCAGTGACTGCAAGGGCTGCCAAAAATTTGGAGGCACTTCAATGGCCCTTGGAAGAGACGTGGAGGAGCGCATCATAATTTTTTTTTACCATTAGAAAGGAGCGGGCCTCCTATACTTGTAATGCCATGCACTAAGTGTATGGGCTGACAAACATTTACTCCTGGGGGGTATACATGAACATACTGTATAAAAATTTTTTTTTTCGGGCATCATAAAAATGTAGCGCCCCGAGGGCTCGGCCGCTACAGGGGTATTGCACCTCTGCCAGAGGTGTGATATTCCACTCCCGGGTAAGGATGGAGTATGGACCAGGGTTCAGTTAGCTGCATACAGCACACTCACCCCATTTCCGAGGGACAGCTCAACGGTGCTCCCATTAGACAGAAATGCAGGCACGACAGACCATGTCCCTGGCTGGAGTGGGGAGGGGGTAGGAATACCCAGTGATGTAGGAGCAGATAGGGGTTGGTTCCTGAGCGTAGATAGGAGCCCATTGTTTGCTGGTCACCTGGGCTCATGTTCTAGAGGGCACCATCTTAGAACAGTGTTCAGTCAGAGAGAAGAAGTGACAGAGTGGGGGCCTTGGTTGTCGAACGAAGTGTGCCCTCTGCCTCCAGCGTTTTTAGATGGGAATTTTTTTAATAGTTCCGCAACAAGGGCCTTCTGGTACTGCCTCATTTTTGTACACCTGTCCGCCTCAGGAATAAGAGATATAAAGTTCTCCTTGTAGAGTGGGTCTAGAAGTGTCACCAACCAGTAATGACCTAAAATTTTGAGAATGCGAGGGTCATGGGAAAGGCAGCATAACATAAACTCAGCCATGCGTGCCAGACTACTAACAGGCAAGACTTCCGTGTCCTCACCAAGAGGATGACTGACCATGCTCTCCTCCTCCTCCTCTCTGTCCTCTGGCCATCCACGCTGAACAGACGGTATGACAGCTGTGCAGATAGCACCGTCTATAGTGCATGAAACTAGTTCCTGTCCTTCCTCCTCCTCCTCTTCCTCATTGTCACCCAATCCACGTTGGGATGAGATGAGGCTTGGCTGTGTGTAATCACCCTGTATGGTTAATTGCTCCATCTTATCGTGCTGAGCCTGCAATGCATCATCTTTGATTGTGAGCAAAGAGCTTTTCAGAAGACAGAGAAGCGGGATGGTGACGCTAATTATGGCGTCATCGCCGCTCACCATCTTGGTGGAGTCCGCAAAGTTTTGGAGGATGGTACATATGTCTGACATCCACGTCCACTACTGAGGTCTTATGTGTGGAGTCTGAACTGAATACCGATAGCCTTTTTGATGCTGGTACTCAACAACTGCCCTCTTCTGCTCACAAATCCTTCCCAACATCTGCAATGTAGAGTTCCAACGTGTGGTGACATCACACACCAGTCTGTGAGCCAGAAGCTGCAAACGCTGCTGAAACACTGCAAGGGCGGCGGAAGCTGTAGCTGACTTTCTAAAATGGGCACACAGGCGGCATACTTTAACAAGCAGATCCGGCAGCTCCGGGTAGGATTTGAGTAACCGCTGAACCACGAGGTTAAGCACATGGGCCAGGCATGGTACGTGTGTGAGCTCGCCTCGCCTCAGAGCCGCCACCAGGTTCCGGCCATTGTCACACACGACCATGCCTGGCTGTAGGTTCAGCGGTTTGAGCCACAGATCTGCCTGCTCTTTCAGAGCTGGCCATAACTCTTCAGCATTGTGTGTTTTTTCACCTAAGCATATTAGCTTCAGCACAGCCTGTTGCCGCTTGGCCGAGGCAGTGCTGCAGTGCTTCCAGCTTGTGACTGATGTGGTCATTTCGGAGATAGAGGCCGAGGAGGAGGAGGAGGCTGAGGAGCATGAGGTTCAGGAGCTGTAGACCGTGGGGACAACCCTGATTGACCTAGGGCCTGCAATCTTTGGCGTCGGGAGGACGTGTTCCGTCCCAAGGTCCGACTGGGTCCCGGCTTCCACTATGTTAACCCAGTGTGCCATCAGCGAGATGTACCGTCCCTGCCCACAAGCACTTGTCCACGTGTCCGTGGTTAGGTGGACTTTACCGGTAACTGCGTTGTTGAGGGCACGGCTAATGTTTTGGGACACGTGCTTGTGTAATGTGGGGACGGCACACTGGGAGAAATAGTGGCGGCTGGGGACAGAGTACCGAGGGACGGCCGCCGCCATCAGGTTGCGGAATGCTTCTGTCTCCACAAGCCTAAAAGGCAACATTTCGAGCCAAGCAGTCGTGAATTGTGAGAATTTAGTAGTGTGGCCTGTGGGACGTTGGCTGCATATTTGCGCTTGCATTCCAAGGACTGGAGTATGAACAACTGAACGCTGTGCTGGGAGAAGGACATGGACGTGCTTCCTGATGCTGCTACTTGAGAGTGTGCAATGACAGGTGCAGGGCAGGAGGCATCTTTGCATGCACTATGGACAGGGGATTGACTTGCATGCACAACAGCAGAAGAAGCAATGGTGCCACCTGTAGACACTGTTCCTGGACCCTGGTGTTCGGCCCACAAAGTCGAGTGATTTGCTGCCATGTGCCTGATCATGCTGGTGGTGGTCAGGCTGGTCGTTTTGCCACCCCTGCTGATGCTGGTCTGGCTCGTGATGCAAATGGCCTTTTTGGAGTTATCGGCAGAGTCTTTAAAAAACAACCAGACTCGGGAAGACCTAACAGTTGTAGTGGCAACTTCCTTCGTGTTGGTGTTACGGGAAACGGTAGCCTGCCTTCTGTCTGCGGCCACCACACTGCTTCTTCCTGCCTGTTGGGGTGCTCTGCCTCCCTCCCCCTGTGTGCTGCTGTCCTTGCTCTGCATGTCCTCCTGCCAGGTTGGGTCAGTTACTATATCATCCACCACCTAGTCACCCACTTCTGCACCCTGGTACTATTCCTGACTTTCTGCCAATTGTGTCTAATCATCGTCCACCTCTTGTGACAGTTTCCCACCGTCGCCTTCATGTGACCGTGGCTGCTCAAATATTTGGGCATCGCTACACGTGATCTCCTCTTGCCCCGCTTCAAGTGGACCGGGCGAGAGGCCCGAATCTATAAATGGAAAAGTGAACAGCTCTTCAGATTGTCCAAGTGTGGGATCAGTTGTCTCTGGGTACTCAGCATGGTGGGAGGAAGGAGGATCAGGGTGAGGAATATGAGGTCCAGACTCATGGCTACTGAGACTTGACCGTGTAGAAGACAGGGTGGTGGTGGTGGTGGCTAAGTGACTGGAAGCATTATCCGCTATCCAACCAACAACCTATTGACACTGATCTGGGTTCAATAGTGGTGTGCTGCGGTCCCCTAGAAATTGGGACAGGAAGGTCAGGCGAGAAGATGTGGGTGTTTGCTGTGGCACAATTTCGGCTTGCCCACGGCCTTGTCCTCGGCCTCTGCATGCACCATTACCATCACGTCCAGTTCCCCGTCCCTTGCCACGTGCCTTGCCCATTTTAAATGGAGGATAGTATCTTCCACGCTCACTACAAATGACTGAGTTTGAAGCGAAGTTATATGTGATCGGTGTGATGGAGAAAACAGAGTTTTAAATACCTGGCCTGTAGGTAAGTAGTGTGAACAGCAAACTGCTGTGAATTGCTTCACTGACACACTGAAAAAATGGAGGCCAGAAATGGCAGTATTTTCTGACAACGTATATGTGATCCGTGTGACGGAGAAAACACAGTTTTAAATAGCTGGATTTCTAGCGCTCTAATATGGAAAGGACCTGGCTGTATTCTGCAGTGCCAACAAGCAAATGGCGCAGAAAAACTGTGTTCTCTGGATTGCTTTATAAGCAAATAATGAGGATTAAGATCCAAAGAAAAGTATTCCTCGCCCCTGAGACCTGGGCCTTTGTATAGAAATATCTAACAGCAGCAGAAGGCAGAATTGGAATGGAGCCTCTTGTGCTATATGCACTGCAGTCTGCTATATACCCTGCCTGCCTGCCTATATACACTGCCTGCCTGATATCTCTGCAGATGGATTAGTCCTCAGAAGGACTGTTTGTTGAGATAGATATGTGTAATGTGCGGTTTTTCTCACTACACTACCTAATGCACGATCAAATCTCTCCCTAACGCAGCAGCAGCTCTCCCTACACTGTCTGATCCGGAGTGACTGTGATGAGCATGGCGGCGCCAGGTCAGATATAGACCTGATGACGCTGTGCGGCCAGCCAATCACTGTAATGCCCACAACCAACATGGCTATGGCATTACAGTGCATGGCAGGCAATCACTGTATGTTCATTGGCTCTGTAAAGAGCGCCAAACATGCAGGGAGGGGACCCGACTTCCCGCCCGACCAACCCGGAAATACTCGGTGAGCGCAGAGCATCTCGAGCAGTGAGATACTCGGGCAAGCACCGAGCAGTAGCGAGCATGCTCGCTCATCACTAGTTGTCATTAAGATTTAAAAAGAGAAAACACAGAAATGTGACAGTAAATGGCTTCCCCCAACCAATAACCATGAGTGGAGAAAAAGTGTTTTTGTTATCATTCATTTTCTCTGAAACAAGGCCAAGAAAGGAAAAATTCTGCCGGGGTATGTAAACTTTTGAGCAGAACTGTATATGCGCCAGCCCCAGTGTCTCCTATTCTATGTACTCCAGCCCCAGTGTCTCCTATTCTATATACTCCAGCTTCTTCTGTGATGTATATGCTCTAGCCCCAATGTATCCTGTGATGAATATACGCCAGCCCCAGTGTCTCCTATTCTATATACTCCAGCCCCAGTGTCTCCTATTCTATATACTCCAGCTTCTTCTGTGATGTATATGCTCTAGCCCTAATGTATCCTGTGATGAATATACGCCAGCCCCAGTGTCTCCTATTCTATATACTCCAGCTCCAGTGTCTTCTGTGACGTAGCTAATGTAGCCCTAATGTCTCTTATGCAGAGGCGTCGCATGATAAAGTAGTGAGACACAAGCTCCCTGCCCTATCACTATCTCTTTCATATGCCACAGATCGCCATAGGCCTGCGGTTAACGAGATGTCAGCATACTCACGCAGGTGGCTCGGTGACATCATTGCATCGCTCTGCTCTGCAGTCCCGCCATGGAAGAGGAGACAGAGGCCGTGATGTAGGGAATCAGGATTAAGTGAGAATAAACGTTATTTTTTTTTTTAAATGATTGGGCAGTGGAGCCATCCTACTATATATCTGGAGTAGTGGGTCCATCATACTACATATGGAGTAGTGGGGCCATTATACTATATGTATGTGGGGCAGTGGGACCATCATAGTATATACAGGTGCATCTCACTAAATTAGAATATCTTCAAAAAGTTAATTGATTCCAGTTCTTCAATACTGTTTCAGTATGCTCCACAATCATGAGGAAGACTGCTGACTTGACAGATGTCCAGAAGGCAGTCATAGACACACTCCACAAGGTCCTAGAGTTCCAATTTTCATTTGGAAATCAAGGTCCCAGAGTCTGGAGGAAGAGTGGAGAGTCCACAATCCAAGCTGCTTGAGGTCTAGTGTGAAGGCTCCACAATCAGTGATGGTTTGGGGGGCCATGTCATCTGCTGGTGTAGGTCCACTGTGTTTTATCAAGACCAAAGTCAGCACAGCCGGCTACCAGGACATTTTACAGCACTTCATGCTTGCCTCTGCCCACAAGCTTTTTGGAGATGGAAATGTCATTCTCCAGCAGGACTTGGCCCCTGTCCACACGGCCAAAAGTACCAATACCTGGTTTACACACAACAGTATCACTGTGCTTGATTGGCAGCAAACTCGCCTGACCTTAACCCCATAGAGAATCTATTATAGAGAATCTATGGGGTATTGTCAAGAGGTAGATGAGAGACACCAGACCCAACAATGCAGATGAGCTGAAAGACAGCTTTTTGTATTGAAGAACTGAAATAAATTAACTTTTTGATGATATTCTAATTTAGTGAGATGCACCTGTATATGGAGCAGTGGGACCATCATGCTATATATATGGAGGAGTGGGGGCATCATACTAAATATAGAGCAGTGTGTGTGTGTCACCCCAGGCCTGGATGCCACAAACAATAATCTGTTTCTGAAAGCAGGAGGGAGGTCCCCTGGTTAGGGACTATTAGCATACAGCACCTCCTGTCCCAGGCCAGCAGGGGGAGCTGGCTGCCCCTATAAAAGCTGGAACTGGGGGCAGGGTTAGAGAGAACTGGAAGACCTAGCTCAGGAGTGAGACTAGTCCCAGAGAAGGAGGGACAGTTCAGCTGTAGCTGAGGAGTCCGTGAGGCACAGGAGAAACTGCAAGCCAGGAACAGAGGCGACGAGAGCCGGTCCTGGCAGAGAACCAATCTACCGGACATTGGGGTCCGAGGCTGTCAGGGTTACAAGCCCAGCAGCAGAGAACCAACCTGCGAGGGATTTCAGGTCCCTTGGCCTAAGAAGCCTGGAGGCTCCGCCACACAGAGGGACCAGTACATCGAGGAGCAAGCAACAGGTACCCAAGGCCTGAGTCGCAAGCCATACAGGAGAGAAGTACACGGCCAGCTCAGGGACGTGGGCTATTACACTACGAAAAGGGGGATAGTCAGAAAGAGCATAGAGAGAACGGTAGGCCTACACACTCACCCTGACCAGTGGGGCTCGCCCGAATGCTCTCAGACACCCAGGCCCATTCCTAACCGGTACTGTTGGGTCATTAATAATATCTACAATAAAGACCCTGAACTGTTTGAAGCAGACTCTGAACTATTACTATTGCAGCCTGCACTATCACCCCCAACATCCACCTACACTGCCCTGAGGCTACACTCTTCCCGTGGGGAATTATCCTACCCCTGTGCTGCACACCAACACCAGCCTCAGCGGTCTGCCTTGCAGCAGCGGTTATCTCCAATCGCAATCCACGGGTGGCGTAGTCGGACATTCAAAACACTGATAAATAGACTGCCACCATTTGGTCTGACCACCCTGAGCCACGGGATCGGGTTGCCACTACTACCCCCATCAGCACCGTACACTAGAAGGCCCGGTTCCGGGTACCCCACGGCCCAGGGGGCGAGTCAGCTTTGGCGTAGTTGGCAGAATTGTGACCAACCCGCAACAAACGGGTATTGTGTGCCTGGAAAAGACTCTATACATATCTGAGTGAAGTTTCCCTCCATTCAGGGCCATTTCCCGCCAATCGGAGCGTTTCCTGCCATCGGGCGCCATCTTCGGGACGCCACGCCTACGCTGAGACGCTGCTCAAGGTCCTGGAAGGAGATCCAGCGGATGCCGACGTCATCACCGAGCAAAGCAAGGTCCTCGCCCAGAGCATCGCGAGCGGAGCCGCGGCCTACAGAAGAGGATCGCCAGAAGGTAGGCCACAGTTAACTAGGGGGGAGGAAGATGTCGGACGCGGAGGGACCCTCTACCACCAGCGTAGCCGCTGCAGCTGTGATGCCGTTTTCCATGCCCTATATCCATAAGCGGATTATAATGAGGGCAATCCGGATTGCCCTCATTATATGTGCGGGCCGCCGCGGCACATAGCGGTAGCAGTGGCGGGAGGGGGGGGCCCGGACCGCTCCCCCAGCAGCGGCCGCCGCTACTTCTTCATCCGCCGGGCCAGCACTGCAGCAGTTAACTTCTCTGTGCTGGCCCGGCCGCATCACTGCTAGGAGACATGGCCCTGTGCGCGGCTGTGTCTCCTAGCTGTGACGTCACACAGTGCGCCCCGGCCTGCAGTGCTGCACCGGAAAAGAGAGAGAGCAGGCAGGAGGAATTGAGCCGGGGGATTGTGAGTGTGTGTGTGTGTGGGCAGATGTGTGTGTGGGCAGGTGTGTGTGTGTTTGTGGGCAGGTGTCTGTGGGGGCAGGTGTCTGTGTGGGCAGGTGTGTGTGTGTGTGTATATGTGTGTGTGTGTATATGTGTGTGTGTCTGTGTGGGCAGGTGTGTGTGTATATGTGTGTGTGTATATGTGTGTGTGTGTGGGGGGGGCAGGTGTGTGTGTGGTCAGGTGTGTGTATATGGGTGTGTGTGTGTGTTTGCGGGCAGGTGTCTGAGTGAGCAGATGTGTGTGTGGGCAGGTGTGTGTGTGTGTGGGCAGGTGTGTGTGTGTGTGGGCAGGTGTGTGTGTGTGTGTGTGGGCAGGTGTTTGTGTGTGTGTGGGCAGGTGTGTATGTGTGTGGGCAGGTGTGTGTGTGTGTGTGGGCAGGTGTGTGTGTGTGGGCAGGTGTGTTTGTGTGTGGGCAGGTATGTTTGTGTGTGGGCAGGTGTGTGTGTGTGTGTGGGCAGGTGTGTGTGTGTGTGTGGGCAGGTGTGTATGTGTGTGGGCAGGTGTGTGTGTGTGTGTGGGCAGGTGTGTGTGTGTCTGTGTGGGCAGGTGTGTGTGTGTCTGTGTGGGCAGGTGTGTGTGTGTGTATATGTGTGTGTGTGTGTGGGCAGGTGTGTGTGTGTGTATATGTGTGTGTGTGTGGGCAGGTGTATGTGTGTGTGTGTGTGGGCAGGTGTGTGTGTGTGTGTGTGTGTGTGTGGGCAGGTGTGTGTGTGTCTGTGTGGGCAGGTGTGTGTGTGTGTATATGTGTGTGTGTGTGTGGGCAGGTGTGTGTGTGTGTGTATATGTGAGTGTGTGTGGGCAGGTGTGTGTGTGTGTGTGTGTGTGTGGGCAGGTGTGTGTGTGTGTGTGTGGGCAGGTGTGTGTGTGTGTCTGTGTGGGCAGGTGTGTGTATATGTGTGTGTGTGTGGGGGGGGGGCAGGTTAGAAAGTCTTGCCCTGTTGAACACTACACCTGACTTGAGGCCACCACCTCTTGGTTGTCCAATGTTCTTGCTTCTCTAGGGCTCTTCTCAGATATTCATTATACCAGCTCCCCAGAATACCAAAGTTAGGGTGGGTGACCGCGAGCCCTGGTGGTGGTCATAACTGCGGCCACCCAGGGGCAATACTCCATAACAACAATCCCCTGAGGTGGTGTAGGATGTAAGGACCTATTCACACTACATTCAGCGCTGCATTCAGGTCTTTACACAAGGCTTACAACTGAATCCCTGAAATTCAGGATTGTGCTGTCTGAAATGAGACATCTGAAAGCAGAGAAAATGGAGCCTAAAGATTCAGACTTTAGCCTCGGTTTGCCTTTGTTCAAATCAATGGCTATGTCAAGGCACATCTGAATGCCAATTTTCAGGGATTTAGATAGAAGCCTGGAAAGAGGAGATGAATGCATTGCAAAATTCAGTGTGAATAGGCCCTTATATCTGGAGTCTTGATATTGATGCCACAAGCATTTTACTTGTTTTTAACTTAAAAAAAAAACACACACACACAAATTATACACACACACACACACACACACACTATACATACACACGCACTATACATACACACACATTATACACACACACACACACTATACATACACACACAGTATACATACACACACATTATACACACACACACACAATACATACACACACACAGATGTGTATGTGGGCAGGTGTGTGTGTGTGGGCAGGTGTGTGTGTGTGTGGGCAGGTGTGTGAGTGTGATGTCTGTCTGTTTGTGTGTGTGTGTGTGGGCAGATGTCATTGTGTGATGTCTGTTTGTATGTATTTTTGTGTTTCAAATGTGTTTATGCGTGTCTGTATATGTTTGTGTGTGTGTATGACTGCATGCGGCCTCCTGCTGAGTATAGTTGGCGCCGTGCGGCCTCCTGATGTCTCTGGTGGGGCTCCGTGCATTATAGACGGCGCCGTGCGGCCCCCCGCTGTGTATAGATGGCTAAGTGCGCCCCCCGCTTTGTATAGATGGCTACGTGCGGCCCCCCGCTGAGTATAGATGTCGCCGTGCGGCCTCCTGCTGTGTATAGATGGCTACGTGCGGTCTCCCGCTGAGTATAGATGGCGCTGTGCGGCCTCCTGCTGTCTCTGGGGGGAGCGCCGTGAGGCATCTATACTCAGCAGGAGGCCGCACATAGCCATCTATACACGTATACTCAGCAGGAGGCCGCACGTAGCCATCTATACGGTGCCATCTATACACAGCGGGAGGCCGCACGGCGCCATCTATACACAGCGGGAGGCCGCACGGCGCCATCTATACACAGCGGAAGGCCGCACGGCGCCATCTATACACAGCGGGAGTCTCAGTGCTTTGCAAGAGCAGTCAATAAATTCTGCTTGACTAATTCTGAGCACCATAAAGTCTGGTTCGCTTCTAACCTGCTGTCTTCATTTTCAGCTTGCTGAATTCTAACTCATTTACTGTCATTCGAGACGATGCCTTTGCTGGTCTCTTTCACCTTGAATACCTGTAAGTGTTCCACTTAATGTCATATTTTTGATTCTGTTCTTCTTCATCTTTTGGCATGTGCAATTGTATGAGCAAGTATTCATATGAATTTATGACCTACTTAAACCTTTGAGGACCTTAAATTTTATTCAATCAAATTTTTTTCCAGTTTAAAACTATGGGACATATATGTGCCTTGGTCCTCAAAGGGTTTTTAAAGGGGCTGCAAACATAAATACGAAAAAAATAATTCAATTAGTGCTTTATGTGTTCATTTAATTTTCATTTGAAGTCCATTTTTTTTATATACCTTGAAATTAAACCCTACCCCATGGAATGAAGCCCTACCTACATAACATCTGAGAGCTACATGGATCCCGCTTGTGAGGTGCCTGTCCGTCACTACTATTCAGTTTTAGGGTCCACTCACTAAGCCATATATTCTCTCATGCAAGAGAATAGGGCCAATTATGCTAATGACACTGGGCTCAAACTCTGTCAGAGCTTCAACTGAGTGTGATCCGATTCTCTCGCAGCACAGATATGGAGAAGATGGAGAACTTAATTTCTCCATCTTCTCCATAGTCTCTGTGAGTGTTCATCGGACTGCACATGGATGACATCCGAGTGCAGTCCAATGTTTTACGTGCACCCATAGACTTGTATGGGTGCACATGGTCCGAATATCGAATGAGATTATTTTCTCATGCCAATAATCGCACTGTCCCGTAGTATAACATAGGGCCGAGTCCTATCCGATAAAACATCACATAGCATTCGGCCGTGTTATACGACAGTGTGAGCGAGCCCTTAGAGTCAAGGAATATTTACATGCAAATGATGATATTACTCTCCAAGTGTATATTTTTTTAGGCGAGTTCATAGTAAATGCTTTGCATTTTTGACATGTGATCAACTAAAGAACAAGAAAGATTTAGGACCTCGCCTATAGAGAAACGGAAAATAGTTTGGAGGACTTGCATGTCCTTTTTTATTTATTATGAGAAAATCATAAAAGATCCCGTTTTTTAACCATGCTGTGACTTTCTGCTGAGGGAGAGGGAGAGAGCTGCCCTATTCAGAGTCTGTAATAAGACCTGCTGACAAAAGTGTTGAAGATACAGTCTAATGTGAATTAACAATAAAAAAAAAGTTAATTTAACAAATGGCTTGTATTTTTTTTAATACAAACTTTTTTGTCTTTACAGCTCCTTTAAAGGGAATCTGTCATGAGGTTTTTGCCACCTAATCTGAGAGCAGCATAATGTAGGGTTAGAGGCACTGATTCCAGTAATGTGTCACTTACTGGGCTGCTTAGTGTTGTTTTGATAAAATCATTGATTTGTCAGAAGGTAATTATCACTAGATGACTAGTAAGTTCTGTAGGACCCCACCCCCATCACTGATCAGTAGATTTCTGTGTACAATGAGCATGGGCAGAAAGCTGCCAATCAGTGGTGTGGGTGGGGCTATACAGAGCGCAGCATTCAGAGAGCTGCTAGATCTGCAGCAGATAAAACGGTGATTTTCTCAAAATGACAACAAGCAGCTGAAAAAGTGACACATCGCTGGAATCAGGGTATCTGCCCCAATATTGTGCTGCTCTCAGATGAGGCATTACAATTAATATTATGCCAAATAAATTTCCTGTGAACTATCACATGATCTATCACAGGGGATCATGTGACATGTCACGTGATAAATCAGGTGTGTGGAGGGGGCCCGCGCCTTCTAAACTGCCCGGGGCCCTTGCTACTCTTAATCCACCCCTGCCTATATCCCCGGAGCGGCCTGGATGCCCAGTATGCCGGCGAGTCGCATACCTTGGGCGACTTTAAAGAAAGGCTGTATAGCCTGTTCAAAGTTTATCCCCTGACAGAAGAACAGAAGGTAAGCATACTGATAGGGCAGTTAACTGGTGCGGCCCAGCGGGAGGTAAAGTCTTGGACAGCTGAGGAGAAAAGGACTGTAAGGGGGGTTCTGACCCGTCTACGGGACACCTTTGATACCCGTACCTCAGCAGAAATCAAAATGCGGTTCTATGGATGTAAGCAGCGAGCTCAAGATAGCATCCGAGATTATGCCCTAAATTTACAGGAAGCCTTAGGGGCAATTAAGCAAGCTGACCCTGGCAGCGTGCAGGATACAGATAAACTATTGACTGACCAGTTCATAGAAGGTCTGCTGTCCAGCGCCCACAGAACCCAGCTGCGCCTCATGGCCCTACAGAACCCCGATTTGACTTTTGCACAGTTCAAAGATAGGGCCATCCAGGTGCTCCGAGAACCTGCACCGGGTGGCGCTGTAGCTTCCCGGCGCCCTGCCATCCCTTACCACCAGGGGGCGGCGCCCTATCCCGCAAACCTTGTGGGGGCTGATGCGCAGGCCCTAAATCCATCCCCGCCTGCAAACCTCCACCATCAGGTCCAAGAACTAACAAAGAGTGTTGCTGCATTGACCAGGACCGTACAGTCGTTACAGATGGACCTGTCAGGACCAATCAAGCTGGCTTCCAGTCCGGAGGATGTCCCGTGGCGTCGACGGAGGAGGATCCCGTCATTCAGAGGGAGGCCCGCCGATCATTACACTGAGGATGGACAGCCGATTTGCCGCCGTTGCAGCCAGCCGGGACACGTAGCCAGGTACTGTACTTTAAATGGGTCCGACCTGGGGCAAAGGGCCAACCCCCAGGCATAAGGTCATCAGGCCCATCTAATTGGCGTGATAAGTACGTAGGGGGACGCCCGGTTTTACCCGTAGTGCTGGACGGTATCCCCATGAGTGCACTGCTGGACACCGGGTCCCAAGTGACTACCATCCCCTATGTACTTTTCAAGCAGTACTGGAGTGACACTGATATAACTCGTTATCCAGACGATGACTTGAGCATCATCGCCAGCAATGGTCAACCCGTGCCGCAGGTGGGGTTCAGAGAGATGACCATTAAGATTGGTAAAGTTGAACTGCCGGCACAGGGAGTGATCATTGTGGACATTGACCATCGAGAAAGTCACCCTAAAATAACCTTGGGTACTAATGTGATTGAAAATTGTCTTTCAGAAGTAATTGTAATTTTTCAGCAGGTGGCGATGAATGCGAGCTCCAGCCAACAGAGGGTCCTCCAGAAGGAGATAAGAGCCCTGATGAGATGGCAACAGGTAGAACTGTCTGGTGGTGAGATCGGTAGCGTGAGGATGAGCGACTCGTTCCCCATTGCTATGCCCCCCAAAAGTGAAATGATCTGGTGTCGGACTGCAATCGGGTTAAGAGGGAGAGACTACCAAGCCATGGTAGAACCCGTGTACTCAGACAGCAGGCCCACCATTTTGACAGCCCGGGGGGTGGTCTATGTCCGCCATGGAAGGGTGCCCGTCCGGATCTTAAACATTGGGGAAAGGGAAGTACATTTGCCCCGGTACGCTACACTAGCCAAATTGTATACTGTTGAACACAATGCTGTCAGGGCCGTGGAACCCTTGCCTCCATCTCCCCAGGCGGAGGGTAATGGTTCCCAGAAACCCAAGGAGGACTGGTGCCAGAAACTCCACGTGGGTGCTGACTCCACTCCCTTGCACCAAAAACAAGGACTCTACCGGGTGGTTCAAGAGTACGAGAGAATCTTTAGTAAGCACCCGCTAGACTTCGGCAGAGTGAAAGGAGTAGAACACCACATCCCCACGGGGAGCCACCCACCAATTGCTGAAAGATACAGACCTGTACCACCCCGCACACTATCAGAACGCAAAGGGCATTCTGAGAGAAATGAAGGAAGCCAGGGTCAATAGAGACAGTTGTAGCCCCTGGGCAGCCCCCTTGGTTCTGGTAAAAAAGAAAGACGGTACTATGACAATGTGCGTGGACTATAGAGAAGTCAATCGTATCACCCATAAAGATAAATACCCGTTGCCTAGGATAGAGGAGTCTTTGGCCGCACTAAAATCAGCTAATTTCTTCTCTACTTTGGACCTTACTAGTGGGTACTGGCAGGTTCCTGTGGCAGAGGCTGATAAGGAGAAGACCGCCTTCACCACCCTGATGGGATTAAGTGAATTCAACTATATGCCGTTCGGGCTCTGCAACGCACCCGGGACCTTCCAGAGGCTGATGGAATGCTGTCTAGGGCACCGAAACTTTGAGACGGTCCTACTTTACCTGGACGACGTGATTGTCTATTCGAAGACTTACGAGGACCATCTAAAGCACCTGGCCGAGGTGTTCGAGGCCCTGGCAGGCTTTGGCATGAAAGTGAAACCCTCCAAGTGCCATCTGTTAAAGCCGAAGGTACAGTACCTGGGACACGTGGTGAGTGCAGAAGGAGTAGCCCCCGACCCTGACAAAATCACGGCAATAAAGAACTGGCCAAGCCCCTCTAACATAAAAGAAGTGAGGCAGTTCCTCGGGTTGGTAGGCTACTACCGAAGGTTCATCCCCAGGTTCACCAAGATGGCAGCCCCTATGCAGGACCTCCTTATAGGACAATCTAAGACCAGAAGCCAAAAGCCACCCTTCAAGTGGGACAAGCCGGAAGAGGAGTCCTTCCGCCAGCTGAAGATGGCCCTCACGGGGGATGAGAACCTGGCCTACCCTGATTATGGCCAGCCTTTTATCCTCCACACAGACGCCAGTAATGTGGGGCTGGGAGCCGTACTGTCACAGAACCAACAGGGCAGAGAAAGGGTGATCGCGTACGCCATCCGGAAGCTGAGGCCCACCGAGAGAAACCCGGAGAATTACAGCTCCTTTAAGCTGGAGTCCTTGGCAGTGGTGTGGGCCGTAACAGAACGTTTCAAGCATTACGTGGCCTCTGTGAAGTTCACTGTGTACACGGACAACAATCCGTAGACACATCTGGACAATGCGAGACTTGGTGCCCTAGAGCAGCGGTGGATGGCCCGGCTAGCAAACTATGACTTCACCATCAAGTACCGGGCAGGCCGAGCCAATGCCAATGCAGATGCCCTATCGAGAATGCCCCACTTGCCCGATGAGGGAGAAGATCCAGACGAGTTGGAGGAAATAGAGCTCCCTGCATTCCACCGGTACGGGGCCACTCAGTACTCCCACCTTGTAAGAGACAAAGACTTGACCACTGTCATGTTCAATTCCTTACCTCACCACGGCTGGGCTGAAACGCAAGATAGTGACCCTGCAATTCGCCTGGTGAAAGACCTCTTGACCCAGGCAGACGCTAGCCCTGGCTCGGACGCTCCAGAGGAAGCCAAGCAGTTATGGAAGGAGAAAAGCAGGCTATTCCTCTACGAAGGTAAGCTGTGCAGAAGGCTTGTCAACCACCGGACGCACGAGCTGACCTGGCAGGTAGTGGTCCCGAGACGAGATGCAGCAATGGTACTGGAGGCCTACCATGACAGAGCGGGACACTTCGGGTGGAAGAAACTGGAGTTCCTACTGAGAGAGCGGTTCTACTGGGTCGGAATGAGAGGGGCCATAGAGAAGTGGTGCAGGGACTGTGGCCCATGTAACCTCAGAAGGAAGGCGGTACCAGCCAGAAGACGCCCTTGATGCCCATCGTCACCAGGCAGCCTCTTGAGCTGGTAGCTCTGGACCATGTGAAACTGGCTCCAAGCCGGTCGGGCTACGTCTATGCCCTGACAATAGTGGACCACTATTCCCGGTTCCTGCTGGTGGTTCCTGTTAAAGACTTGACAGCCCAAACAGCGGCCAGAGCCTTCCAACAACACTTCTGCCATCCACACGGGTATCCGGAACAGGTCTTGACAGATCAAGGTCCAGCGTTTGAGGCTGAAATCTTCCAGGAGTTCTGCAACCTCTACGGCTGTAAGAAGATTCGGACAACGTCTTACCACCCACAAACCAACGGGCTGTGTGAGAAAATGAATAATATCGTCATTGATCTCCTCAAAACGTTGCCCCTGGAAGAACGCAGCCTGTGGCCGGAGAAGCTGCCAGACCTGATAGACTTATACAACCATATCCCGGTGAATGCTACAAATTGCACCCCGGCTTACCTGATGAGGGCAAGACCAGGTAAGCTGCCGATAGACCTGGAGATGGGAGTCCTGACCCCCGAGGACACCTCCCCAGACGCGGACTGGGATACGGAACGGCAGCTACAGTACAAGAAGGTACAGGAGAGTGTGGAGAGGAGTCTGGCTCAAGCGAGAGAAAAGCAAGAGAGGCTCTTCAACCAACACGCCCCTGCTGGTCCCCTGGAACCTGGTGAGCAGGTCCTGAAGCGGAAGAGAAGGCTTCACAAGCTAGATGACCAGTGGGAGAGCGACCCGTACACAGTACTGCAGTCCAACCACAACAACCCGAAGGTATGTGTAATTACCAAGGTTGGAGGAGAAACCACTAGCACCGTCTCCAGACACCACCTAAAAAGGTGCCCCGAGCAACTACAGAGTGCAGGAGAAGATCAAGATGACCTTGAACCCGCAGAAGACAAGAAAGAAATGATCAGCACAGTTCTTGGAGAGTTCCCCCGGTCCTGGACTCGGATAAATGATGCAATAGTGGTACCCGTCCTACACTTCCTTCAACCAACCCAGCAGGAACCTACAGGAGAGCAGGAGGAATCAGAAGACCAAGCAGCCCTAGAGGCAGAAGAACCCATGCCAGCAGCCCAGGAGAGTCAACCCTCTGCTGACAGTGAGCCTGCCATACCTGCGGTAAGCCAAAGGACCCGCAGATAGCTGCCTGCACTGCCTGTAAACCCAGCTAGTAGCTGTACCCTGAATGCTAGTGGGGAAAGTCAGGTTAGACCACCACCAGACAGTGGGTTACGCAGGTCAACCCGGAGCACTAGGGGGCAAATACCAGCTCGCTGGAAGATCTAAATGCTGTATATTGTAAATGTTTTATGTTTGTTGCCTGGTTGCTAATTATGTTTTTCCAGTCTTTCTAGTTCATGGACTAACAGGTTATGGACGCTGAATAACCGGAACTATCTTGTAGATAGTTGCACTTGGTGCCCTCTTTCGAAGATGGCCACGGAAGAAAAATCTGTCTGGTGTGGCCTCCTTGTGGCCCAAAGTAGAGAGCTCAGCCTTGTCGCCACGCCCAAGGCCAGGAAATTGGGGTTTATGAAAACAGGTCCCCACACCGTGGAAAACTTCACCTTGTTGGGTGAAATGGACACCCGGTCACGGAAGCGCCGTGACCTCAAGGACAAAATATACTTGTATATATGTTATGTTGTCATTTATACCCTGTATTTGTGTTTCCTGTTTAGTCCGGAGTACTACATTTTACTAGGGGAGAATGTGTCACCCCAGGCCTGGATGCCACAAACAATAATCTGTGTCTGAGAGCAGGAGGGTGGTCCCCTGGTTAGGGACAATTAGCATACAGCACCTCCTGTCCCAGGCCAGCAGGGGGAGCTGGCTGCCCCTATAAAAGCTGGAACTGGGGGCAGGGTTAGAGAGAACTGGAAGACCTAGCTCAGGAGTGAGACTAGTCCCAGAGAAGGAGGGACAGTTCAGCTGTAGCTGAGGAGTCCGTGAGGCAGAGGAGAAACTGCAAGCCAGGGACAGAGGCGACGAGAGCCGGTCCTGGAAGAGAACCAATCTACCGGGCATTGGGGTCCGGGGCTGTCAGGGTTACAAGCCCAGCAGCAGAGAACCAACCTGCGAGGGATTTCAGGTCCCTTGGCCTAAGAAGCCTGGAGGCTCCGCCACACAGAGGGACCTGTACAGCGAGGAGCAAGCAACAGGTACCCAAGGCCCTAGTCGCATGCCATACAGGCGAGAAGTACACGGCCAGCTCAGGGACGTGGGCTATTACACCACGAAAAGGGGGATAGTCAGAAAGAGCATAGAGAAAACGGTAGGCCTACACACTCACCCTGACCAGTGGGGCTCACCCGAATTCTCTCAGACACCCAGGCCCATTCCTAACCGGTACTGTTGGGTCATTAATAATATCTACAATAAAGACCCTGAACTGTTTGAAGCGGACTCTGAACTCTTACTATTGCGGCCTGCACTATCACCCCCAACATCCACCTACACTGCCCTGAGGCTACACTCTTCCCGTGGGGAGTTATCCTACACCTGTGCTGCACACCAACACCAGCCTCAGTAGTCTGCCTCGCAGCGGCGGTTATCCCTGATCGCAATCCACTGGTGGCGTAGTCGGACATTCAAAACACTGATAAATAGACTGCCACCATTTGGTCTGACCACCCTGAGCCACGGGATCGGGTTGCCACTACTACCCCCATCAGCACCGTACACTAGAAGGCCCGGTTCCGTGTACCCCACGGCCCAGGGGGCGAGTCATGTGCATCAAATTATACATACACATATGGGGCAGTGGAGCTTCATACTATATACAGGTGCTTCTCACAAAATTAGAATATCATCAAAAGTTAGTTTATTTCAGTTCTTCAATGCAAAAAGTGAAACTCCTATATTATATAGAGTCATTACACACAGAGTGATCTATTATATAGAGTCATTACACAGAGGGATCTATTATATAGAGTCATTACACACGGAGGGATCTATTATATAGAGTCATTACACACAGAGGGATCTATTATATAGAGTCATTACACACAGGGATCTATTATATAGAGTCATTACACACAGAGGGATCTATTATATAGAGTCATTACACACAGAGGGATCTATTATATAGAGTCATTACACACAGAGGGATCTATTATATAGAGTCATTACACACAGAGGGATCTATTATATAGAGTCATTACACACAGAGGGATCTATTATATAGAGTCATTACACACAGAGGGATCTATTTTAAGTGTTTATTTCTGTTAATGTTGATGATTATGGCTTACAGCCAATGAAAACACAAAAGTCATTATCTCAGTAAATTAGAATACTTCATAACAACAGCTTGAAAAATGTTTTTAAAATCCGAAAAGCTGGCCTACTGAAATGTATGTTTAGTAAATGCCCTCAATACTTGGTCGGGCTCCTTGTGCATCAATTACTGCATTAATGCGGCAATGTGGCATGGAGGCGATCAGCCTGTGGCGCTGCTGAGGTGTTATGGAAGCCCAGGTGGCTTTGATAGCAGCCTTCAGCTCATCTGTATTGTGGGGTCTGGGGTCTCATCTTCCTCTTGACAATACCCCATAGATTCTCTATAATAGATTCTCTATGGGGTTAAGGTCAGGCGAGTTTGCTGCCAATCAAGCACAGTGATACTGTTGTGTGTAAACCAGGTATTGGTACTTTTGGCAGTATGGACAGGGGCCAAGTCCTGCTGGAGAATGACATTTCCATCTCCATAAAGCTTGTGGGCAGAGGGAAGCATGAAGTGCTGTAAAATGTCCTGGTAGACGGCTGCGCTGACTTTGGTCTTGATAAAACACAGTGGACCTCCACCAGCAGATGACATGGCTCCCCAAACCATCACTGATTGTGGAGACTTCACACCAGACCTCCAGCAGCTTGGATTGTGGCCTCTCCACTCTTCCTCCAGACTCTGGGACCTTGATTTCCTAATGAAATGCAAAATTTACTTTTCATCTGAACACAACACCTTGGGCCACTGAGCATCAGTCCAGGTCTTTTTCTCTTTGGCCCAGGTAAGACGCTTCTGGCGTTGTCTATTGGTCATGAGGGGCTTGACACAAGCAATGCGACACTTGTAGCCCATGTCCTGGATACGTCTGTGTGTGGTGGCTCTTGAAGCAGTGACTCCAGCAGCAGTCCACTCCTTGTGAATCTCCCCCAAATTTTTGAATGGCCTTTTCTTAGCAATCCTTTCAAGGCTGCGGTTATCCCGGTTGCTTGTGCACCTTTTTCTACCACACTTTTTCCTTCCACGTCCATTAATATGCTCGGATACAGCACTCTGTGAACAGCTGCTTCTTTAGCAATGACCTTTTGTGGCTTACCCTCCTTGAGGAGTGTGTCAATGACTGCCTTTTGGACATCTGTCAAGTCAGCAGTCTTGCCCATGATTGTGGAGCCTACTAAAACAGACTAAGGGACCTTTTTAAATGCTTAGGAAGCCTTTGCAGGTGTTTCTTGTTAATTCTAATTTACTGAGATAGTGACTTTTGTGTTTTCATTGGCTGTAAGCCATAATCATCAACATTAGCAGAAATAAACACTTAAAACAGATCACTCTGTTTGTAATGACTCTATATAATATATGAGTTTCACTTTTTGGATTTAAGAACTGAAATAAATTCACTTTTTGATGATATTCTAATTTTCTGAGAAGCACCTGTATGTAGCAGTGCGGCAATTATACTATATACAGTCAGGAGTATAAGTACTTGATACACTGATAATTTCGAAAGTTTTTCCACCTACAAAGAATGAAGAGGTCTGTTTTGTTCTACTTAACTGCTGCAACTTGGACCTTTAACAGGATTTATATTTCACCTATGAGAAAGCATACTATGTGTATTTGGCAGATTAACTCAGGCTTGTTTATGATAAACTGAATACCTGGATTGGAGTCCTATTTTTATACAGAATATTGACTATTAATGCTGGCAGAGTAAGTCTTAGGCTATATTCACACTAGGTGTTTTTTTCTGCAGCAAAACATAATCTCTTGGCAGGAAAGAAGTAGCGTCAAAAACGCAGGTTTTGGTGTGTTTTTTTGCAGTGGTTCTTGGTGCATTTTTGGTGCGTTTTTCAGGATCCCAAAGTTCAGCTTTGCTTCCACCATAGACACATGAAAACAGGTCACCATTGCAAGACATATGTTCATGAAAAAGTACACATTACAAATGTAACAGGGGGCGGGTGGGGGGTGAATTGGTCTGGAATGGTTTATCTAAGACCCTGGCAGTGCATTGAATTTGTAGGACACTATTTACTTTCACATTATGGTTTGCCATTGAGTTGCTCAGGCATTGTTCATTTTCACACCTCCCTGGGCCACACGTGTTGTTCAATCTCACACCTAGCTCAACCAATGTTTACTTTGTAGGCATCACTAATTTAATTAAACTGTAATAATCCAAGCTGCTATCTCAGGTGACCAAGACAAGATGGTTTAAACTTGGGAAAATCACAAGAATAAATGTGTGTCACATACTTGCTTTTTTCACTAAAAACGCAGCAAAATGTTCACACTAGGCTTTTTTTCAGCATTTTTTTCCACCACCCTTTTTTTTAATGGGTGAAAAACGCTGAAACAAGTGACATACTCTATTGCAAAAAGCCATGGAAAGCACAAAATACTGAGGACAAATAAGCAAGCTTTGTGCATGAGATTTCGGAAATCTCATAGACTTTGTTGGTACTGTAAAACGCAGCTGAAAATTTGCATAAAAAAGCCCGCTAAAAAAACGTCTAGTGTGAATATAGCCTTGTATAACGGTTCGCCAATGAGTTAGGATATATGACCACGATGCAGAAATGCTGCGGATTTTTCCTAAGCGTTTCTGCATCTCCCTGGGTTGTCAAGCGCTTTGCCAAGTGATTTTAGCATCACTTGGAAAAGTGCTTGACAACTTGGTCACACTATATAATTCCATGCAACCGTCATGGATTTATATAGTGTGACCAAGTTACAATGCTGCAAATGCAGCATCAATAATGAAAAAAAAGAATAATAATGGTGAAAAATAAAAAAAAAACATTATACTCATCTTCCGATAGTCCTCGATCTCCTTCTCCGGTGCGTCCGGTGTCTTTGGCGGATCACGGTGCTGTAAAAGGACCTTTCATGACGTCATTTAGTCATGTGACAGGTCACGCAACCGCCGATGTCAGCGGTCACGTGACCTGTCACATGACTAAATGGCATCATGGAAGGTCCTTTTACCACCGCGAGCAGCCGAAGAGCCAGCAGCACCGCCGGGAGCAGACAGGGGCCATCAGAAGGTAAGTATATGTTTATTTTTTATTTTAATTCTATTTTAACTACAGGTACTATGGTACCCGGGTCTGGAGGAGAGTCTCTTCATCTCCAGACCCGGGTACCATCCACGCATTGAGTCGCATAATATCCACATGTGTATTTGTAGTCATGCGGATGTTATGCGTTCCAATGCAAGTCAATGGCGGCTAAATCGCAGCGACTCTGCAAAATTAAAGGACGTGCTGCGGATTTTTCCGCAATGATAATCCGCAGCGGAAATCTCCGCGGCATGTGCACAGCACATGCGGATTATCATTGGGGACCATTGCAGACCTATCACCAAGCGTTTTTTAAGTGTTTCCGCAGCGAAAGTTACGCTGCAGAAACGCCTAAAAAACGCATAGTGGGCACACAGCCTTAAAAGTTCTATGGTGAAGAAAAACACGTGAGATAATAAATGCGAAATATACAATATTTCCCATAATATGACTGAGGATATCTTTAGGGTGTATTCACTGTTTTTTCTTCTGCAGCAATAAATGCTGTGTTTTACAGCACCATCTTAGTGAATGACATTTCTGAAATCTCATTCACATGCTGTTTTTTTTGCATTTTTTTAAAATCTGCAGCTTGTCAAGTCTTTCAGAGGTTTTGCAGCATTTTTCACCCATTCAAATGAATGGAAAAAAAAACACAAGTAAAAACACCTGAATTTTAAGCAGCGTTTTTCCTGCCTCCTTTGATTTTTGAGGTAGAAAAAAAATACTGCCAAAATCCAACTTGTGAACACACCTTTATCCTGGTTGTGTTCTAATTGGATATAAAATAGAACGGCCATGATAACATGGGTAGTTAATTGTATGGTGTTTTCACATTAAATATTACCAGGCCGCATTCTATTTGCGCAGAGCTGCTCCGTGAAGATTCTATCACAAGATTCCGTGATGACATCACAGGTGATGGTGACATCACAGGTGATGGTGACATCACTGCTCACAGTCGCTATATATGCAATGCACATAGGCTCACCCGTGCCTTTCTTGGCTCTATAGTGACTGATAGCACTTGCAGTTTTTCACTATGGCTGGAATTGTTTTGGACATTCCTCAGGTAAAAGCACTATTGATGATCCTTATGATCAATCGTCCTAACAGTGTGCTTCTACCACCCGATGGCGTCCTTAGCTTCACTCACCGGCTGGTGATGGAGCTAGTAAAGGATTGCCTGACCAAACACCGACAACGTCGTCTAACGTCAGACTATCTGACGGATTTACTTCAGAACATCAGGACATTACTACACCAGGTAAGTGGCGGACACTCTGCACAGAACATCTCAATATTAACAGATAATAATGGAGGGATAGAAGCTTTTTCTTCTAATATATCGTTTTTTACAGACCATAAGACGCACCAAAATTTTTTGGGAGGTAAATAGGAAAAACATTTATTATAATAAAATGGGGGTCTGTCTTATAGTCCGAATTTTCGGTTGCTTACTGAGGGGGGGTGGTGGCAGTGGAGCGAGGTCACAGGAGGCAGAGTCGCTGCTGCAGGAAGTCGGCAGTAGGAGTGGGGCGCTGCTGCGGGCTCCAAGCTGGGAGGAGCGGGGTGTCCAGAAGGTACGAGGCTGCGGGCCCTGGGCTTCAAGGAAATGTTAGCGGTAATTCAGGAGGGGAGGCCCTGCTCTGCTTATTGATTTCTCTGCAGTGGGCTTCAAGAAGTAGGCTGCTGGAGATGGCCAATACGCAGTTTGAGATCTCAGCTCCTCATTGAGCCGAGATCTAAATCTGCACATGCACTGCCTCCAGCGGCCATTTGCCTGAAGCCCACCGCCAGAAATTCAATGGGCAGAGCGGGGACTCCCCTCCTAAATCACCGCTAACATTTCCTTGAAGCCCAGGGCCCGCAGCCTCGCACGTCCTGGACACCCCGCTGGCCCGCAGGAGCGCCCCACTTCTACTGCTGGCTTCCTGCAGCAGTGACCCCACCTCCTGTGACCTCACTCCACCACAGCCACCCCCCTGGTAAGCTACATTCAGACAATTATTATTATTAATAATCTGTCTGATATGCTGGGGTGGAGAGTTCCAGAGTAGGGGTGATGCACGGGAGAAATCTTGTATGCGATTGTGGGAAGAGGAGATAAGAGGGGAGTAGAGAAGAAGATCTTGTGAGGATCGGAGGTTGCGTGCAGGTAAGTACCGGGAGACTAGGTCACAGATATATGGAGGAGACAGGTTGTGGGTGGCTTTGCATGCCAAGGTTAGGGTCTTGAACTGGAGTCTCTGGGTAATGTGGAGCCAGTGAAGGGATTGGCGGAGCGAGGGGAAAAGCCAGGGAATAGCGGGGGGACAGGTGGATTAGTCAGACAGCAGAGTTTAGGATAGATTGGAGGGGTGCGAGAATGTTAGAAGGGAGGTCAAAAATTTTGGAAAAAAAGGCATCTTATAGTCCAAAAAATACGGTAAAACACAACGAGTCCCCAAATACAGTATGTAGTCATTGTATCTGCAGACAGAGAACCGATGTCACATACAATTTCCGCCTCCATTCTGATCGCTCTCATCTCAAAATTCTCCTTTCCATTTTTCCTTCTTTATAGGCTGAAGAAAGATCTCAGACTGAAGATTTGGCTGTCTTTAAAGAACTGGCCGAAAAAGTCCTGTCTATACTAGAACGCTCATTGGAACGCCCGGTAAGGATCAATATTAATAGACGTATCTTAATCCACCGTATCTGAGGAGACTTTCTGAGAAAAGGTCTGAAGATGGCGCGGGATTTGTATCGTTACAATTGGTGCATCTGTAAATGTTGGTTTAGTCCTTCATGATTTATGTATTTGGTGATTTAGTGAAATCTTCCACATAGTAATTATATATATTATATCTATCAGGAAACAACAGGAGGCGACGCCAAATATGGGCAAAATGTGACCCCGAAAATCCCTGACCCTAATAGGAGTCAGCCGGAGCTGAACAGCGATCTGATTACAGGTGAGCGATCACCCGACCTTCTACAAGGAATATCCAGATATTACAGAGGACGGAGGATAATGTTAGATTTACTCTCTACTCTGTGTAATGGGAACCTGGCAGCACATTGTTACATATAGAAGTAGTGGTGTGACGGTATAGGCCATTGTCCCCTAATAATAATTGTTTGTAGAAATCCAATGTGCCAGTCAGGAGAAATGTAAAGTAGACACCATATTCAAATTAGAATGGAAGTGCACTGGGGGCGTGAAAGAAGAAATCCAAGTGCAGTGACACGCCCCCAGTGCACTTCCAGGCTAATTTGCAAATCTCTCCTATGTTTCAGCTCTCTTACCATCACTCATATGTGCAGCGTGGGTGGGGGCTTCCTCATTCATGTGCTGGAGGGTCCATTCTGCAGTGCTATAGCAAGTAACATGAAATAAATTAAATTTAAATTGCATTACTGCTCTAGAAAATGGGAAAAAACTAAGATACTGAGCACATAATTTTGCCAATTCATGAATGCCCAGCAGCCAATGACAAGGCGATCTTTTTGTTGGAATCCTCTCCTAATGTGAATCCTCTCCTAGGCTGAAGCCTACATTTATATGGGTAGGTAGGATCCTGTTGTAATTAAAACCACCCCGGGCTGATGGGTGGAGATAGGTTCCCAGCAAAAAAGGTCGCCTTGCCGTGACTGCTGGGCATGCATCGAGCAAAAGAAGGTCGCCTTGCCGTGGCTGCTAGGCATGCACCCAGCAAAACAAGGTCGCCTTGTCGTGACTGCTGGGCATGCACCCAGCAAAAGAAGGTCGCCTTGTCGTGACTCCTGGGCATGCACCCAGCAAAAGAAGGTCGTCTTGCCGTGACTGCTGGGCGTGCACCCAGCAAAAAAAAAGGTCACCTTGCCGTGGCTACTTGGCATGCACCCAGAAAAAGAAGGTCGCCTTGCCGTGGCTGCTGGCCATGCATGAATTGGCCAAATTATGCGCTAAGTATCTTCCTTTTATCCTATTTTATACAGCAGTAATGCAATTCAAATTTCATTTATTTCATGTTTACATGCTATAGCGTTACAGAGTGCAACTTTGTTAGTTATGTATTTGGATGGCTACTCTTAGTATGCACCTGTTCACACCCATTTTCTTTTCGGAAGTGATGGTCAGTCTTTTGTTATTTATGAAGGGGTTCCTCCATCATTTACATTACATTTATCTATGGATTCCCCGTATATTCTCATATTTAGAATCCCCATATAACGAGTATTAATCCCATTTACAGACATCTTGTCAATTTCTCCGTTATATTGCTGTATTATCTATGTATATCTAATACATTTCATTTCTTCATCATTATTTTAGAAACAACTGAGCTGTCGAATCCTAACAATGGAATTAGTGAGATCCCGGAGATCCAAGAATCCGTAAGTATCATAGAGGGGGATGCGTGTGTGTCATCAGATCATGGGGTGTGAATGACTCGTCCAGTATTATCCCCCATACAACCATGGTACGTCTCTATTCTAAGTGTAGATGACCCTATGGTGTTAATTACATTTGAATTACAGGGAATCTGTCACCAGGTTTATGCTATTTGGTCTGAGAGAAGCATGATGCAGGGACAGAGACCCTGATTCCATGTGTTGATTACTTTACTCGGTGGA
Organism: Phyllobates terribilis; assembly: GCF_046119375.1. NCBI lineage: Eukaryota > Metazoa > Chordata > Amphibia > Anura > Dendrobatidae > Phyllobates > Phyllobates terribilis. Next base: position 202,182 of record NW_027363287.1, read on the forward strand.
GCAGTTGTGATAAAATCACTATTTTTTTCTGCTGCAGAGCTCTGAATGCTGAGTCTTGTATAACCCCGCCCACACCATTGATTGGCAGCTTTCTGTGTACACTGTGCATAGGCAGAAAGCTGCTAATCAGTGGTGGAGGCAGGGGTACAGAGCAATAGGACTACCTGGCTAGACAGATAGTCTTCTAGTGATAATCTACTGATTTTATTGAAACAGCCACACACAGCCTAGTAAGTAACACATCACTGGAATCAGGGTCTCTGCCCCTACATCATGGTGCTTTCAGAATACATAGCAAACACCTGGTGACAGATTACCTGTAAGTCCTCCTCTGTGTGATCTCCCACATTATCCAGAATGTTATAGTAATGTATGATGACCGTTGCAGGGCGGCTCCAGGATTTCGTGGGCCCTGGGCGAAAGAGTCTCAGTGGCCCCTTTAACACATACCACGATTCATGATGCACAGATACCGCAGATAAATATATATATATATATATATATATATATATATATATATATATAGTACAAGGCCGAAGATTTCACTTCTTACATTACATGAGCGATATCTATTGTAAATTCCACAATAACTCAGAAAGCGGCGAATCCTCACAGCTCACAGTGCAGACCGGACAGTAATGTCCTCCACACAGTATAATGGCACCACATAGTCCTCTATACCGTATTATGAGCTCCATATATTGCTCCATATAGAATAATGGACCCCATAAAATGCTCCACGCAGGCTGTGCCCCCATATAATGCCCCATGCAGGCTGTGACCCCACACATAATGCCCCATGCAGGCTGTGCCCCCCACATAATGCCCCATGCAGGCTTTGACCCCCCACATAATGCTTCATGCAGGCTGTGACCCTCACATAATGCCCCATGCAGGCTTTGACCCCCCACATAATGCCCCATGCAGGCTGTGCCCCCCCCACATAATGCCCCTTGCAGGATGTCCCCCTCCCACATAATGGCCCATGCAGGATGTCACCCCCCATATAATTCCCCATGCAGAATGTCCCTCCCACATAATGCCCCATGCAGGCTGTGCCCCCCACATAATGCCCCATGCAGGCTGTGCCCCCCCACATAATGGCCCATGCAGGATGTCACCCCCCATATAATTCCCCATGCAGGATGTCCCCTCCACATAATGCCCCATGCAGGATGTCCCACCCCACATAATGCCCCATGCAGGATATCCCCCCCACATAATGCCCCATGCAGGATGTCACCCCCCATATAATTTCCCATGCAGGATGTCCCCCCCCCACATAATGCTCCATGCAGGATGTCCCACCTCACATAATGACCCATACAGGATGTCACCCCCCATATAATGCCCCATGCAGGATGTCACCCCCCCATATAATGCCCCATGTAGGATGTCACCTCTCACCCCATATATTGGCCCATGCAGGATGTCACCTCTCACCCCATATAATGCCCCATGCAGGATGTCACTTCTCCCCCCATATAATACCCCATGCAGGATGTCACTCCCCCCATATAATGCCCCATGCAGGATGTCACCCCCCATATAATGCCCCATGCAGAATGTCACCTCTCACCCCATATAAAGCCCTATGCTGGATGTCACTCCCCTCCCCATATAATGACCCATGCAGGATGTCACTTCTCCCCCTCATATAATACCCCATGCAGGATGTCACCCCCCTATATAATGCCCCATGCAGGATGTCCCCCCCATATAATGCCTCATGTAGGATGTCACCTCTCACCCCATATAATGCCCCATGCAGGATGTCACTCCCCCCCATATAATGCCCATTGCAGGATGTCACTTCTCCCCCCCATATAATACCCCACGCAGGATGTCCCTACCTCCCCCCCATATAATGCCCCATGCAGGATGTCACTTCTCCCCCCATATAATGCCCCATACCTCCATACATAAAAAAAAAAATCAAATGCTCACCTCACTGCTCACCAGCTGTGGAGAGGTAAGTATTGTGCCGGCCGTGGTCCTGGGCAAGCATTGAGGGGGGGGGGGAGCAAGGCCCGCCTACTCAGGGCCCCGGCACTTGCCTGGGTGTGCAGGGTGCTAGCGCCAGGTCTGCCCAGCGTCCGGTTTGTATCCTCCCAACATCATATCAGTGTAAATCATCTGGGACATAATATGGGGGGAGAAGTTTTTGCATCTGTAACTTTTTTCCTGCATCTTCAATAAATCAGTATTATTTCTTATTCTTTTATAGAGCGTGATGGATTCATTGGTTCCGGCGAGAAAGCCGCATATGACCGACTATGAAACTTCCAAACTCATCAGCAGTGGAAATTTTGGGTGAGATTTCTGTTGCCATAATCCACATTTCTCAGGGTTCCCTATGACAATGCTTCTGCCCCTGCACTCTGCCATTCAGTGTTATCATAGGGAAATTATGTGATCTGTAGCAAATCAAACTGCAAGGAAAGTGATTTAAATAATATAATTACATATAATATAATATATAATAATATAATATTATTACATTCGCCTGTGCTAGACTCTCATCTGTTCTTATGCTGCCTCCTCCACCTGAGCTTTTCTGCTCTCCACTCTGATCTTTGTTTTGATGGGGGGGGCTCCATTATGAAGCTGATCAGAGAAGTTGGCTACACATGGTCACATGAAGGGTGACACCATATTGACGTCAATGACATCTACACCCTCCACCATGACCATGTGGGCCCAATCACTGGCCTCAGCAGCAGAAGAGAGCCCTGGAGCACATTCATTTTGGACCAATTTTATTTGCACTAAATTGTATTTGGTCAGTTATAGCGAATCTGCCCAAAGAGAATTTCAGTAGATTCTCGTATCTATAATGTGACCTGGGTGATGGCTCCGGCAGAAGTGGCATTGTGGAGACCTCGCATAGGTGATCTATGTAGTGCTATTTTATGTATTTCTAGATGTGGATTTATAGTGTCGGCCAGACTTCTAGTATTAAACATATGCAAATTGTCTCTTCTGAGAGGAAGCAAACTAGAACTCCACCTATAGGAAGTAGCAATCCTAAAAGTCAATATCGACCCTTTAACAAGCCTTGTCACATGACTTAGGATAATAGCCAAAACCAAAATCTCAATTTGCAGGAACTGTGTTCTGGGGTACTGCCCCTCTTCAGTGCAAAGTGTGAGATATGGTTTGACTGGGTGAGAGGTGTCTGACCGGTATCCAAGGGGTTGACATTTCTCCTTGCGGACATGAGGAGACTTTTAAGCCACAATGCTCCTCTGGGAAATAGGATTGCTACTTCCCATAGGTGGCACTAGGGTGCTAGTTCTCTTCCTCTCTGAAAAGAGACAATTTGCATATTTCCCAGAAGAGCATTGCAGCTTAAAAGTCTCCTCACCTTGACATGCTTAACATGGCTTTTTCCGCAAGGAGAAACGTTACCGCTTGGATCCCGGTCAGATGCCTCTTACCCAGCCAAACCATATCTCACACTTTGCACTGATGAGTGCTTGTACCCCAAAACATAGTGTCCGAAAATTGAGATTTTGGTTATGGCTATTATTCCATGTCATGTGATAAGGCTCGTTAAAGGGTCGATATTGACTTTTAGGATTACTACTTCCTATAGGTGGCACTAGAGTTCTAGTTCTCTTCCTCTCTGAAGAGACAATTTGCATATTTCCCAGAGGATCATTGAGGCTTAAAAGTCTCCTCACCTTGACAAGCTTAACATGTCACTCTCCGCAAGGAGAAATGTTACCAGGATACCAGTATTAAACATATAATGATTTCTATATATGGATTATTAATAAGGATTTATTATAACCGATGGATTCTCCTTCTCTCCAGGGCCGTCTACTTAGTGCATCATAAAGACTCACACCAGACCTTTGCTATGAAGAAAATGGCTAAGCGGAACCTAAATACTGCACAGAGATTGGAATGGGCCTTTCTGGAGAGGGACATCTTAACATTTGCTGATTGTCCCTTTGTGGTCTCCATGCTCTGCTCCTTTCCAACTAGATCTCACCTGTGTATGGTCATGGAGTATGTAGGAGGTAAGACACATCTATTGTATTATATTCAGCCCATGTCTGCTTTCATCTTATCACTGCTCATATCATTAGGACATTGTTGGTTACTTCCCCACAGAGCATTTACTATAGGTTATCTATTACCAAGATGCTCGTAAATTCATTGATCTTGGTGCAGGGGCGCTATGGGGCTCATCAGTCGGAGGGGGTCTGTCGACGCTCAGCAGTGGGCAGCATCCCTCCACCTGTCATCACAATTTCAGCGGTATTTGCTTCTTCAAGGAGGTGGGGCTGGTGGGGGCAAAAATACTGAGTAGGTGGCTAGTAGGGACCAAAATACTGAAAGGGGGCCGTATGACTAGATATGGGGGGACTGTGAATGCTGAGTGGAGGTCATCATATTAAGTGGGGTGCTGTGGGGGTCCTCACTCTGTATGGAGGCCCCCATTCTGTGTGGGGACATCATACTGAGTGGGGAGTTATGCGGACCATTATATTGTGTGAGGGACTGTGGGAACCATTATCCTGAGTGGGAGGGTTGCTGTGGGTGCCATCACACCGAGTAGGGGGTTGTGGCTGGCCTCCTTCTAAGTGGTGGCCTCCTTAGGAGGATTCACTGTGGGGATACCATACTCATTGAGTGTGGGTGTGGGCATTTTTGGGAGCATCATACTCTAAAATGGCCATAAAAGTTGTATTGCTGGTGAGAACACCAAGCTGCTTCAACAGGGATATAAATATATTTCTTTTTTATTTTTTAGGGTGGGGGGCAATTACAACTTTTGATATGGGGTCTTGTGATTTCTATGTACGCCATTATCTGTGTGATCTCCCCAGGATGTTTCCGCTCACTGCTCATTATACATCATGGTTATCTGCTCGTGGTATATCATGGTCATCTGCTGTATAAACCCCTCACTGGTCATATTTCCTTTCTTCTATAGGTGGAGACTGTGGGACCCTTCTAAGCACCAGGGGTCCTTTCTCTGTCCCCATGGCCCGCTTGTACTTTGCAGAGGCGGTACTTGCCGTGGAATACCTGCATAGTTACGGTGTGGTGCACAGAGACCTGAAGCCGGAAAAGTAAGTGCCCCCGTAGTATAATAAAGTGGGGAAAGTTGTCATTTATTATCATTCAGTCTGTGAGGCTAAAACCATCTTCTCTTTTGCAGCCTCCTGATTACATCTACTGGACATATTAAAGTTACCGATTTTGGGATTTCAAAACTTGGTCTAATGATACCGAAAACTAACACCTACAAGGAATTAGCAGTGGACATCTCCAGAGAGTTCCAGGACCGTGAGGTCAGCATCACCTACAAGAACTTAGCTTGTTATTTGCAAATCTCATCACACTATTGTCTCTTCTCTACGTTCTTCCTTTCTAGAGAACTTTTCCACTAATATTTTATCTTCTGCATTGTGTTTTAACGATGATATCTTGTCATAATAATTGTTTCATCGATTCTCATCTCTATGTTCTGTTGGTTTCCAGTTCTGTGGCACCCCATGTTACATAGCCCCAGAGATCATCCTGAAAGAAGGCTATGGAAGACCTGTTGACTGGTGGTCATTGGGGATCATCCTGTATAAATTCCTGCTGGGATGTGTACCATTTGATGCTGATTCCCTCACTGAGCTTTATAAAAGGGTTGTCATTGGTGAGTAGAATAATCCGATCATTGCGTTGATTGGTTACATTTGTTTAGTTATTTCCTTTGCTTTATGTTACAGTCCAGTAAAGAGGTTTTATTTTCTGTAATTTTCTATGTAACAGGAGAACTAATTTGGAATTGTGATCGCGCTCCACCCCTGGATGCTCAGAATCTCATCACTGAGCTGCTCAGAAGAAATCCTGTGCGTAGACTTGGGACAGGTAACAGATATACTAGTATTAATATTCCCTTATTAGACCAAGGACATATCGCTCATGTCCATGAAGATCAGCATTTCTCTATCAGCTCATCTACTGTATTTCTAGTTCTCCACACTAAGACTTTCAGTTTATTTCCTTCATGTCGGCTCAGTTTTGTCATTAGTTCAGATTACGATAAACTGTTCAGATATGGAGCCATCCCTGACTATGTCCGCATCACTTTTGTTTTTCTTTTTCTAGGAGGAGCATTTGAGATCAAGGTTCATCCATTCCTGAGTGACTTGGACTTTGACAACATTCTGAGCCAGGAGCTGGAGTATGTTCCTCAGCTTGTTTCAGACGCAGACACCAGCTTATTTATCAGTAAGTAGAAGGAGACGTCATCTAGACTAAGCGACTGTTTGTCTCATCTTCCCTAATATGTGATCATCTGTTCCCATTAATATTAGTGATAAATAGTGACTGTGTTATACTGACAACCTCTAATAATACTTCATTACCTATTTCTTGTAGATCATTCTGATATAAACAAACATCTGGTCTCAAAGGATGAGGAAGGCACAAGTGAGAACAATGAGAGCCTTGACTTCCAAAATTTTACGTCATCTTCTGAAAAGCTTTGTAAAGTAAGTATGTGATTAATAAATCCAAAACATGTAAAAAAAATGTAAAACAACTCTAAAAGTACATAAAAAAAATATTTTATATCTTATTTTTATCCGTATTTAGCTCTGTATCATCGCTACCAGGATGGTGAACAATGAGGATCCCAATGCCCCTCCAGAGTATACACCAGAAACCAACACAAACATCTCAGAAATGTGAGTAGATTATAAAGGGTCATTACTTCATTACTGGGAGTTCCAGGCTGATCTATGTACACAACACCAAATATAGGACATAAATATCAGAATATCAAATGCAGCATTCACCGCTTCATGGTTAACGGTCATTGTACTTTTGGCTTCAGAAAATGCAGAAGATAACAGCCCATAATTGTGGCAGGTCATGCATTTTTAGCACTGCCTACTCTGTAGGAGAGCTGTAGTATTACTTGCCAGCCATTCTTGGTAGTTGTGTTCTGATCCATGGAAGGTAGTTTTGAGCAGAAAACCTTCCCCACTATGACAGTCATATGTCCTATTAGGCCTTATAGTCAGTGTTCTTATAGTGAGACAACCCATTTTATACTGTGTTTACTTACGATTTACATGTTTTTCTTCTTCAAACAGGCAGAAAGAATCTGTTCCTGTATGTAATACAGACGATGCTGTTACCATCTTGCCACCCTCGTCCCCATTGCCAGGTATGTACATGTCTACAGCACCAACAATGTGAATGTTGACTTCAAGGCTCAAATATTTCCACATGGTTTTTCTGGTCTACTATGTTATCCATGTTTCATGGATCTCAGCTATGTTGACCATGGGTTCGTACTGTATCCCTATTTCCCTAATTTTGTACAGGAGTTTTTTTTCATGTATTCTGTATATTACGTTGCATCATCTATTAACCTAGTGAGATATAGCGACTGTGTTATACTGACACCCTCTAACAATCCTTCATTACCTATGTCTTGTAGATCACTCTGATGAAAACAACCATCTGATCTCAGAGGATAAGGAGGGCACAAGTGAGGACGATGAGAACTTTATCTTCCGAATATTTGCATCATCATCTTCTGAGAGGCTTTCTAAAGTAAGTATGTGATCGATAAATCCAAAATATGTACAAAAAAAGGATCTATAAAATTAAAAAGTATGTATATTTAATAACTTATTGTTATCCACATTTAGCACTCTACCACCACTAACGGGATGGTGAACAACGAGGATCCCAAGGCCCCTCCAGAGTGTACACCAGAATCCAACACAAACATCTCAGAAATGTGAGTAGATTATGGGGTCATTACTGGGAGCTCCAGGCTGATATATGTGCACAACACCAAATATAGGACATAAATACCATAATATCAAATGTAGCATCCACCGCCCCATGGTTATGGGTCATTGTGCTTTCAGCTTTCGGAATTGTTGGAGATAACAGCCCATAATTGTGGCCGGTCATGCACTTTTAGTGCTGCCCTCACTGTAGGAGAGATGTAGTATGAAATGCCGGCCATTCTTGGTAGTTGTTTTCCTCTCAGCTCTCTATAAAAGGTAGTCTTGAGCAGAAGACCTTCCCCACTATGACAGTCATATGTCCTACTAGGCCTTATAGTCGGTGTTCTTCTAGTGAGACAACCCCTTTTATACGGAGTTTACTTGAGATTTACATGTTTTTCTTCTTCAAACAGGCAGAAAGTATCTGTTCCTGTATGTAATACAGACGATGCTGTTACCATCTTGCCACCCTCGTCCCCATTGCCAGGTATGTACATGTCTACAGCACCAGCAATGTGAATGTTGACTTCAAGGCTCAAATATTCCCACATGGTTTTATACAATACTATAGGTCTCTTATGTTATCCATATTATGACAAAGCAGATCCTATAAGAATATATTGTTACTGATTTTTTTTTTAATTTTTCATCAGAATTTCCATCTCATGAAGAAAGAAAATCGGCAATAAATCTGAGTATGGAGCAACAAAACTCAGAAAATGGAAAAAATGGGAAAAAGAGACGAGGTAAGTGTGAGAATCAACTCCATGTTGTGTGATGTCAGTGAGAATAATTCATGTGGAGTAGATGTCATCTGTCAGTGATGGGATTGTCACATGTATGATTGCTGACAATGACCCCTGACCTCTGTATGATAATATTCCTCTGCCGTCCGGCCACAGTGACTGCACAGCATTATCATGTAATATGGAGTCCCATCACTTACATTATATTTATTTCTCTTCTCATAGGTTCCATCTTCCGCCGGATCTTATCATCCTGCCGGCGTGGATTATCCAGGGCTGCTCGCGCATTTGCATGCTGTCACTGTTGCCCTAAAACCATCTAAAAGACGGGACACCTAAGCATCCAGCGCCCTGAAGTCCAGCAGATCCATCATCACTGCTGGAGCTGTATAGAAGGACCTTCACCATCTACCTGTGGCCTTCTGACTGGTCAACCTGGACAAGTTTCAGTAATGCCTCTGTCATCGGGCTCCGCGGTATTCATACTGCTCGTCTGACGTGTCATTTACTGATCACCTGGTATCTGACCTCGGCTATCTTCCTGACTTTGATTTATTCTATTGACAATGTTCACGATTTTATTCATCCCATTATTAATTAAAAAAAAGTAAAATCTGTTACTGTTGCTCTGATTCCTTTTTGTCTTGAATTCACAAATACTTGTAACTCACTAATTGCTCTTCTTCTCACTAAATGTATTTCTCATTATCCTTAATGCAGCAGTCAGTCTCATATTTCTGTCCAGCAATTACACTGGTGCATCCACCCTGTACCAGTCATTACACTCATCCACAAACCTCTCCACACTGCTGCACAGTCCTGCATCTCTACCATATCTACACTCCAATGAGCTAAGATTAACATCCTCCATAATCAGGACCTCCCACTCTCATGTCCAAGACATTTTCTCTGCTGCACCAGCTCTCAGGAGTGCACTACTGCAGGCAATCAGGTTCATTCCCACTATCAGAGATTTTAAGTGTGCAGTAGAAACAGATTATTTGTGGCAGGACTGTCAAATCACCTCACTATTCTAAGTTTTTCCTACAGCACTCAGTAGCACTTAATATTTGTACATATACAGATAATGGTTGGTGACTGGTTCATGCAGCCTTAATTCCACAAAGATAGAAATAAAAGGTCAACATGTTTCATACATCCAAACCATCCTTAATCATGGCAGAAAAACATAATTTTAAGTTCCCACTATGAATATTTGGTGAGATATCACAGCTGTGTATTTTCACAGCACAAAGAACGCATCTTACAGATCAGCAAATCACAGTGTGCTGACGCTTAGTGTTGTAGTTTTGAACAACACCATTCATTTTATCATATAATGTGTTGAAAAATGAGAAAAAATGCCAGGTTTGGGTTCCTTCATTTTACAGTGTGTATTGTGTTGTAAAAACAAACTGACAAAATGATTCAGAGTCAGTAGTACGATTACTGTGATACCAAACTTATAAGGTTATATATATATATATATATATATATATATATATATATATATATATATATATATATATATACAGTACAGACCAAAAGTTTGGACACACCTTCTAATTTAAAGATTTTTCTGTATTTTCATGACTATGAAAATTGTACATTCAAACTGAAGGCATCAAAACTATGAATTAACACATGTGGAATTATATACTTAACAAAAAAGTGTGAAACAACTGAAAATATGTCTTATATTCTAGGTTCTTCAAAGTAGCCACCTTTTGCTTTGATGACTGCTTTGCACACTCTTGACATTCTCTTGATGAGCTTCAAGAGGTAGTCACCGGAAATGGTCTTCCAACAGTCTTGAAGGAGTTCCCAGAGATGCTTAGCACTTGTTGGCCCTTTTGCCTTCACTCTGTGGTCCAGCTCACCCCAAACCATCTCGATTGGGTTCAGGTCTGGTGACTGTGGAGGCCAGGTCATCCGGCGTAGCACCCCATCACTCTCCTCCTTGGTCAAATAGCCCTTACACAGCCTGGAGGTGTGTTTGGGGTCATTGTCCTGTTGAAAAACAAATGATGGTCCAACTAAACGCAAACCGGATGAAATAGCATGCCGCTGCAAGATGCTGTGGTAGCCATGCTGGTTCAGTATGCCTTCAATTTTGAATAAATCCCCAACAGTGTCTCCAGCAAAGCACCCCCACACCATCACACCTCCTCCTCCATGCTTCATGGTGGGGACCAGGCATGTAGAGCCATCCGTTCACCTTTTCTGCATCGCACAAAGTCACGGTGGTTGAAACCAAAGATCTCAAATTTGAACTCATCAGACCAAAGCACAGATTTCCACTGGTCTAATGTCCATTCCTTGTGTTCTTTAACCCAAACAAGTGTCTTCTGCTTGTTGCCTGTCCTTAGCAGTGGTTTCCTAGCAGCTATTTTACCATGAAGGCCTGCTGCACAAAGTCTCCTCTTAACAGTTGTTGAAGAGATGTGTCTGCTGCTAGAACTCTGTGTGGCATTGACCCGGCCTCTAATCTGAGCTGCTGTTAACCTGCGATTTCTGAGGTTGGTGACTCGGATAAACTTATCCTCAGAAGCAGAGCTGACTCTTGGTCTTCCTTTCGTGGGGTGGTCCTCATGTGAGCCAGTTTCTTTGTAGCGATTGATGGTTTTTGCAACTGCACTTGGGGACACTTTCAAAGTTTTCCCAATTTTTCGCACTGACTGACCTTCATTCCTTAAAGTAATGATGGCCACTCGTTTTTCTTTACTTAGCTGCTTTTTGCTTGCAATAATACAAATTCTAACAGTCTATTCAGTAGGACTATCAGCAGAGTATCGACCAGACTTCTGCACAACACAACTGATGGTCCCAACACCATTTATAAGGCAAGAAATCCCACTTATTAAACCTGACAGGGCACACCTGTGAAGTGAAAACCTTTTTCGGTGACTACCTCTTGAAGCTCATCAAGAGAATGCCAAGAGTGTGCAAAGCAGTCATCAAAGCAAAAGGTGGCTACTTTGAAGAACCTAGAATATAAGACATATTTTCAGTTGTTTCATACTTTTTTGTTAAGTATATTATTCCACATGTGTTAATTCATAGTTTTGATGCCTTCAGTGTGAATGTACAATTTTCATAGTCTTGAAAATACAGAAAAATCTTTAACCGAGAAGGTGTGTCCAAACTTTTGGTCTGTACTGTATATATATATATATATATATATATATATATATATATATATATATATACAGTGTTTAGCATAAATCAGTACACCCAAATAGATTTGTCAGCAAACCTGTAGTTTCCTTTCAGAATCATCATTTTATATGGGATACCATACTACAAAATACTCTCGCAAATTTGAGCCATTGAATGCAAACAAGATTTGGTATTTTGCAGACCCCAAAAAAGTAATTTTCTTAACAAACTCATTCAAGATCATGTTTCAAAAATGAGAACATCCCAGTAACAGTCTTAAGAGAAAAGCTAAGTTTAGACAACAAAATTCTAATTAACAAGAACTGAACCACAGGTAAGTGTAATTATTCATTAAACAGATGTCCAGCAGACAGGTGTCTGTAAAAGGAAGTTACTTAATAAAGAAAACTCCTTCCCATTTCATGCTATCAGCAATGGCACCACATAGAAGGGAAATGTCACAAAACCTGAGAAAGAAAATAATTTCTTTGCAATAAATGTAAAGTCTACAAGAAGATCAGCAAAACTTTACTTATCAGTCAGAATACTGTAGCAAAAGTGATGCAAAACTATAACAAAGATGGAACTGCAACCATCTTACAGAGACGTCCAGGCCGACTATGGAAGTTAACACCTAAACAAAAGCGTCCTCTGATGAGAAGGGTAAGTGGTACCACATAGAAGAGAAATGTCACAAGACATTTCTGAGAAAGAAAATAATTTCTTTACAAAAAATGTGAAGTCTACAAGAAGATCAGCAAAGCTTTTCTTATCAGTCAGATGGAAGTTAACATCTAAACAAAAGCATCTTCTGATGAGAAGAAAATCGACAGGCAAATTCATTGCTATTAGCTGAAGAAGTAGAAAGCCAAACTAGGGTGAGTGTTTTCCATGACACGACACGGTGTACACTGCAAATGAATGGCATTCATGAGTGTCCTCCACAAAGGAAGCCTCTCTCCCTTAAAGCCCATGAACAATAAAAGTCCGTCTACAATTTGCCAGGGTCCATGCTTAAAACTATGAGGACTACCGGGACTCTATACTGTGTATGTGCATCTTATGTGTATGTCCGTATTTTATGTTTGTGTGCACTATGTATATGTGACGCGCCCTGGGCCTATGTGACGTAGCGTTGCGCACGCAGGGACTACCCGGAGCCGGATCTGATAGGGGTAGTAGTCTCGTGGCGGTGACCCGGTCCGTGCCCAGGGAGTCAGACTAAGTGGCGGTATATTAGCAGTAGATGTAGGATGACTACGCCACCCGTTGAATGCAGCTATGGAGCTGCCGCTGCAGGGCAGACCGCTGAGGCCGGTGGAAGGATGGTGCAGCGTGGATGATATAACCCCCAACGGGAGGGGTATGGCCTCAGGGCAGCCGACGTGGAAGATGGGGGTAGCAGGAACCACTCAGAGACGATGCGGTGTAGTTCAGGGTCTTTACTGGTGACAAAGACAGACCCTCCCGGAGTACTTGCTAGCGATCGGGGCCTGGTCAGTCCTTGAGCAGATGGGATCTCCCCTGGCCAGGTGGAGTTGTAGGCCTTCCCAACTAACTGTACTCTTCTGGCTACCTTGCTAGAGGCGGGTAAAAGTAGCCCACGTCCCTGAGTGTACCGTGTGGTGCTCACCCGTATGGCCGGTGACTCGGGGCCTTCTAGTGCCTTCCGCTCCACGACGGCGGTGCTGGTCCCACGCGTGTGACCGTGCCTTCGGATTTCTGGGCCAGAGGACTTGAAATCCCCTGCCGGACGGTTTCTGCTGCTGGGTAAGGGTTAGTCCCCACAGCCTCGGACTCCGGGTCCGGTGATAACTTCTCAGTCAGGGCGAGCTCTGCAGCTGCCAGCCCCTGACTCCTTGTAGCACTGCTCCCACAGAGCTCCTGTTGTTTCTTCCTATGCTGCTTCTCTTCTCTGTCTCTACTTCTGGCATGGCCCGGGAGCTGGGCCCAGCCGGAGCCACAGCTCCCTGTCCGCCCTCCTGGCTCAACTCTCCCTTTGAACTCTCTAACCCTGCCTCAGCCCCAGGTTTATATAGGGGAAGTCCTTCCCCTCCCAGGACTGGGCAGGAGGTGTGGCATGCATAGGATTCCTGACCAAGAGACCTCCCACCTGCTCTCAGACATAACATTGCTGTTACTGTGGAAACCAGACCCCTGGGGTGCCACATATGCATACGTTAAAATGTGTATAGAGTATTAGCATGTGCAAATTTTATATGTGTGCCTAATATAAATATACATGGAAATGTATATGTAGGTGGTGCCTGATGGAGGGTGGGGGGCCCAGATCAGAAGTCCTGATTAAGGGCCCTTCACTGTCATTGTCTGCCCCTTATATAAACAGTAAAATCCTCTTTAATAACTGGACTTCCATTGGGGTGGACTTCTCATAGATGGCCAGTATGCATACTATATTGTGAATCTGGGCATCTCTCACAGAAAATCTGATCTGGATATGAGGGTGGTCTTCTATAAGCGGTGATGTTTTGGAGAGATTTAGGGAAAAGTCCCAATTCTTATCCATCGATCTGGTAATTTGAGTAAAATATTTGTGTTGATAACTGATCACAAAGTCACAAAATATGTAAGATTTGGCATAACCTGGTTCATTTTTCAAAAAGTTATGCTCAATTTTTTTAGCACCAAGTTTTGTTGCTTTTTTGTAGACTTACACTAACTTAGTATATTGTGTGAGAATTAAATGAATTATGAATTAGTTGGCGCATTTTACCACACTCTGGGGGTCCCTGACAGTCCTTCTTTACCGGCCCTGTAGTGATGCCAATGTAAACTTCCAAGTGACCGCGCAGTCAATCACTGTCACGAATGCAGGACAACCTATGATTAGCTAATTTTTGGGAAATCCTTATAACAAAAGGGGATTGAAAATATTTACAATTATTTTAAAAGCATTAAAAAAAAAACAGACCCAATACTTATAATTAGTTTGTTGAAAGTAGTCTAATTAAAGGGAGCTGAAAGGATTAGAGATTATGAACCCGATTCACCAGTGTTTTTGCCAGAAAACTGGCATAAAGCTCTTGAAAAGTTGCAAAGTTTTGTGACTTTTCCCATTTTCACATAATTTTAACTTCTTTAAAGCCCAAGACGTACTGATACGTATCTGCGCCCTGGGACTTAAGAGCCTGATATGTATTAGTACATCTTTGCGATCGCGCCCGCACACAGGCTGTGTGGGCGTGATCGCCGCCGGGTGTCAACTGATTGTCACAGCTGACACCCGGTGCTATGTGCTGGGAGAGGTCCCGCACATTAACCCCCGCAATGCTGGGATCGAAGTCGTTCGCAGCATTGCGGGGGCAAGGGGAGGTGATCGGGATAGTCACCTCTCCTGCCGGCGTCCAGCAATGTGTGCCGCGGCTTCCCGGATGTTGCCATGATGACCCGATTCACTGAGGGGTGCAGTTTTAAGAATGGTGTCACTTTTGGGTATTTTCAGTCATAAAGACCCCTCAAAGTGACTTCAAATGTGATGCGGTCCCTAATAAAATGGTTTTGTAAATTTTGTTGGAAAAATGAGAAATCGCTGGTCAATTTTAACCCTTATAGCTCCCTAATAAAAATAAATTTGGGTTCCAAAATTGTGCTGATGTAAAGTAGACATATGGGAAATGTTATTTATTAACTTTTTTTGTGTGACATATCTCTCCGATTTAAGGGCATAAAAATTCAAATTTTGAAAATTGCTAAATTTTCTAAATTTTCGCCAAATATCTGTTTTTTTCACAAATAAACACAAGTGATATCGAAGAAATTTTACCACAATCATAAAGTACAATATGTCATGAAAAAATATTCTCAGAACCAGGGGGATCCGTTGAAGCGTTCCAGAGTAATTACCTCATAAAGTGACAGTGGTCAGAATTGTAAAAATTGGCCTTCTCATTAACGTGCAAACCACTTTGGGTTGTAAAGGGGTTAAGGACTCTACCTGCATATACAGTCATGGAGGAAAGTGCTGGCACCCTTGAAATTGTTTCAGAAAATTACACATGTTTTATTACACGCATGTTTATTTCCTTTGTGTTTATTGGAACAACACAAAAAAACTGAGAAAAAAAAGGCAAATTGGACATAATTTCACACAAAACTCCAAAAATGGGCCGGAATACATATATATATTTTTGATGGGACAACACTGAAGATGCGACACTTTGATACAATGTACAGTAGTCAGTGTACAGCTTGTTTAACTGTAAATTTGGTGTGCCTGCAAAATAACTCAACACACAGCCATTAATGTCTAAACCGCTGGCAACAAAAGTGAGTACACCCCTAAGTGTGTTCTCAGCTGATGTTATTTGTTGGTTTTTCTTTGCATCCCGAACAATTTTCTTGGCAGTTGTGGCTGAAATTTTTGTTGGTCTACCTGACTGTGGTTTGGTTTTTACAGAGCATCTGATTTTCCATTTGTTAATCACAGTTTGAACACTGCAGACTGGCATTATCAATTCCTGGGATATCTTTTTGTATCCCTTTCCTGTGTTATACTCTTTTTGCCTCCCTTTCCTGTGTTATACAGTTCAACTACCTTTTCCCGTAGATCCGTTGATAATTCTTTTGCTTTCCCCATCTCAAAATCCAGAAACGTCAGTGGCTGGATCCCAGAAACTCACTCAGCTTTATGCACACACACTGATTACAAGCAAACAGGTCATACGTGAGGATGTTACCTTTAGTAGCCATTCAAACCCATTTGTGTCAAATTCTGTGCATGTTATCAGGCCAAAATCACCAGGGTATGTAAACTTTTTGATCAGGATTATTTGGATGTTTTTGGTTGTCATTAGTGATGAGCGAGCACTAAAATGCTCGAGTACTCGTTGCTCGGGTCGAGCAAATTGAAATACTCGGGTGCTCAACCCGAGCAATGAGCCCAATATAAGTCTAGGGGAAACTTGAGCATTTTTCAGGTGGCTCCCCACGGCGGTCTGCAGAGGGCCTAAAAATTGCCCAAATCGATGGGAACTGTGCTCAAATGACATGTGAACAGCATGGGGAAGACCCCTGGAAGCATCTCTGACTCCCAGATCACTGCTGTCAACAACGTCGTCAGAGTATTACGCCACTTTTACGGCGTAAGGAACATCCTTTCCAGGGTGATGACTTGTATATAAGGCAAAATAAATAAACAAAAACACAAATACTCCTACACACCTTGGGCTATGTTCACACGTAGCATTTTTGACACGTTTTTGCACTTTTGCATTGCTTTCAACCAAGACAAATGCATTCACCAGGAAATGTCATTTTAACATTTTACAACCTTATCTGGCCATGTGGTGTGTGACACATCATCAGACACATGCATACAGTGCTGAAAAGACATGGGAACAGCAAGGGGAAGACCTCTGTAAACATCTCTGAATCCCAGGTCACTGCCTAAATGTGTGCCCATCATAAGTGATCCTTGGCACATGCGAAGATGCCTCCCGCCATGCACCTGTCGTTGCAGACTTGCAACAATCACCGTCCACGTCCTTGTCCCACTGCAGTGTTCAGTTGTCCCTACCCCATTCCTTGGAATGCAAGCACAAGAATGCCGGCAGCCACCCACCCACAGGCTGCAATACTATACTGCCAAATTTTTGACAGCTGCTTGCACTTGAAATGTGGCCTTTTAGGCTCGTGGAGGCGGAAGCTTTTCATAACCTCATGCCGGCGGCGGCCGGGTGTCCATACTCGGTCCCCAGTCGCCACTATATTTCCCGGTATCGCCTCCGCCTTCCACAACCACGGGTCCAATAACATTACCCGTGCCCTCCCCAGTGCACTTACTGGGAAGGACCGCCTAACCACAAACACGTGGACAGGTGAATGTGGCCAGGGACGGTACGGAGCCAGTCCACAACTTTTTTTGCTAAGAGTTGTATTTAGCTCGGTGAAAGGACTGGCATAGAGGGAAACCGTATCTACCCTGCGCGTCATTTCTCCCAGAAAATCCTGTAATTGAGCTTGTTGCAGAAGCAATGGCAGCCCATCCAACATCAACTCGCACTTGTCAATGGTGCTTTGACACACACACATCTTTCTTTGCGCATTTAATTTCTTGAATACAGAGTTGGAAAATGGCCTGATCCGTAATGCGTTTTGAGAAATAACATGCATAAGCATGGCTGATCCGCATTAAAAAAGCAGCCATAGAGTGTCCAGGAACCTTCCCCCACACTTTTCTTAGCCAGGGCTGCTTTTCGGCAGGGTTGCACGGGCCCACCAGAGAACCAGAGACTCCTCCGGCGGGCCCTGGCTTCTCCTTCAGGAGAGTTCATAGTGCCGAGGTGAGGCCATGATGATGATAGAGGCCATCATCTGCTTAGTTTTCTGTTACTTGGAATGCAATTGCAAGTGACGCGCCCCCTGGGACATATTCCTTTCTTTCAGGGGAATACCCGGAGCCAGATCAGATGGGGGTTGTAGTCTCCGAGTGGCTGTGACCCGGTCCGTGCCCAGGGTGTCAAACTCAGTTGTATGTGGCAGTCCTACAGATGTTATTAAGTTCTTTATTGTCGACTACGCCACCCGTTGTGTTGCGGTCACTGTGGCCGCCGCTGCAGCAGGGTCCGCTGAGGCTGATGGTGTTGGTGCAGCTTGATAGGATAACCCCCAACGGGAGGGGTATAGCCTCAGGGGGATCAGGTGCAGAGGATGGGGGTTGTGGTGGTGCAGTGTAGACGGCAATCAGAGACAGAGTCGGGTTATGCAGTTTAGGGTATTTACTCACTGCTGATGTTCCGGTCACTCCAGCTTCTAGTGACCACCCGAGCCGTGCTGCGTCCACCAGGTCCTGGACTCGGCCAACCCCCAAGTAAGTCCGGAGCGTGACCCTGAGCTCTCCTTCTGTCCTTTCCTCTGGCCGTCCCCACCAGTGATCCACCTAGGTCCAGCTCCCTCGGGCCTTCTGTTGGGAGGCCCTTGGCCTTGGGTTCCCTGACCCTCCACGTGGTATGCCTTCGGGGTGGATGTGGTGGGTGGCCGTGGCAGATGCTGCCCACGGCCTCCGGTCTCTGGCTAGGGTGTGCTTCTGCCCCCACCAGTTTGGGATCCGGTACCCTGTGCCGACTCTTCACCCGGGGATTTAATTTGGGTTCTTGGAGTCCTCTTTTCTGTTTCCCCCTCTGGGTCTTTCCTTCTCTTTCTCCTCTCTCACTCTGGGTCTCTCTTCTCCTCTGCTCGCTGACTTGTTCTCTGCAACTGACCCTGTTCTTAGTTGGTGCCCACCTTATATATCCCTCTATGTGTGAGCTCAGGTGACCAGCACCCAATGAGCTCCTAACTTTACCCAGGCTGCTCCCCCTATCTGCCCCTACACTACTTGGGATATTCCACCCCCCTCCCACTCCAGCCAAGGACAGACTCGGTCGTACCTGCACATTTCTAAGTGGGAGTACCGTTGGTCTGCCCTCCGGAAATGGGATGTGTGTAGTGCATGCAGCCTACCGAGCTCAGTTCCACACTCCTTCCTTACCCGGGAGTGGAATATCACACCTCTGGCTGAGGTGCAATACCCCTGTAGCAGCCGAATCCTCAGGGTGCTACACAAGTATGCAGCCAGCCAGCCACCCACCCACAGGCCGCAACACTAAACTGACAGATTTCTGGGCAGCTCTTTGCACTTGAAATATGGCCTTTTAAGCTTGTGGAGGTGGAAGCTTTTCACAACCTCATGCAGGCGGCGGCCGGATGTCCATACTCGGTCCCCAGCCGCCAGTATGTTTCCCGGTATCGCCTTCGCCTTCCACAAGCACGGGTCCCACAACATTACCCATGCCCTACCCAGTGCACTTACTAAGAAGGACTGCCTAACCACAAACACGTGGACAGGTGAATGTGGCCAGGGACGGTACGGAGCCAGTCCACAACTTTTTTTGATAAGAGTTGTATTTAGCTCAGTGAAAGGACTGGCATAGAGGGAAACCGTATCTACCCTGAGTGTCATTTCTCCCAGGAAGCCCTCTAAAGCTGCTTGCACTTGAAATGTGGCCTGAACATTACTGCTGGTACTTTTCTGTGGCAATTTTCTTGCCTCCTACCAGCCTGGAATATTTCCAGCAAACTATGGTACAACACCATGGTATTAGCACTGCCCCCAGTACCAGCAGCGAAGCCATCCTCAATTTCCTTCTCTGGAATTTTATTTGGTAGACTGAGTGGCTGCCAAAATAAATTTTCTCACAAAGGAGCTGATGATAGAGTGGCAGTAGGTTCAAGTTTCTCCAGCCTGTTAGATATTAGAGGGTGAACGGCAGCACATTGGATCAGTGGTTAGCACTGAAGTCTTGCAGCACTGGGATCCTGGGTTCAAATCCCAGCAAGGACAACATCTGCAAGAAATTTGTATGTTCTCCCACAGGGTTGGACAGTCCCACCAGAGAATTCTCTGGTGTGCCTTGGCTTCTACCTCAGGAGAGTTCATGATAGCGCTAACTTTGCAGCTGCTATGGGGCTCTTGAGCGGGTGAGAAAGGTTAGCCCTCAGAAACAAATCCTCTGGTGGGCAGAATGTTTTTCAATCTGAAACAGCTTCTCAGTGGGAGTTGTATTTCACAGCATGCCATATTCTTTAGCTCTGTGAAAGGACTGGCATATAGGGAAACCTTATTTACCCCGGTTGTCATTTCTCCGTCACCAGGTTCCGCCCATTGTAACACACGACCATGCCTGGCTGTATGTTCAGCGGTGAGAGCCACAGATCAAGCTGCTGTGTTACAGCTTTCAACAACTATGCAGCGCTGGGCGGTTTGTTAATTAAGCATTAAGCATGTTATCTTCAGCACAGCCTGCTGCTGTTTGGCCAAGGCAGTGCAGCAGTGCTGTCAGCTTGTGACTGATGTGGTCATTTCGGAGATGGAGGAGGAGGTGCATGAGCTGAACAATGTGATTACATTGAGGTTAAATTGGTGATGCTATTTTTTATACTAAAGAAAGATCCTATTGTTATGTTTTTTTATGTTATTTTTTATGACAAATGCATTCACCGGGAAAAGTCATTTTAACATTTTACAACCTAATCTGGCAATGTGGTGTCATCAGACACATCCTGTTTTATTTATGATGGAGGGACTCTGAAAGTCATAAAGCCTATTTTTATAGGAACATCAGACGGCCCTTACTATTCTTAAAAGGCCAGCAGTCGGCCCTAGCTATTGTTAGAGAGCCATCAGAGGGCTATGCTTTGTTGTTCCCATTATTAACAAGTGGGTCTCCTATACTGTTATTGCGCATCCAGTGACTGCAAGGGTTGTCAAAAATTTGGACGCAACCTAATACCCCTTTGAAGAGACATAGAGGAGGGTCTCAGTAAAACAAATGTTCCCATTATAAAGGAGCGGGTCTTCTATAGTGGTAATGCCCATGCTGTGACTGCAAGGGTGGCCAAAATTTTTGAATAAAACACTAACAATTTAAAGACACAAAGAGCATGGCCACAGTAACAAGGTACGACATGTTCCCGTTAGAAAGGAGAGGGTCTGCTATACAGTTATAGGGTATGCAGTGAATCCAACGGCTGACAAATTTTAGGAAAAACCCCACTAAGAATTTAAGGACACACAGAGCAGGGCCACATTAACAAGGTACGACATGTTCCCATTAGAAAGGAGAGGGTCTGCTATACAGTTATAGGGTATGCAGTGAGTCCACCGGCTGACCAAGTTTAGGAAAAAACCCACTAAGAATTTAAAGACACATAGACCAGGCCACAGTAATGACAAATTCCCATTAGAAAGGAGAGAGTCTCCCATAGTGTTGGACTATGCAGTGACTGCAAGAGCTGCCAAAAATTTGGAGGCACTTCAATGGCCCTTGGAAGAGACGTGGAGGAGCGCATCATAAAAAATTGTTACCATTAGAAAGGAGCGGGCCTCCTATACTTGTAATGCCATGCACTAAGTGTATGGGCTGACAAACATTTACTCCTGGGGGGTATACATGAACATACTGTATAAAAAATTTTTTTTACGGGCATCATAAAAATGTAGCGCCCCGAGGGCTCGACCGCTACAGGGGTATTGCACCTCTGCCAGAGGTGTGATATTCCACTCCTGGGTAAGGATGGAGTATGGACCAGGGTTCAGTTAGCTGCATACAGCACACTCACCCCATTTCCGAGGGACAGCTCAACGGTGCTCCCATTAGACAGAAATGCAGGCACGACAGACCATGTCCCTGGCTGGAGTGGGGAGGGGGTAGGAATACCCAGTGATGTAGGAGCAGATAGGGGTTGGTTCCTGAGCGTAGATAGGAGCCCATTGTTTGCTGGTCACCTGGGCTCATGTTCTAGAGGGAGGTATAAAAGGTAGGCACCATCTTAGAACAGTGTTCAGTCAGAGAGAAGAAGTGACAGAGTGGGGGCCTCTGCAAGGGGCTCTTCTCCGTAGGCGGGCCTAGCCTCTGAGGCCCAGCCAGCACAGAGAGAAGAGAAGAAGAGAAGTTCAGTGAGTGGAGTAAGAGAAGGAGTTCAGCCAGAGAGGGCTGACAGGGAGCTGTGGCTCAGTCTGGGCCCAGCTCCACGAGGCAGGCCTAGGGTGAAGGCCAGGAACAGAAAGGAACAAGAACAGAAAGGAACAAGAACAGAAAGGAACAGAAGAGAAAGAGAAAGAGAGAAACAGAAGGGCTCAGGAACAAGACGGCAGAAGGGACCCTAAGAACCAACGAGAATACAGGGTGAAGGGTCAGGCAGATTAAGGGTACCGGATCCCAAGTTGGTGGAGGAGAAACAGCCCTCAGCCAAAGACCGGAGGTCGTGATCATTTATTGGTGCGACACCTCATCAAACCTGCTAGGAAGGCACCATATAGGACAGCGGGGAACGGGAACCACATTTACCCGCACAAGTCTGCGGCAGCTGGACAAAAGTGGGTCACTGGTGAGGCAGGCCAGAGAAAGGATTGAAGGGGTCCTGTGTCATGCTCCTGAACTGCCTGGGGTTGACCGAGCCCCTCACCTGGTGGACGCAGCACGGCTCGGGCGGTCATTGCTGACAGAAGTGACCTGGAGTACATGAACTGTGAGTAAAAGACATTGGACTGCAGTACGTTGTCTGTGTACTCTTTCGCTCCTCCAGCACTAACGGCACTGGGACTCTCTGCACCATCACCCCCACCATCCACTACACTGCCCTGGGGCTGCACTCTTCCCGTGGGGAGTCACACTACCTCAGCTGCATACATCATCAGCCCCAGCGATCTGCCTTGCAGCGGCGGTTCATAATAACCGCAATCCACGGGTGGCGCAGTCGGACATCACTTAGGACGGCTAAAGGACTACCACTGGTCTGACCACCCTGAGCCACGGAACCGGGTCGCCACTACTACCCCCACCGTCTCCCTATTGCCCGGCTCCGAGTGCCCCACGGCCCAGGGGCGAGTCAAACACCCTTAAAAAAAATTATGTGGGTGTTGCATCATGGACCACGGTCACCCTGGTGATATGGTGGTGGAGGATGAGGAGAAGGAGGAGGACAAGAGCAAATAGCCAAAATCAGGAAGCGTATACCCATGTGTGGGTGTGAAAAGGTGCATGGGAATACACCTCCCAAGAAAAGACACTGGATTTGAGTTTATGTTACGCTGCTATCATTCGGTGGTGTTGAGAAGTCTGGCCCAATCCAGCCCTTGTTCATTTTTATAAGAGTCAGCCTGTCAGCATTTTCAGTTGACAGGAGGATGCGCTTATCAGTTATAATTCCACCAGCGGCACTAAAAACCCGATCTGATAAAACGCTGGCGGCAGGGTAGGCCAGGACCTCCAAGGCATAGAGAGCCAGTTCATTCCACATATCTAGCTTGGATACCCAATATTTATAAGGCACAGAGGAATCACGGAGGACGTTGGTACGGTACGGCAAGGTACTCCCTCAGCATCTTCCCAAACTTTGCACTCCTTGTGAGAGTACCCTGCGCCTCAGGGCCTGTGCGATGGGAGGGTCTGAGAAAACTCTCCCAGAACTTTGACAGTGTTCCCCTGCCTCTGCTGGATTGAAGTTGTGTCTCTCTCGCCTGTACTCCTTGGTTGTCGAACGAAGTGTGCCCTCTGCCTCCAGCGTTTTCAGATGGGAATTTTTTTAATAGGTCCGCAACAAGGGCCTTCTGGTACTGCCTCATTTTTGTACACCTGTCCGCCTCAGGAATAAGAGATATAAAGTTCTCCTTGTAGAGTGGGTCTAGAAGTGTCACCAACCAGTAATGACCTAAAATTTTGAGAATGCGAGGGTCATGGGAAAGGCAGCATAACATAAACTCAGCCATGCGTGCCAGACTACTAACAGGCAAGACTTCCGTGTCCTCACCAAGAGGATGACTGACCATGCTCTCCTCCTCCTCCTCTCTGTCCTCTGGCCATCCACGCTGAACAGACGGTATGACAGCTGTGCAGATAGCACCGTCTATAGTGCATGAAACTAGTTCCTGTCCTTCCTCCTCCTCCTCTTCCTCATTGTCACCCAATCCACGTTGGGATGAGATGAGGCTTGGCTGTGTGTAATCACCCTGTATGGTTAATTGCTCCATCTTATCATGCTTCGCCTGCAATGCATCATCTTTGATTGTGAGCAGAGAGCGTTTCAGAAGACAGAGAAGCGGGATGGTGACGCTAATTATGGCGTCATCGCCGCTCACCATCTTGGTGGAGTCCTCAAAGTTTTGGAGGATGGTACATATGTCTGACATCCACGTCCACTACTGAGGTCTTATGTGTGGAGTCTGAACTGAATACCGATAGCCTTTTTGATGCTGGTACTCAACAACTGCCCTCTTCTGCTCACAAATCCTTCCCAACATCTGCAATGTAGAGTTCCAACGTGTGGGGACATCACACACCAGTCTGTGAGCCAGAAGCTGCAAACGCTGCTGAAACACTGCAAGGGCAGCGGAAGCTGTAGCTGACTTTCTAAAATGGGCACACAGGCGGCATACTTTAACAAGCAGATCCGGCAGCTCCGGGTAGGATTTGAGTAACCGCTGAACCACGAGGTTAAGCACATGGGCCAGGCATGGTACGTGTGTGAGCTCGCCTCGCCTCTGAGCCGCCACCAGGTTCCAGCCATTGTCACACGCGACCATGCCTGGCTGTAGGTTCAGCGGTTTGAGCCACAGATCTGCCTGCTCTTTCAGAGCTGTCCATAACTCTTCAGCATTGTGTGTTTTTTCACCTAAGCATATTAGCTTCAGCACAGCCTGTTGCCGCTTGGCCGAGGCAGTGCTGCAGTGCTTCCAGCTTGTGACTGATGTGGTCATTTCGGAGATGGAGGCTGAGGAGGAGGAGCAGGCTGAGGAGCATGAGGTTCAGGAGCTGTAGACCGTGGGGGCAACCCTGATTGACCTAGGGCCTGCAATCCTTGGCGTCGGGAGGACGTGTTCCGTCCCAAGGTCCGACTGGGTCCCGGCTTCCACTATGTTAACCCAGTGTGCCATCAGCGAGATGTACCGTCCCTGCCCACAAGCACTTGTCCACGTGTCCGTGTTTAGGTGGACTTTACCGGTAACTGCGTTGTTGAGGGCACGGCTAATGTTTTGGGACACTTGCTTGTGTAATGTGGGGACGGCACACTGGGAGAAATAGTGGCGGCTGGGGACAGAGTACCGAGGGACGGCCGCCGCCATCAGGTTGCGGAATGCTTCTGTTTCCACAAGCCTAAAAGGCAACATTTCGAGCCAAGCAGTCGTGAATTGTGAGAATTTAGTAGTGTGGCCTGTGGGACGTTGGCTGCATATTTGCGCTTGCATTCCAAGGACTGGAGTATGAACAACTGAACGCTGCGCTGGGACAAGGACATGGACGTGCTTCCTGATGCTGCTACTTGAGAGTGTGCAATGACAGGAGCAGGGCAGGAGGCATCTTTGTACTATGGACAGGGGATTGACTTGCATGCACAACAGCAGAAGAAGCAATGGTGCCACCTGTAGACACTGTTCCTGGACCCTGGTGTTCGGCCCACAAAGTCGAGTGCTTTGCTGCCATGTGCCTCATCATGCTGGTGGTGGTCAGGCTGGTCGTTTTGCCACCCCTGCTGATGCTGGTCTGGCTCGTGATGCAAATGGCCTTTTTGGAGTTATCGGCAGAGTCTTTAAAAAACAACCAGACTCGGGAAGACCTAACAGTTGTAGTGGCAACTTCCTTCATGTTGGTGTTACGGGAAATGGTAGCCTGCCTTCTGTCTGCGGCCACCACACTGCTTCTTCCTGCCTGTTGGGGTGCTCTGCCTCCCTCCCCCTGTGTGCTGCTGTCCTTGCTCTGCATGTCCTCCTGCCAGGTTGGGTCAGTTACTATATCATCCACCACCTCGTCTCCCACTTCTGCACCCTGGTACTATTCCTGACTTTCTGTCAATTGTGTCTCATCATCGTCCACCTCTTATGACAGTTTCCCACCGTCGCCTTCGTGTGACCGTGGCTGCTCAAATATTTGGGCATCGCTACACGTGATCTCCTCTTGCCCCGCTTCAAGTGGACCGGGCGAGAGGCCCGAATCTATAAATGGAAAAGTGAACAGCTCTTCAGATTGTCCAAGTGTGGGATCAATTGTCTCTGGGTACTCGGCATGGTGGGAGGAAGGAGGATCAGGGTGAGGAATATGAGGTCCAGACTCATGGCTACTGAGACTTGACCGTGTGGAAGACAGGGTGGTGGTGGTGGTGGTGGCTAAGTGACTGGAAGCATTATCCGCTATCCAACCAACAACCTTTTGACACTGATCTGGGTTCAATAGTGGTGTGCTGCGGTCCCCTAGAAATTGGGACAGGAAGGTCAGGCGAGAAGATGTGGGTGTTTGTTGTGGCACAATTTCGGCTTGCCCACGGCCTTGTACTCGGCCTCTGCATGCACCATTACCATCACGTCCAGTTCACCGTCCCTTGCCACGTGCCTTGCCCATTTTAAATGGAGGATAGTATCTTCCACGCTCACTACAAATGATTGAGTTTGAAGCGAAGTTATATGTGATCGGTGTGATGGAGAAAACAGAGTTTTAAATACCTGGCCTGTAGGTAAGTAGTGTGAACAGCAAACTGCTGTGAATTGCTTCACTGACACACTGAAAAAATGGAGGCCAGAAATGGCAGTATTTTCTGACAACGTATATGTGATCTGTGTGACGGAGAAAACACAGTTTTAAATAGCTGGATTTCTAGCGCTCTAATATGGAAAGGACCTGGCTGTATTCTGCAGTGCCAACAAGCAAATGGTGCAGAAAAACGTTGTTCTCTGGATTGCTTTATAAGCAAATAATGAGGATTAAGATCCAAAGAAAAGTATTCCTCGCCCCTGAGACCTGGGCCTTTGTATAGAAATATCTACCAGCAGCAGAAGGCAGATTTGGAATGGAGCCTCTTGTGCTATATGCACTGCAGTCTGCTATATACACTGCCTGCCTGCCTATTTACACTGCCTGCCTGATATATCTGCAGATGGATTAGTCCTCAGAAGGACTGTTTGTTGAGATGTATATGTGTAATGTGCGGTTTTTCTCACTACACTACCTAATGCACGATCAAATCTCTCCCTAACGCAGCATCAGCTCTCCCTACACTGTCTGATCCAGAGTGACTGTGATGAGCATGGCGGCGCCAGGTCAGATATAGACCTGATGACGCTGTGCGGCCAGCCAATCACTGTAATGCCCACAACCAACATGGCTATGGCATTACAGTGCATGGCAGGCAATCCCTGCATGTTCATTGGCTCTGTAAAGAGCACCAAACATGCAGGGATGGGTCCCGACTTCCCGCCCGACCAACCCGGAAATACTCGGTGAGCGCAGAGCATCTCGAGCAGTGAGATACTCGGGCGAGCACCGAGCAGTAGCGAGCATGCTCGCTCATCACTAGTTGTCATTAAGATTTAAAAAGAGAAAACACAGAAATGTGACAGTAAATGGCTTCACCCAACCAATAACCATGAGTGGAGAAAAAGTGTTTTTGTTATCATTCATTTTTTCTGAAACAAGGCCAAGAAAGGAAAAATTCTGCCGGGGTATGTAAACTTTTGAGCAGAACTGTATATGCGCCAGCCCCAGTGTCTCCTATTCTATATACTCCAGCCCCAGTGTCTCCTATTCTATATACTCCAGCTTCTTCTGTGATGTATATGCTCTAGCCCCAATGTATCCTGTGATGAATATACGCCAGCCCCAGTGTCTCCTATTCTATATACTCCAGCTCCAGTGTCTTCTGTGATGTAGCCCTAATATCTCTTATGCAGAGGAGTCGCATGATAAAGCAGTGGGACACAAGCTCCCTGCCCTATCACTATCTCTTTCATATGCCACAGATCGCCATAGGCCTGCGGTTAACGAGATGTCAGCATCCTCACGCAGGTGGCTCGGTGACATCATTGCATCGCTCTGCTCTGCTGTCGCGCCATGGAAGAGGAGACAGAGGCCGTGATGTAGGGAATCAGGATTAAGTGAGATATTTTTTTAAATGATCGGGCAGTGGAGCCATCCTACTATATATCTGGAGTAGTGGGTCCATCATACTACATATGGAGTAGTGGGGCCATTATACTATATGTATGTGGGGCAGTGGGACCATCATAGTATATACAGGTGCATCTCACTAAATTAGAATATCTTCAAAAAGTTAATTTATTCCAGTTCTTCAATATTGTTTCAGTATGCTCCACAATCATGAGGAAGACTGCTGACTTGACAGATGTCCAGAAGGCAGTCATTGACACACTCCACAAGGTCCTAGAGTTCCAATTTTCATTTGGAAATCAAAGTCCCAGAGTCTGGAGGAAGAGTGGAGAGTCCACAATCCAAGCTGCTTGAGGTCTAGTGTGAAGGCTCCACAATCAGTGATGGTTTGGGAGGCCATGTCATCTGCTGGTGTAGGTCCACTGTGTTTTATCAAGACCAAAGTCAGCACAGCCGGCTACCAGGACATTTTACAGCACTTCATGCTTCCCTCTGCCGACAAGCTTTTTGGAGATAGAAATGTCATTCTCCAGCAGGACTTGGCCCCTGTCCACACGGCCAAAAGTACCAATACCTGGTTTACACACAACAGTATCACTGTGCTTGATTGGCAGCAAACTCGCCTGACCTTAACCCCATAGAGAATCTATTATAGAGAATCTATGGGGTATTGTCAAGAGGAAGATGAGAGACACCAGACCCAACAATGCAGATGAGCTGAAAGACAGCTTTTTGTATTGAAGAACTGAAATAAATTAACTTTTTGATGATATTCTAATTTAGTGAGATGCACCTATATATGGAGCAGTGGGACTATCATGCTATATATATGGAGGAGTGGGGGCATCATACTAAATATAGAGCAGTGTGTGTGTGTCACCCCAGGCCTGGATGCCACAAACAATAATCTGTTTCTGAAAGCAGGAGGGAGGTCCCCTGGTTAGGGACAATTAGCATACAGCACCTCCTGTCCCAGGCCAGCAGGGGGAGCTGGCTGCCCCTATAAAAGCTGGAACTGGGGGCAGGGTTAGAGAGAACTGGAAGACCTAGCTCAGGAGTGAGACTAGTCCCAGAGAAGGAGGGACAGTTCAGCTGTAGCTGAGGAGTCCGTGAGGCAGAGGAGAAACTGCAAGCCAGGGACAGAGGCGACGAGAGCCGGTCCTGGCAGAGAACCAATCTACTGGACATTGGGGTCCGGGGCTGTCAGGGTTACAAGCCCAGCAGCAGAGAATCAAGCTGCGAGGGATTTCAGGTCCCTTGGCCTAAGAAGCCTGGAGGCTCCGCCACACAGAGGGACCAGTACATCGAGGAGCAAGCAACAGGTACCCAAGGCCTGAGTCGCAAGCCATACAGGAGAGAAGTACACGGCCAGCTCAGGGACGTGGGCTATTACACCACGAAAAGGGGGATAGTCAGAAAGAGCATAGAGAGAACGGTAGGCCTACACACTCACCCTGACCAGTGGGGCTCGCCCGATTGCTCTCAGACACCCAGGCCCATTCCTAACCGGTACTGTTGGGCCATTAATAATATCTACAATAAAGACCCTGAACTGTTTGAAGCGGACTCTGAACTCTTACTATTGCGGCCTGCACTATCACCCCCAACATCCACCTACACTGCCCTGAGGCTACACTCTTCCCATGGGGAGTTATCCTACCCCTGTGCTGCACACCAACACCAGCCTCAGCGGTCTGCCTTGCAGCGGCGGTTATCTCCAACCGCAATCCACGGGTGGCGTAGTCGGACATTCAAAACACTGATAAATAGACTGCCACCATTTGGTCTGACCACCCTGAGCCACGGGATCGGGTTGCCACTACTACCCCCATCAGCACCGTACACTAGAAGGCCCGGTTCCGGGTACCCCACGGCCCAGGGGGGGAGTCAGCTTTGGCGTAGTCGGCAGAATTGTGACCAACCCGCCACAAACGGGTATTGCGTGCCTGGAAAAGACTCTATACATATCTGAGTGAAGTTTCCCGCCATTTGGGGCCATTTCCCGCCAATCGGAGCCGTTTCCCGCCATCGGGCGCCATCTTCGGGACGACGCGCGGGAAGAAGAGGGGCGTGGACGTCCAAAAACGCGTGAGACCTGAAGCCCCGCCCTACGCTGAGACGCTGCTCAAGGTCGTGGATGGAGATCCAGCGGATGCCGACGTCATCACCGAGCAACGCAAGGTGCTCTCCCAGAGCATCGCGAGGGAAGCCGCGGCCTACAGAAGAGGATCGCCAGAAGGTAGGCCACGGTTAATTAGGAGGGAGGAAGATGTCGGACGCGGAGGGACCCTCTACCACCAGCGTAGCCGCTGCAGCTGTGATGCCGTTTTCCATGCCCTATATCCATAGGCGGATTATAATGAGGGCAATCCGGGCGACCGCCCAGGGCCCCGAGCCTGCAGGGGGTCCGCGGCTCCAGGCGGGGTGTCTAATGCCGGATTGCCCTCATTATATGTGCGGGCCGCCGCGGCACATAGCGGTAGCAGTGGCGGGAGGGGGGGGACTGGACTGCTCCCCCAGCAGCGGCCACCGCTACTTCTTCATCGGCCGGGCCAGCACTGCAGCAGTTAACTTCCCTGTGCTGGCCCGGCCGCGTCACTGCTAGGAGACATGGCCCTGTGCGCGGCTGTGTCTCCTAGCTGTGACGTCACACAGTGCGCCCCGGCCTGCAGTGCTGCACCGGAAAAGAGAGAGAGCAGACAGGAGGAATTGAGCCGGGGGATGGTGAGTGTGTGTGTGAGCAGATGTGTGTGTGGGCAGGTGTGTGTGTGTTTGTGGGCAGGTGTCTGTGTGGGCAGGTGTGTGTGTGTGTGTATATGTGTGTGTGTGTATATGTGTGTGTGTCTGTGTGGGCAGGTGTGTGTGTGTGTATATGTGTGTGTGTGTGTGTGGGCAGGTGTCTGTGTGGGCAGGTGTGTGTGTGTGTGTGGGCAGGTGTGTGTGTGTGTGTGGGCAGGTGTGTGTGTGGGCAGGTGTGTGTATATAGGTGTGTGTGTGTGTGTTTGCGGGCAGGTGTCTGTGTGGGCAGATGTGTGTGTGGGCAGGTGTGTGTGTGTGTGTGGGCAGGTGTGTGTGTGTGTGGGCAGGTGTGTGTGTGTGGGCAGGTGTGTGTGTGTGTGGGCAGGTGTTGGTGTGTGTGTGTGGACAGGTGTGTATGTGTGGGCAGGTGTGTGTGTGTGGGCAGGTGTGTTTGTGTGTGGGCAGGTGTGTTTGTGTGTGGGCAGGTGTGTGTGTGTGTGGGCAGGTGTGTGTGTGTGTCTGTGTGGGCAGATGTGTGTGTGGGCAGGTGTGTGTGTGTGGGCAGGTGTGTGTGTGTCTGTGTGGGCAGGTGTGTGTGTGTGTCTGTGTGGGCAGGTGTGTGTGTGTATATGTGTGTGTGTGTGTGTGTGTGTGTGGGCAGGTTAGAAATTCTTGCCCTGTTGAACACTACACCTGACTTGAGGCCACCACCTCTTGGTTGTCCAATGTTCTTGCTTCTCTAGGGCTCTTCTCAGATATTCATTATACCAGCTCCCCAGAATACCAAAGTTAGGGTGGGTGACCGCGAGCCCTGGTGGTGGTCATAACTGCGGCCACCCAGGGGCAATACTCCATAACAACAAACCCCTGAGGTGGTGTAGGATGTAAGGACCTATTCACACTACATTCAGCGCTGCATTCAGGTCTTTACACAAGGCTTACAACTGAATCCCTGAAATTCAGGATTGTGCTGTCTGAAATGAGACATCTGAAAGCAGAGAAAATGGAGCCTAAAGATTCAGACTTTAGCCTCGGTTTGCCTTTGTTCAAATCAATGGCTATGTCAAGGCACATCTGAATGCCATTTTTCAGGGATTTAGATAGAAGCCTGGAAAGAGGAGATGAATGCATTGCAAAATTCAGTGTGAATAGGCCCTTATATCTGGAGTCTTGATATTGATGCCACAAGCATTTTACTTGTTTTTAACTTAAAAAAAAAATACACACACACAAATTATACACACACACACACACACACTATACATACACACACAGTATACATACACACACATTATACACACACACACACACACTATACATACACACACACAGATGTGTATGTGGGCAGGTGTGTGTGTGTGGGCAGGTGTGTGTGTGGGCAGGTGTGTGTGTGTGTGATGTCTGTCTGTTTGTGTGTGTGTGTGTGTGTGTGGGCAGATGTCATTGTGTGATGCCTGTTTGTATGTATTTTTGTGTTTCAAATGTGTTTATGCGTGTCTGTATATGTTTGTGTGTGTGTATGACTGCATGCGGCCTCCTGCTGAGTATAGTTGGCGCCGTGCGGCCTCCTGATGTCTCTGGGGGGGCTCCGTGCAGCCTCCCGCTGTGTATAGATGGCTACGTGCGGCCCCTCGCTGTTTATAGACGGCGCCGTGCGCCCCCCCGCTGTGTATAGATGGCTACGTGCGCCCCCCGCTGTGTATAGATGGCTACGTGCGGCCCCCCGCTGAGTATAGATGTCGCCGTGCGGCCTCCTGCTGTGTATAGATCGCTACGTGCGGTCTCCCGCTGAGTATAGATGGCGCTGTGCGGCCTCCTGCTGTCTCTGGGGGGAGCGCCGTGCGGCATCTATACTCAGCAGGAGGCCGACCGTAGCCAGCTATACACGTATACTCAGCAGGAGGCCGCACGTAGCCATCTATACGGTGCCATCTATACACAGCGGGAGGCCGCACGGCGCCATCTATACACAGTGGGAGGTCGCACGGCGCCATCTATACACAGCGGGAGGCCGCACGGAGCCATCTATACACAGCGGGAGTCTCAGTGTTTTGCAAGAGCAGTCAATAAATTCTGCTTGACTAATTCTGAGCACCATAAAGTCTGGTTCGCTTCTAACCTGCTGTCTTCATTTTCAGCTTGCTGAATTCTAACTCATTTACTGTCATTCGAGACGATGCCTTTGCTGGTCTCTTTCACCTTGAATACCTGTAAGTGTTCCACTTAATGTCATATTTTTGATTCTGTTCTTCTTCATCTTTTGGCATGTGCAATTGTATGAGCAAGTATTCATATGAATTTATGACCTACTTAAACCTTGGAGGACCTTAAATTTTATTCAATCAATTTTTTTTCCAGTTTAAAACTATGGGACATATATGTGCCTTGGTCCTCAAAGGGTTTTTAAAGGGGCTGCAAACATAAATATGAAAAAAATAATTCAATTAGTGCTTTTTGTGTTTATTTAATTTTTATTTGAAGTCCATTTTTTTATATACCTTGAAATTAAGCTCTACCCCATGGAATGAAGCCCTACCTACATGACATCTGAGAGCTACATGGATCCCGCTTGTGAGGTGCCTGTCCGTCACTACTATTCAGTTTTAGGGTCCACTCACTAAGCCATATATTCTCTCATGCAAGAGAATAGGGCCAATTAAGCTAATGACACTCGGCTCAAACTCTGTCAGAGCTTCAACTGAGTGTGATCCGATTCTCTCGCAGCACAGATATGGAGAAGATGGAGAACTTACTTTCTCCATAGTCTCTGTGAGTGTTCATCGGACTGCACTTGGATGACATCCGAGTGCAGTCCAATGTTTTACGTGCACCCATAGACTTGTATGGGTGCACATGGTCCGAATATCGAATGAGATTATTTTCTCATGCCAATAATCGCACTGTCCCATAGTATAACATAGAGCCGAGTCCTATCCGATAAAACATCACATAGCATTCGGCCGTGTTATACGACAGTGTGAGCGAGCCCTTAGAGTCAAGGAATATTTACATGCAGATGATGATATTACTCTCCAAGTGTATATTTTTTTAGGCGAGTTCATAGTAAATGCTTTGCATTTTTGACATGTGATCAACTAAAGAGCAAGAAAGATTTAGGACCTCCCCTATAGAGAAACGAAAAATAGTTTGGAGGACTTGCATGTCCTTTTTATTTATTATGAGAAAATCATAAAAGATCCAGTTTTTTAACCATGCTGTGACTTTCTGCTGAGGGAGAGGGAGAGAGAGCTGCCCTATTCAGAGTCTGTAATAGGACCTGCTGACAAAAGTGTTGAAGATACAGTCTAATGTGAATTAACAATGAAAAAAAGTTAATTTAACAAATGGCTTGTATTTTTTTAATACAAACTTTTTTGTCTTTACAGCTCTTTTAAAGGGAATCTGTCATCAGGTTTTTGCCACCTAATCTGAGAGCAGCATAATGTAGGGTTAGAGGCACTGATTCCAGTAATGTGTCACTTACTGGGCTGTTTAGTGTTGTTTTGATAAAATCATTGATTTGTCAGAAGGTAATTATCACTAGATGACTAGTAAGTTCTGTAGGACCCCACCCCCATCACTGATCAGTAGATTTCTGTGTACACTGAGCATGGGCAGAAAGCTGCCAATCAGTGGTGTGGGTGGGGCTATACAGAGCGCAGCATTCAGAGAGCTGCTAGATCTGCAGCAGATAAAACTGTGATTTTCTCAAAATGGCAACAAGCAGCTGAAAAAGTGACACATCGCTGGAATCAGGGTATCTGCCCCAATATTGTGCTGCTCTCAGATGAGGCAGCACAATTAATATTATGCCAAATTAATTTCCCATGAACTATCACATGATCTATCACAGGGGATCATGTGACATGTCACGTGATAAATCAGGTGTGTGGAGGGGGCCCGCGCCTTCTAAACTGCCCGGGGCCCTTGCTACTCTTAATCCACCCCTGCCTATATCCCCGGAGCGGCCTGGATGCCCAGTATGCTGGCGAGTCGCATACCTTGGGTGACTTTAAAGAAAGGCTGTATAGACTGTTCAAAGTTTATCCCCTGACAGAAGAACAGAAGGTAAGCATACTGATAGGGCAGTTAACTGGTGCGGCCCAGCGGGAGGTAAAGTCTTGGACAGCTGAGGAGAAAAGGACTGTAAGGGGGGTTCTGACCCGTCTACGGGACACCTTTGATACCCGTACCTCAGCAGAAATCAAAATGCGGTTCTATGGATGTAAGCAGCGAGCTCAAGATAGCATCCGAGATTATGCCCTAAATTTACAGGAAGCCTTGGGGGCAATTAAGCAAGCTGACCCTGGCAGCGTGCAGGATACAGATAAACTATTGACTGACCAGTTCATAGAAGGTCTGCTGTCCAGCGCCCACAGAACCCAGCTGCGCCTCATGGCCCTACAGAACCCCGATTTGACTTTTGCACAGTTCAACGATAGGGCCATCCGGGTGCTCCGAGAACCTGCACCGGGTGGCGCTGTAGCTTCCCGGCGCCCTGCCATCCCTTACCACCAGGGGGCGGCACCCTATCCCGCAGACCTTGTGGGGGCTGATGCGCAGGCCCTAAATCCATCCCCGCCTGCAAACCTGCACCATCAGGTCCAAGAACTAACAAAGAGTGTTGCTGCATTGTCCAGGACCGTACAGTCGTTACAGATGGACCCGTCAGGACCAATCAAGCTGGCTTCCAGTCCGGAGGATGTCCCGTGGCGTCGACGGAGGAGGATCCCGTCGTTCAGAGGGAGGCCCGCCGATCATTACACTGAGGATGGACAGCCGATTTGCCGCCGTTGCAGCCAGCCGGGACACGTAGTCAGGTACTGTACTTTAAATGGGTCCGACCTGGGGCAAAGGGCCAACCCCCAGGTATAAGGTCATCAGGCCCATCTAATTGGCGTGGTAAGTAGGCAGGGGAACGCCCGGTTTTACCCGTAGTGCTGGACGGTATCCCCATGAGTGCACTGCTGGACACCGGGTCCCAAGTGACTACCATCCAATATGTACTTTTCAAGCAGTACTGGAGTGACACTGATATAACTCGTTATCCAGATGATGACTTGAGCATCATCGCCAGCAATGGTCAACCCGTGCCGCAGGTGGGGTTCAGAGAGATGACCATTAAGATTGGTAAAGTTGAACTGCCGGCACAGGGAGTGATCATTGTGGACATTGACCGTCGAGAAAGTCACCCTAAAATAACTT
Organism: Phyllobates terribilis; assembly: GCF_046119375.1. Classification (NCBI taxonomy): domain Eukaryota; kingdom Metazoa; phylum Chordata; class Amphibia; order Anura; family Dendrobatidae; genus Phyllobates; species Phyllobates terribilis. The sequence continues at coordinate 238,227 of NW_027363287.1, forward strand.
TGGGTACTAATGTGATTGAAAATTGTCTTTCAGAAGCAATTGTAATTTTGCAGCAGGTGGCGATGAATGTGAGCTCCAGCCAGCAGAGGGTCCTCCAGAAGGAGATAAGAGCCCTGATGAGATGGCAACAGGTAGAACTGTCTGGTGGTGAGATCGGTAGCGTGAGGAATGGATGAGCGACCCGTTCCCCATTGCCATGCCCCCCAAAAGTGAAATGATCTGGTGTCGGAATGCAATCGGGTTAAGAGGGAGAGACTACCAAGCCATGGTAGAACCCGTGTACTCAGACAGCAGGCCCACCATTTTGACAGCCCAGGGGGTGGTCGATGTCCGCCATGGAAGGGTGCCCGTCTGGATCTTAAACATTGGGGAAAGGGAAGTACACTTGCCTTGGTACGCTACACTAGCCAAATTGTATACTGTTGAACACAATGCTGTCAGGGCCATGGAACCCTTGCCTCCATCTCCCCAAGCAGAGGGTAATGGTTCCCAGAAACCCAAGGAGGACTGGTGCCAGAAACTCCACGTGGGTGCTGACTCCACTCCCTTGCACCAAAAACAAGGAGTCTACCGGGTGGTTCAAGAGTACGAGAGAATCTTTAGTAAGCACCCGCTAGACTTCGGCAGAGTGAAAGGGGTAGAACACCACATCCCCATGGGGAGCCACCCACCAATAAAAGAAAGATACAGATCTGTACCACCCCGCACACTATCAGAACGCAAAGGGCATGCTGAGAGAAATGAAGGAAGCCGGGGTCATTAGAGACAGTTGTAGCCCCTGGGCAGCCCCCTTGGTTCTGGTTAAAAAGAAAGACTGTACTATGAGAATGTGCGTGGACTATAGAGAAGTCAATCGTATCACCCATAAAGACGCATACCCGTTGCCTAGAATAGAGGAGTCTTTGGTCGCACTAAAATCAGCTAATTTCTTCTCTACTTTGGACCTTACTAGTGGGTACTGGCAGGTTCCTGTGGCAGAGGCTGATAAGGAGAAGACCGCCTTCACCACCCCGATGGGATTAAGTGAATTCAACTATATGCCGTTCGGGCTCTGCAACGCACCCGGGACCTTCCAGAGGCTGATGGAATGCTGTCTAGGGCACCGAAACTTTGAGACGGTCCTACTTTACCTGGACGACGTGATTGTCTATTCGAAGACTTACGAGGACCATCTAAAGCACCTGGCCGAGGTGTTCGATGCCCTGGCAGGCTTTGGCATGAAAGTGAAACCCTCCAAGTGCCATCTGTTAAAGCCGAAGGTACAGTACCTGGGACATGTGGTGAGTGCAGAAGGAGTAGCCCCCGACCCTGACAAAATCACGGCAATAAAGAACTGGCCAAGCCCCTCTAACATAAAAGAAGTGAGGCAGTTCCTCGGGTTGGTAGGCTACTACCAAAGGTTCATCCCCAGGTTCACCAAGATGGCAGCCCCTATGCAGGACCTCCTTATAGGACAATCTAAGACCAGAAGCCAAAAGCCACCCTTCAAGTGAGACAAGCCGGAAGAGGAGTCCTTCCGCCAGCTGAAGATGGCCCTCACGGGGGATGAGATCCTGGCCTATCCTGATTATGGCCAGCCTTTTATCCTCCACACAGACGCCAGTAATGTGGGGCTGGGAGCCGTACTGTCACAGAACCAACAGGGCAGAGAAAGGGTGATCGCGTACGCCAGCCGGAAGCTGAGGCCCACCGAGAGAAACCCGGAGAATTACAGCTCCTTTAAGCTGGAGTCCTTGGCAGTGGTGTGGGACGTAACAGAACGTTTCAAGCATTACCTGGCCTCTGTGAAGTTCACTGTGTACACGGACAACAATCCGTAGACACATCTGGACAATGCGAGACTTGGTGCCCTAGAGCAGCGGTGGATGGCCCGGCTAGCAAACTATGACTTCACCATCAAGTACCGGGCAGGCCGAGACAATGCCAATGCAGATGCCCTATCGAGAATTCCCCACTTGCCTGATGAGGGAGAAGATCCAGACGAGTTGGAGGAAATAGAGCTCCCTGCATTCCACCGGTACGGGGCCACTCAGTACTCCCACCGTGTAAGAGACAAAGACTTGACCACTGTCATGTTCAATCCCTTACCTCACCACGGCTGGGCTGAAACGCAAGATAGTGACCCTGCAATTCGCCTGGTGAAAGACCTGTTGACCCAGGCAGACGCTAGCCCTGGCTCGGACGCTCCAGAGGAAGCCAAGCAGTTATGGAAGGAGAAAAGCAGGCTATTCCTCTACGAAGGTAAGCTGTGCAGAAGGCTTGTCAACCACCGGACGCACGAGCTGACCTGGCAGGTAGTGGTCCCGAGACGAGATGCAGCAATGGTCCTGGAGGCCTACCATGACAGAGCGGGACACTTTGGGTGGAAGAAACTGGAGTTCCTACTGAGAGAGCGGTTCTACTGGGTCGGAATGAGAGGGGCCATAGAGAAGTGGTGCAGGGACTGCGGCCCATGTAACCTCAGAAGGAAGGACGGTACCAGCCAGAAGATGCCCTTGATGCCCGTCATCACCAGGCAGCCTCTTGAGCTGGTAGCTCTGGACCATGTGAAACTGGCTCCAAGCCGGTTGGGCTACGTCTATGCCCTGACAATAGTGGACCACTATTCCCGGTTCCTGGTGGTGGTTCCTGTTAAAGACTTGACAGCCCAAACAGCGGCCAGAGCCTTCCAACAACACTTCTGCCGTCCACACGGGTATCCGGAACAGGTCTTGACAGATCAAGGTCCAGGGTTTGAGGCTGAAATCTTCCAGGAGTTCTGCAACCTCTACGGCTGTAAGAAGATTCGGACAACGTCTTACCACCCACAAACCAACGGGCTATGTGAGAAAATGAATAATATCGTCATTGATCTCCTCAAAACGTTGCCCCTGGAAGAACGCAGCCTGTGGCCGGAGAAGCTGCCAGACCTGATAGACTTATACAACCATATCCTGGTGAATGCTACAAATTGCACCCCGGCTTACCTGATGAGGGCAAGACCAGGTAAGCTGCCGATAGACCTGGAGATGGTAGTCCTGACCCCCGAGGACACCTCCCCAGACGCGGACTGGGATACGGAACGGCGGCTACAGTACAAGAAGGTAGAGGAGAGTGTGGAGAGGAGTCTGGCTCAAGCGAGAGAAAAGCAAGAGAGGCTCTTCAACCAACACGCCCTTGCTGGTCCCCTGGAACCTGGTGAGCAGGTCCTGAAGCGGAAGAGAAGGCTTCACAAGCTAGATGACCAGTGGGAGAGCGACCCGTACACAGTACTGCAGTCCAACCACAACAACCCGAAGGTATGTGTAATTACCAAGGATGGAGGAGAAACCACTAGCACCGTCTCCAGAGACCACCTAAAAAGGTGCCCCAAGCAACTACAGAGTGCAGGAGAAGATCAAGATGACCTTGAACCCGCAGAAGACAAGAAAGAAATGATCAGCACAGTTCTTGGAGAGTTCCCCCGGTCCTGGACTCGGATAAATGATGCAATAGTGGTACCCGTCCTACACTTCCTTCAACCAACCCAGCAGGAACCTACAGGAGAGCAGGAGGAATTAGAAGACCAAGCAGCCCTAGAGGCAGAAGAACCCATGCCAGCAGCCCAAGAGAGTCAACCCTCTGCTGACAGTGAGCCTGCCATACCTGCGGTAAGCCAAAGGACCCGCAGATAGCTGCCTGCACTGCCTGTAAACCCAGCTAGAAGCTGTACCCTGAATGCTAGTGGGGAAAGTCAGGTTAGACCACCACCAGACAGTGGGTTACGCAGGTCAACCCGGAGCACTAGGGGGCAAATACCAGCTCGCTGGAAGATCTAAATGCTGTATATTGTAAATGTTTTATGTTTGTTGCCTGGTTGCTAATTATGTTTTTCCAGTCTTTCTAGTTCATGGACTAACAGGTTATGGACGCTGAATAACCGGAACTGTCTTGTAGATAGTTGCACTTGGTGCCCTCTTTCGAAGATGGCCACGGAAGAAAAATCTGTCTGGTGTGGCCTCCTTGTGGCCCAAAGTAGAGAGCTCAGCCTTGTCGCCACGCCCAAGGCCAGGAACTTGGGGTTTATGGAAACAGGTCCCCACACCGTGGAAAACTTCACCTTGTTGGGTGACATGGACACCCGGTCACGGAAGCGCTGTGACCTCAAGGACAAAATATACTTGTGTATATGTTATGTTGTCATTTATACCCTGTATTTGTGGTTCCTGTTTAGTCCGAAGTACTAAATTTTACTAGGGGAGAATGTGTCACCCCAGGCCTGGATGCCACAAACAATAATCTGTGTCTGAGAGCAGGAGGGAGGTCCACTGGTTAGGGACAATTAGCATACAGCACCTCCTGTCCCAGGCCAGCAGGGGGAGCTGGCTGCCCCTATAAAAGCTGGAACTGGGGGCAGGGTTAGAGAGAACTGGAAGACCTAGCTCAGGAGTGAGACTAGTCCCAGAGAAGGAGGGACAGTTCAGCTGTAGCTGAGGAGTCCGTGAGGCAGAGGAGAAACTGCAAGCCAGGGACAAAGGCGACGAGAGCCGGTCCTGGAAGAGAACCAATCTACCGGGCATTGGGGTCCGGGGCTGTCAGGGTTACAAGCCCAGCAGCAGAGAACCAACCTGCGAGGGATTTCAGGTCCCTTGGCCTAAGAATCCTGGAGGCTCCGCCACACAGAGGGACCAGTACAGCGAGGAGCAAGCAACAGGTACCCAAGGCCCTAGTCGCATGCCATACAGGCGAGAAGTACACGGCCAGTTCAGGGACGTGGGCTATTACACCACGAAAAGGGGGATAGTCAGAAAGAGCATAGAGAGAACGGTAGGCCTACACACTCACCCTGACCAGTGGGGCTCGCCCGAATGCTCTCAGACACCCAGGCCCATTCCTAACCGGTACTGTTGGGTCATTAATAGTGTTGAGCGATACCTTCCGATATCAGGAAATATCGTATCGGATTGGATCGGGCCGATACCCAAAAAGTATCGGATATCGCCGATTCCGATACCGGAAACCAATGCAAGTCAATGGGACACAAATATCGGAATGAAAATAAACCCTTTCTTTCCTTGTAGGTTAATTCTACATGAAGTAAAACAACTAAGAATAATGTAGAATGACATGAAAAGCCGGCAATTCATCAGCGGCATTCACCGGTACCCGACAATTTACAACAGAAAGAATAGAGCTTCACACATAGATTAGATAGATAGAAACATGTCAGTCACATATATATGAAGTACAGTGACAGTGTTGCTTACTGTACTTGTCATTTAGTGTAAAGGATTTATTAAAAAAAATATTAGTGTTTTCGTGCACCGTCTCTTTAAAAAAGCCGGCCGGCAATTCAGCATCTGTACCCGACAATTTATAACAGACAGAATAGAGCTTCACACATAGATTAGATAGATAGAAACATGTCAGTCACATATATAAGAAGTACAGTGACAGTGTTGCTTACAGAACTTGTCATTTAGTGTAAAGGATTTATTTAAAAAAATAATAGTGTTTTCATGCACCGTCTCTTTAAGAAAGCCGGCCGGCAATTCAGCATCTGTACCCGACAATTTAGAATAGAAGGAATAGAGAATCACACATAGATTAGATAGATAGAAACATGTCAGTCACATATATATGAAGTACAGTGACAGTGTTGATTACTGTACTTGTCATTTAGTGTTAAAATAAAGGATTTATTTAAAAAAAAATTGGCGTGGGGTTCCCCTTAATTTTAGGCTCTAGCGGAGGTTAAGCAGACAGCTGGGGCAAATGTTTGAAGCCTGGGAAGGGGGTAATACCCACGGAGCTTCCCAGGCTACTAATATCAGCCCCCAGCTGAATACCTAGCCTTTACTAGCTATTAAAATGGGGGACCCCCCCAAAAAAATGACGTGGGGTCCCCCCTAATTTAATAGCTAGCACAGGCTAGGCAGACAGCTGGGGGCTGATATTAATAGCCCAGGAAGGGTGCCATGAATATTGGCCCCCTCCCAGGCTAGAAACACCAGCCGTCAGCCGCCCCAGAAATGGCGCATCCATAGGATGCGCCAATTCTGGCACTTAGCCTCGCTCTTCCACGCTGCCCTGGTGCGGTGGCAGGGGGTAATAGGGTTGGGGTTGATGTCAGCTTATAATGCCAGCTGACATCAAGCCCAGGTTAGTAATGGAGAGGCGTCTATAAGACACCCCCATTACTAACCCCATAGTCAAAGTTAAAAGAAAACACAAACACCCAGAGTAAAGTCCTTTAATTGAAATAAAGACACAATTCTTTATTGTTCTAAATTAAACCATACTTACCATCACGCCCATTCCAGCTGAAGCCAACGATCTCCTGCAATAAAAGAAAAATAATAAAGCAACCTCATCCTTACCTTTCGATGGTTCCCAGGACAGCTCCAGCTCTGCTACATCGAGATGACAGGCTGGACCGCAGCAGAAAGCTGCCATCCAGCCTGTCATCCCGCAGACACTGAGAAGCGCAGGCATGCTTGCGCTCCTCAGTGTCTCTCTGTGACGTCATCCAGATGAGCCGAGTTCATGTCCAATGAACTCAGCTCACCTCATGCACGTCACTGACAGCGTGGGAAAATTCTCCTGCACTCAGCGCTTCAGCGTGAGAATTCTCCCACGCTGTCAGTGACATACATGAGGTGAGGTCATGTCCAATGAACTCAGCTCACCTCATGCACGTCACTGACAGCGTGGGAAAATTCTCACGCTGAAGTGCTGAGTGCAGGAGAATTTTCCCACGCTGTCAGTGACGTACATGAAGTGAGCGGAGTTCATTGGACATGACCTCGGCTCATCTGGATGCCGTCACAGCCAGACACTGAGGAGTGGAAGTATGCCTGCGCTTCTCAGTGTCTGCGGGATGACAGGATGGATGGCAGCGTTCTGCTGCGGTCCAGCCTGTCATCTCGATGTAGCAGAGCTGAAGCTGTCGTGGGAGCCATGGAAAGGTAAGGATGAGGTTGCTTTATTATTTTACTTTTATTGCAGGAGATCGTTGGCTTCAGCTGGAATGGGCGTGGTGGTAAGTATGGTTTAATTTAGAACAATAAAGAATTGTGTGTTTATTTCAATTAAAGGACTTTTTTCTGGGTGTTGTGTTTTTTTAAATACTTTACTAGAAATTCATGGTGGTCATGTCTAATATTGGCGTGACCCCATGAATTTTGGGCTTAGGGCCAGCTGATAATGCCAAGCTGGCCTTAACCCCTTTATTACCCAGTGAGCCACCGCACCAGGGCCCTGGATGAGTTGGGTACAGCGCCAGAAGATGGCGCTTCTATGAACGCGCCATTTTCTGGGGCGGCTGCGGACTGCAATTTGCAGCGGGCGTGGCCCAGAAAGCTTGGGTCTCCCTGCGCTGCGGATTCCAGCCCCCAGCTGCCTAGTTGTATCTGGCTGGGCACAAAAATAGGGCGAAGCCCCACGCATTTTTTTTTTAAATTATTTCATGAAATTCATGGAATAATTAAGAAAAAAAGGGCTTCCCTATATTGTTGTGTCCAACCAGGTACAAATAGGCAGCTGGTGGTTGGGGGCAGCCCATTCCTGCCTGCTGTACCTGGCTGGACACAAATATAGTGCGAAGCCCCACGTCAATTTTTTTTTAATTATTTCATGAAATAATTTTTTTAAAAAAGGGCTTCCCTATATTGTTGTGTCCGGCCAGGTACAAATAGGCAGCTGGTGGTTGGGGGCAGCCTGTTCCTGCCTGCTGTACCTGGCTGGACACAAATATAGGGCGAAGCCCCACGTCAATTTTTTTTAAAATAAGTCCTTTATTTTAACACTAAATGACATTTGAGGAGTTAATAAAGATGCAGTCCCTAAATTATTATTTATTTTTTAATTAATTTTTCCCAAAACTTTTGACGTGGGCTTCGCCATATTTTTGTATGCCAGCCAGGTACAGCATCCAGCTTCTATGAACGCGCCATTTTCCGGGGTGGCTGCGCACTGCAATTTTCAGCGGGGGGAGGGGGGGGGCAGAAAGCTTGGGCCTCCCTGCGCTGCAGATTCCATCCCCCAGCTGCCTAGTTGTACCTGGCTGGACACAAAAATAGGGAGAAGCTTCACGTATTTTTTTTTTTTAATTATTTCATGAAATTCATGAAATAATTAAGAAAAAAAGGGCTTCCCTATATTGTTGTGTCCAACCAGGTACAAATAGGCAGCTGGTGGTTGGGGGCAGCCCGTTCCTGCCTGCTGTACCTGGCTGGACACAAATATAGTGCGAAGCCCCACGTCAATTTTTTTTAAATCATTTCAGGAAATTCATGAAATAATTTAAAAAAATTGATGTGGGGCTTCGCCCTATATTTGTGTCCAGTCAGGTACAGCAGGCAGGAACGGGCTGCCCCCAACCACCAGCAGCCTATTTGTACCTAGCCGGACACAACAATATAGGGAAGCCCTTTTTTTCTGAATTATTCCATGAATTTCATGAATTTAAAAAAAAAAAAACGTGGAGCTTCGCCCTATTTTTGTGTCCAGCCAGGTACAACTAGGCAGCTGGGGGCTGGAATCTGCAGCGCAGGGAGGCCCAAGCTTTCTGGGCCCCACCCGCTGCAAATTGCAGTCCGCAGCCGCCCCGGAAAATGGCGCGTTCATAGAAGCGCCATCTTCTGGCGCTGTACCCAACTCATCCAGGGCCCTGATGCGGTGGCTCACTGGGTAATAAAGGGGTTAAGGCCAGCTTGGCATTATCAGCTGGCCCTAAGCCCGAAATTCATGGGGTCACGCCAATATTAGACATGACCACCATGAATTTCTAGTAAAGTATTTAAAAAAAACACAAACACCCAGAAAAAAGTCCTTTAATTGAAATAAACACACAATTCTTTATTGTTCTAAATTAAACCATACTTACCATCACGCCCATTCCAGCTGAAGCCAACGATCTCCTGCAATAAAAGAAAAATAATAAAGCAACCTCATCCTTACCTTTCCATGGCTCCCACGACGGCTCCAGCTCTGCTACATCGAGATGACAGGCTGGACCGCAGCAGAACGCTGCCATCCAGCCTGTCATCCCGCAGACACTGAGAAGCGCAGGCATACTTCCACTCCTCAGTGTCTGGCTGTGACGGCATCCAGATGAGCCGACAATGAACTCGGCTCACCTCATGTACGTCACTGACAGCGTGGGAGAATTCTCCTGCACTCAGCGCTTCAGCGTGAGAATTTTCCCACGCTGTCAGTGACGTGCATGAGGTGAGGTCATGTCCCATGAACTCGGCGCACCTCATGCACGTCACTGACAGCGTGGGAGAATTCTCACTGAAGCGCTGAGTGCAGGAGAATTTTCCCACGCTGTCAGTGACGTGCATGAGGTGAGCTGAGTTCATTGGACATGACCTCGGCTCATCTGGATGACGTCACAGAAAGACACTGAGGAGCGCAAGCATGCCTGCGCTTCTCAGTGTCCGCGGGATGACAGGCTGGATGGCAGCTTTCTGCTGCGGTCCAGCCTGTCATCTCGATGTAGCAGAGCTGAAGCTGTCCTGGGAACCATGGAAAGGTAAGGATGAGGTTGCTTTATTATTTTACTTTTATTGCAGGAGATCGTTGGCTTCAGCTGGAATGGGTGTGGCGGTAAGTATGGTTTAATTTAGAACAATAAAGAATTGTGTCTTTATTTCAATTAAAGGACTTTTTTCTGGGTGTTTGTGTTTTTTTTAAATACTTTACTAGAAATTCATGGCGGTCATGTCTAATATTGGCGTGACCCCATGAATTTCGGGCTTAGGGCCAGCTGATAATGCCAAGCTGGCCTTAACCCCTTTATTACCCAGTGAGCCACCGCACCAGGGCCCTGGATGAGTTGGGTACAGCGCCAGAAGATGGCGCTTCTATGAACGCGCCATTTTCCGGGGCGGCTGCGGACTGCAATTTGCAGCGGGTGGGACCCAGAAAGCTTGGGCCTCCCTGCGCTGCAGATTCCAGCCCCCAGCTGCCTAGTTGTACCTGGCTGGACACAAAAATAGGGCGAAGCGCCACACATTTTTTTTTTTAATTATTTCATGAAATTCATGGAATAATTAAGAAAAAAAGGGCTTCCCTATATTGTTGTGTCCGGCTAGGTACAAATAGGCAGCTGGTGGTTGGGGGCAGCCCGTTCCTGCCTGCTGTACCTGGCTGGACACAATTATAGGGCGAAGCCCCACATAATTTTTTTTTAATTATTTCATGAATTTCCTGAAATAATTAAAAAAAAATTGACGTGGGGCTTCACACTATATTTGTGTCCAGCCAGGTACAGCAGGCAGGAACGGGCTGCCCCCAACCACCAGCTGCCTATTTGTACCTAGCCAGACACAACAATATAGGGAAGCCCTTTTTTTCTTAATTATTCCATGAATTTCATGAAATAATTAAAAAAAAAAAATACGTGAAGCTTCTCCCTATTTTTGTGTCCAGCCAGGTACAACTAGGCAGCTGGGGGATGGAATCTGCAGCGCAGGGAGGCCCAAGCTTTTTGCCCTCCCCCCCCCGCTGAAAATTGCAGTCCGCGGCCGCCCCGGAAAATGGCGCGTTCATAGAAGCTGGATGCTGTACCTGGCTGGCATACAAAAATATGGCGAAGCCCACGTCAAAAGTTTTGGGAAAAATTTATTAAAAAATAAATAATAATTTAGGGACTGCATCTTTATTAAGTCCTCAAATGTCATTTAGTGTTAAAATAAAGGATTTATTTAAAAAAAAAATGGCGTGGGATCCCCCATAATTTTAGTCTCTAGCGGAGGTTAAGCAGACGGCTGGGGCAGATGTTTGAAGCCTGGGAAGGGGGTAAAACCCACGGAGCTTCCCAGGCTACTAATATCAGCCCCCAGCTGAATACCTAGCCTTTACTAGCTATTAAAATGGGGGACCCCCCAAAAAAAAATGACGTGGGGTCCCCTCTATTTTAATAGCTAGCAAAGGCTAGGCAGACAGCTGGGGGCTGATATTAATAGCTCAGGAAGGGTGCCATGAATATTGGCCCCCTCCCAGGCTAGAAACACCAGCCGTCAGCCGCCCCAGAAATGGCGCATCCATAGGATGCGCCAATTCTGGCACTTAGCCTCGCTCTTCCACGCTGCCCTGGTGCGGTGGCAGGGGGTAATAGTGGTGGGGTTCATGTCAGCGCCAGCTGCCATGAAGCCCAGGTTAGTAATGATGGCCGTCTATATGACACCCCCATTACTAACCTACAAAGTGTTAAAAAGAAAAAACACACTACACCCAGAAAAAAATAATTTATTTGAAATAAAACACCATTTTATTTAATTCTTAGTTTACTAAAAAAAAAATAGTTACCTGTCCACGTTCCTGCGCTGATCTCCCATGCACAGCTGTCACATCTGGAGATGGTGACAGCTGTGCATGGCTGCTGTAAGCTCACGCTGCCGGGAACACGTCCGCTCCCGGCAGCGGGAGCCACTGACTGAGGTCACCGGAGTGCATTCAGGCAGCGCAGCTCCGGAGACCTCCTTTACGGCAGTGCTGTACCGTGGGAATTTCTCACGATACAGCAGTGCCGTAAAGGAGCTAACCGGAGCAGCGCTGCCTGAACTCCGGTGAACCCTTACGGCCCCGTCATTCTAGCGGCGGCAGCGGTTCAGAGCGGTCACATTCTATGTGGCTGCTCTGAACTGGAGATCTTCGTGGGACACTCGTGGACTACTACGGAGGGGTAAGGATAAGGTTGTGGTTTATTATTTTATATTTTATTACAGGAGATCGATGGCTTCGGGGAATTAGGTGTCTTGGTGAGTATAGGTGTAGTTTTTTATTTTTTACTTTATTTTAGGTGGCGATCGGCGGGGACAGGTAATGTATGAACTAATTTCTTTTAGGTAACCACTGGCCACCAATGACATGTATTTAACATTTATTGGGGACACAGTAGGGCAATTTAAATAGCAGGATCAGGCTGATGGGAACTACTGCTCCCATCGAGCTGATCCTGCTGGCAGGAGTGGACGGGGGACAGACATAGGCCGATGGGAGTAGTAGTGTCACATCGGCCTATGTCTGCCCGCACACACACCCGCACACACACCCGCACACACACACCCCGCACACACACCCGCACACACACACCCCGCACACACACACACCCCGCACACACACCCCGCACACACACACACCCCGCACACACTAATCATGACGGGTCCGGGAGGTGAGGCTGACCTGTGCGGCCGTGGGAAAGTTGATGTGAGTTCATGCAGTCAAGCATGAACTCACATGAACCCTCTGAGGGCACCGCGGCTACTTCAAATGAACAGCTGATCGGCATCACCTGATACCTCAGCTGTTCATTTGAAATAACCGGCGGGAAAGCGCAGCACAGAACGGGAAAGCCGGCGGTGAAGTCTTTTCACTGCCGGCTTCCCCGCCCGGGTCCTTCGCTCCTTGGTGCTGCGCTCCCCGCCCGGTCCTAATTTACGATCGGGATGGGAGGTGGCGAGGGGAGCGGAGGATCGGGGTGGGAGGCTGCGGGGAAGCAGTATGGGGCTGCGTGATTGTTTAAAAGCCGGCGGCTTTTTACCGCGCGCCGGCTTTTAAACAATCAGGAGAATTCTCCCACGCTGGGATGGCATTCTGATGACAAGCTGGATCGCAGCTGAGCGCTGCCATCCAGCTTGTCATCCTTCAGAGACACTGCAGAGCGCAGGCATTATGGGAACTTCCGATTCCGGTATTCGATATTATAAAAGTATCGGAATTAAGTATCGGAATTCCGATACAGTGAATATCGGCCGATACCCGATATTTCAGTATCGGAATGCTCAACACTAGTCATTAATAATATCTACAATAAAGACCCTGAACTGTTTGAAGCGGACTCTGAACTCTTACTATTGCGGCCTGCACTATCACCCCCAACATCCACCTACACTGCCCTGAGGCTACACTCTTCCCGTGGGGAGTTATCCTACACCTGTGCTGCACACCAACACCAGCCTCAGCAGTCTGCCTCGCAGCGGCGGTTATCCCTGACCGCAATCCACGGGTGGCGTAGTCGGACATTCAAAACACTGATAAATAGACTGCCACCATTTGGTCTGACCACCCTGAGCCACGGGATCGGGTTACCACTACTACCCCCATCAGCACCGTACACTAGAAGGCCCGGTTCCGTGTACCCCACGGCCCAGGGGGCGAGTCATGTGCATCAAATTATACATACAGATATGGGGCAGTGGGGCTTCATACTATATACAGGTGCTTCTCACAAAATTAGAATATCATCAAAAGTTAGTTTATTTCATTTCTTCAATGCAAAAAGTGAAACTCCTATATTATATAGAGTCATTACACACAGAGTGATCTATTATATAGAGTCATTACACAGAGGGATCTATTATATAGAGTCATTACACACAGAGGGATCTATTATATAGAGTCATTACACAGAGGGATCTATTATATAGAGTAATTACACACAGAGGGATCTATTATATAGAGTCATTACACAAAGAGGGATCTATTATACAGAGTCATTACACACAGAGTGCTCTATTATATAGAGTCATTACACACAGAGGGATCTATTATATACAGTCATTACACACAGAGGGATCTATTATATAGAGTCATTACACACAGAGGGATCTATTATATAGTCATTACACACAGAGGGATCTATTATATAGAGTCATTACACACAGAGGGATCTATTATATAGAGTCATTACACACAGAGGGATCTATTATATAGAGTCATTACACACAGAGGGATCTATTTTAAGTGTTTATTTCTGTTAATGTTGATGATTATAGCTTACAGCCAATGAAAACACAAACGTCATTATCTCAGTAAATTAGAATACTTCATAACAACAGCTTGAAAAATGTTTTTAAAATCCGAAAAGGTGGCCTACTGAAATGTATGTTTAGTAAATGCCCTCAATAGTTGTTCGGGCTCCTTGTGCATCAATTACTGCATCAATGCGGCAATGTGGCATGGAGGGATCAGCCTGTGGCACTGCTGAGGTGTTATGGAAGCCCAGGTGGCTTTGATAGCAGCCTTCAGCTCATCTGTATTGTGGGGTCTGGGGTCTCATCTTCCTCTTGACAATACCCCATAGATTCTCTATAATAGATTCTCTATGGGGTAAAGGTCAGGCGAGTTTGCTGCCAATCAAGCACAGTGATACTGTTGTGTGTAAACCAGGTATTGGTACTTTTGGCAGTGTGGACAGGGGCCAAGTCCTGCTGGAGAATGACATTTCCATCTCCATAAAGCTTGTGGGCAGAGGGAAGCATGAAGTGCTGTAAAATGTCCTGGTAGACGGCTGCGCTGACTTTGGTCTTGATAAAACACAGTGGACCTCCACCAGCAGATGACATAGCTCCCCAAACCATCACTGATTGTGGAGACTTCACACTAGACCTCCAGCAGCTTGGATTGTGGCCTCTCCACTCTTCCTCCAGACTCTGGGACCTTGATTTCCAAATGAAATGCAAAATTTACTTTTCATCTGAAAACAACACCTTGGGCCACTGAGCATCAGTCCAGGTCTTTTTCTCTTTGGCCCAGGTAAGACGCTTCTGGCGTTGTCTATTGGTCATGAGGGGCTTGACACAAGCAATGCGACACTTGTAGCCCATGTCCTGGATACGTCTGTGTGTGGTGGCTCTTGAAGCAGTGACTCCAGCAGCAGTCCACTCCTTGTGAATCTCCCCCAAATTTTTGAATGGCCTTTTCTTAGCAATCCTTTCAAGGCTGCGGTTATCCCAGTTGCTTGTGCACCTTTTTCTACCACACTTTTTCCTTCCAAGTCCATTAATATGCTCAGATACAGCACTCTGTGAACAGCTGCTTCTTTAGCAATGACCTTTTGTGGCTTACCCTCCTTGAGGAGTGTGTCAATGACTGCCTTCTGGACATCTGTCAAGTCAGCAGTCTTGCCCATGATTGTGGAGCCTACTGAAACTGACTAAGGGACCTTTTTAAATGCTTAGGAAGCCTTTGCAGGTGTTTCTTGTTAATTCTAATTTACTGAGATAATGACTTTTGTGTTTTCATTGGCTGTAAGCCATAATCATCAACATTAGCAGAAATAAACACTTAAAACAGATCACTCTGTTTGTAATGACTCTGTATAATATATGAGTTTCATTTTTTAGGATTGAAGAACTGAAATAAATTCACTTTTTGATGATATTCTAATTTTCTGAGAAGCACCTGTATGTAGCAGTGCGGCAATTATACTATATACAGTCAGGAGTATAAGTACTTGATACACTGAAAATTTCGAAAGTTTTTCCACCTACAAAGAATGAAGAGGTCTGTTTTGTTCTACTTAACTGCTGCAACTTGGACCTTTAACAGGATTTATATTTCACCTATGAGAAAGCATACTATGTGTATTTGGCAGATTAACTCAGGCTTGTTTATGATAAACTGAATACATGGATTGGAGTCCTATTTGTATACAGAATATTGACTATTAATGCTGGCAGAGTAAGTCTTAGGCTATATTCACACTAGGTGTTTTTTTTCTGCAGCAAAACATAATCTCTTGGCAGGAAAGAAGTAGCGTCAAAAACGCAGGTTTTGGTGTGTTTTTTTGCAGTGGTTCTTGGTGCATTTTTGGTGCGTTTTTCAGGATCCCAAAGTTCAGCTTTGCTTCCACCATAGACACATGAAAACAGGTCACCATTGCAAGACATATGTTCATGAAAAAGTACACATTACAAATGTAATAGGGGGGGGTGAATTGGTCTGGAATAGTTTATCTAAGACCCTGGCAGTGCATTGAATTTGTAGGACACTATTTACTTTCACATTATGGTTTGCCATTGAGTTGCTCAGGCATTGTTCATTTTCACACCTCCCTGGGCCACACGTGTTGTTCAATCTCACACCTAGCTCAACCAATGTTTACTTTGTAGGCATCACTAATTTAATTAAACTGTAATAATCCAAGCTGCTATATCAGGTGACCAAGACAAGATGGTTTAAACTTGGGAAAATCACAAAAGTAAATGTGTGTCACATACTTGCTTTTTTCACTAAAAACGCAGCAAAATGTTCACACTAGGCTTTTTTTCAGCATTTTTTTCCACCACCCTTTTTTTTAATGGGTGAAAAACGCTGAAACAAGTGACATACTCTATTGCAAAAAGCCATGGAAAGCACAAAATACTGAGGACAAATAAGCAAGCTTTGTGCATGAGATTTCGGAAATCTCATAGACTTTGTTGGTACTGTAAAACGCAGCTGAAAATTTGCATAAAAAAGCCCGCTAAAAAAACGTCTAGTGTGAATATAGCCTTGTATAACAGTTCGCCAATGAGTTAGGATATATGACCACGATGCAGAAATGCTGCGGATTTTTCCTAAGCGTTTCTGCATCTCCCTGGATTGTCAAGCGCTTTGCCAAGTGATTTTAGCATCACTTGGAAAAGTGCTTGACAACTTGGTCACACTATATAATTCCATGCAACCGGCATGGATTTATATAGTGTGACCAAGTTACAATGCTGCAAATGCAGCATCAATAATAAAAAAAAAGAATAATAATGGTGAAAAATAAAAAAAAAACATTATACTCATCTTCCGATGGTCCTCGATCTTCTTCTCCGGTGCGTCCGGTGTCTTCGGCGGATCACGGTGCTGTAAAAGGACCTTCCATGACGTCATTTAGTCATGTGACAGGTCACGCGACCGCCGATGTCAGCGGTCGCGTGACCTGTCACATGACTAAATGGCATCATGGAAGGTCATTTTACCACCGCGAGCAGCCGAAGAGCCAGCAGCACCGCCGGGAGCAGACAGGGGCCATCAGAAGGTAAGTATATGTTTATTTTTTATTTTAATTCTATTTTAACTACAGGTACTATGGTACCCGGGTCTGGAGGAGAGTCTCTTCATCTCCTGACCCGGGTACCATCCATGCATTGAGTCGTATAGTATCCACATGTGTATTTTTAGTCATTCGGATGTTATGCGTTCCAATGCAAGTCAATGGCGGCTAAATCGCAGCGACTCTGCAAAATTAAAGGACGTGCTGCGGATTTTTCCGCAATGATAATCCGCAGCGGAAATCTCTGCAGCATGTGCACAGCACATGCGGATTATCATTGGGAACCATTGCAGACCTATCACCAAGCGTTTTTTAAGTGTTTCCGCGGCGGAAGTTACGCTGCAGAAACGCCTAAGAAACGCATAGTGGGCACACAGCCTTAAAAGTTCTATGGTGAAGAAAAACACGTGAGATAATAAATGCGAAATATACAATATTTCCCATATGACTGAGGATATCTTTAGGGTGTATTCACTGTTTTTTCTTCTGCAGCAATAAATGCTGTGTTTTACAGCACCATCTTAGTGAATGACATTTCTGAAATCTCATTCACATGCTGTTTTTTTTGCATTTTTTTAAAATCTGCAGCTTGTCAAGTCTTTCAGAGGTTTTGCAGCATTTTTCACCCATTCAAATGAATGGAAAAAAAAACACAAGTAAAAACACCTGAATTTTAAGCAGCGTTTTTCCTGCCTCCTTTGATTTTTGAGGTAGAAAAAAAATGCTGCCAAAATCCAACTTGTGAACACACCTTTATCCTGGTTGTGTTCTAATTGGATATAAAATAGAACGGCCATGATAACATGGGTAGTTAATTGTATGGTGTTTTCACTTTATATATTACCAGGCCGCATTCTATTTGCGCAGAGCTGCTCCGTGAAGATTCTATCACAAGATTCCGTGATGACATCACAGGTGATGGTGACATCACTGCTCACAGTCGCTATATATACAATGCACATAGGCTCACCCGTGCCTTTCTTGGCTCTATAGTGACTGATAGCACTTGCAGTTTTTCACTATGGCTGGAATTGTTTTGGACATTTCTCAGGTAAAAGCACTATTGTTGATCCTTATGATCAATCGTCCTAACAGTGTGCTTCTACCACCCGATGGCGTCCTCAGCTTCACTCACCGGCTGGTGATGGAGCTAGTAAAGGATTGCGTGACCAAACACCGACAACGTCGTCTAACGTCAGACTATCTGACGGATTTACTTCAGAACATCAGGACATTACTACACCAGGTAAGTGGCGGACACTCTGCACAGAACATCTCAATATTAATAGATAATAATGGAGGGATAGAAGCTTTTTCTTCTAATATATCGTATTTTGCAGACCATAAGACGTACCAAAAATTTTTGGGAGGTAAATAGGAAAAACATTTATTATAATAAAATGGGGGTCTGTCTTATAGTCCTGTCTTATAGTCCGAATTTTCGGTTTCTTACTGAGGGGGGTGGTGGCAGTGGAGCGAGGTCACAGGAGGCAGAGTCGCTGCTGCAGGAAGTCGGCAGTAGGAGTGGGGCGCTGCTGTGGGCCCCAAGCTGGGAGGAGCGGGGTGTCCAGAAGGTGCGAGGCTGCGGGCCCTGGGCTTCAAGGAAATGTTAGCGGTAATTCAGGAGGGGAGGCCCTGCTCTGCTTATTGATTTCTCTGCAGTGGGCTTCAAGAAGTAGGCTGCTGGAGATGGCCAATACACAAATTGAGATCTCAGCTCGTCATTGAGCCGAGATCTAAATCTGCACATGCACTGCCTCCAGCGGCCATTTGCCTGAAGCCCACCGCCAGAAAATCAATGGGCAGAGCGGGGACTCCCCTCCTAAATCACCGCTAACATTTCCTTGAAGCCCAGGGCCCGCAGCCTCGCACGTCCTGGACACCCCGCTGGCCCGCAGGAGCGCCCCATTTCTACTGCCGGCTTCCTGCAGCAGTGACCCCACCTCCTGTGACCTCACTCCACCACAGCCACCCCCCTGGTAAGCTACATTCAGACAATTATTATTATTAATAATCTGTCTGATATGCTGGGGTGGAGAGCTCCAGAGTAGGGGGGATGCACGGGAGAAATCTTGTATGCGATTGTGGGAAGAGGAGATAAGAGGGGAGTAGAGAAGAAGATCTTGTGAGGATCGGAGGTTGCGTGCAGGTAAGTACCGGGAGACTAGGTCACAGATATATGGAGGAGACAGGTTGTGGGTGGCTTTGCATGCCAAGGTTAGGGTCTTGAACTGGAGTCTCTGGGTAATGTGGAGCCAGTGAAGGGATTGGCGGAGCGAGGGGAAAAGCCAGGGAATAGCGGGGGGACAGGTGGATTAGTCAGACAGCAGAGTTTAGGATAGATTGGAGGGGTGCGAGAGTGTTAGAAGGGAGGTCAAAAATTTTGGAAAAAAAAGCATCTTATAGTCCATAAAATACGGTAAAACACAACGAGTCCCCAAATACAGTATGTAGTCATTGTATCTGCAGACAGAGAACCGATGTCACATACAATTTCCGCCTCCATTCTGACCGCTCTCATCTGAAAATTCTCTTTTCCATTTTTCCTTCTTTATAGGCTGAAGAAAGATCTCAGACTGAAGATTTGGCTGTCTTTAAAGAACTGGCCGAAAAAGTCCTGTCTATACTAGAACGCTCATTGGAACGCCCGGTAAGGATCAATATTAATAGACGTATCTTAATCCACCGTATCTGAGGAGACTTTCTGAGAAAAGGTCTGAAGATGGCGCGGGATTTGTATCGTTACAATTGGTGCATCTGTAAATGTTGGTTTAGTCCTTCATGATTTATGTATTTGGTGATTTAGTAAAATCTTCCACATATTAATTATATATATTATATCTATCAGGAAACAACAGGAGGCGACGCCAAATATGGGCAAAATGTGAGCCCGAAAATCCCTGACCCTAATAGGAGTCAGCCGGAGCTGAACAGCGATCTGATTACAGGTGAGCGATCACCCGACCTTCTACAAGGAATGTCCAGATATTACAGAGGACGGAGGATAATGTTAGATTTACTCTCTACTCTGTGTAATGGGAACCTGGCAGCACATTGTTACATATAGAAGTAGTGGTGTGACGGTATAGGCCATTGTCCCCTAATAATAATTGTTTGTAGAAATCCAATGTGCCAGTCAGGAGAAATGTAAAGTAGACACCATATTCAAATTAGAATGGAAGTGCACTGGGGGCGTGAAAGAAGAAATCCAAGTGCAGTGACACGCCCCCAGTGCACTTCCAGGCTAATTTGCAAATCTCTCCTATGTTTCAGCTCTCTTACCATCACTCGTATGTGCAGCGTGGGTGGGGGCTTCCTCATTCATGTGATGGAGGGTCCATTCTGCAGTGCTATAGCAAGTAACATGAAATAAATTAAATTTAAATTGCATTACTGCTCTAGAAAATGGGAAAAAACTAAGATACTGAGCACATAATTTGGCCAATTCATGAATGCCCAGCAGCCAATGACAAGGCGATCTTTTTGTTGGAATCCTCTCCTAATGTGAATCCTCTCCTAGGCTGAAGCCTACATTTATATGGGTAGGTAGGATCCTGTTGTAATTAAAACCACCCCGGGCTGATGTGTGGAGATAGGTTCCCAGCAAAAAAGGTCGCCTTGCCGTGACTGCTAGGCATGCACCCAGCAAAAGAAGGTCGTCTTGCCGTGACTGCTGGGCATGCACCCAGCAAAAAAAAGGGTCACCTTGCCGTGGCTACTTGGCATGCACCCAGAAAAAGAAGGTCGCCTTGCCGTGGCTGCTGGCCATGCATGAATTGGCCAAATTATGTGCTAAGTATCTTCCTTTTATCCTATTTTCTACAGCAGTAATGCAATTCAAATTTAATTTATTTCATGTTTACATGCTATAGCGTTACAGAGTGCAACTTTGTTAGTTATATATTTGGATGGCTACTCTTAGTATGCACCTGTTCACACCCATTTTCTTTTCGGAAGTGATGGTCAGTCTTTTGTTATTTATGAAGGGGTTCCTCCATCATTTACATTACATTTATCTATGGATTCCCCGTATATTCTCATATTTAGAATCCCCATA
Source organism: Phyllobates terribilis (assembly GCF_046119375.1). Lineage (NCBI taxonomy): Eukaryota > Metazoa > Chordata > Amphibia > Anura > Dendrobatidae > Phyllobates > Phyllobates terribilis. The sequence goes on from NW_027363287.1 coordinate 259,058, forward strand.
TAACGAGTATTAATCCCATTTACAGACATCTTGTCATTTCTCCGTTTTATTGCTGTATTATCTATGTAGGAATAATATCCTCTAATACATTTCATTTCTTCATCATTATTTTAGAAACAACTGAGCTGTCGAATCCTAACAATGGAATTAGTGAGATCCCGGAGATCCAAGAATCCGTAAGTATCATAGAGGGGGATGCGTGTGTATCATCAGATCATGGGGTGTGAATGACTCGTCCAGTATTATCCCCCATACAACCATGGGACGTCTCTATTCTAAGTGTAGATGACCCTATGGTGTTAATTACATTTGAATTACAGGGAATCTGTCACCAGGTTTATGCTATTTGGTCTGAGAGAAGCATGATGCAGGGACAGAGACCCTGATTCCATGTGTTGATTACTTTACTCGGTGGAGTAGTTGTGATAAAATCACTATTTTTTTCTGCTGCAGAGCTCTGAATGCTGAGTCTTGTATAACCCCGCCCACACCATTGATTGGCAGCTTTCTGTGTACACTGTGCATAGGCAGAAAGCTGCTAATCAGTGGTGGAGGCAGGGGTACAGAGCAATAGGACTACCTGGCTAGACAGATAGTCTTCTAGTGATAATCTACTGATTTTATTGAAACAGCCACACACAGCCTAGTAAGTAACACATCACTGGAATCAGGGTCTCTGCCCCTACATCATGGTGCTTTCAGAATACATAGCAAACACCTGGTGACAGATTACCTGTAAGTCCTCCTCTGTGTGATCTCCCACATTATCCAGAATGTTATAGTAATGTATGATGACCGTTGCAGGGCGGCTCCAGGATTTCGTGGGCCCTGGGCGAAAGAGTCTCAGTGGCCCCTTTAACACATACCACGATTCATGATGCACAGATACCGCAGATAAATATATATATATATATATATATATATATATATATATATATATATATATATATAGTACAAGGCCGAAGATTTCACTTCTTACATTACATGAGCGATATCTATTGTAAATTCCACAATAACTCAGAAAGCGGCGAATCCTCACAGCTCACAGTGCAGACCGGACAGTAATGTCCTCCACACAGTATAATGGCACCACATAGTCCTCTATACCGTATTATGAGCTCCATATATTGCTCCATATAGAATAATGGACCCCATAAAATGCTCCACGCAGGCTGTGCCCCCATATAATGCCCCATGCAGGCTGTGACCCCACACATAATGCCCCATGCAGGCTGGCCCCCCACATAATGCCCCATGCAGGCTTTGACCCCCCACATAATGCTCCATGCAGGCTGTGACCCCCACATAATGCCCCATGCAGGCTTTGACCCCCCACATAATGCCCCATGCAGGCTGTGCCCCCCCCCACATAATGCCCCATGCAGGATGTCCCCCTCCCACATAATGGCCCATGCAGGATGTCACCCCCCATATAATTCCCCATGCAGAATGTCCCTCCCACATAATGTCCCATGCAGGCTGTGCCCACCACATAATGCCCCATGTAGGCTGTGCCCCCCCACATAATGGCCCATGCAGGATGTCACCCCCCATATAATTCCCCATGCAGGATGTCCCCTCCACATAATGCCCCATGCAGGATGTCCCACCCCACATAATGCCCCATGCAGGATGTCCCCCACACATAATGCCCCATGCAGTATATCCCCCCCACATAATGCCCCATGCAGGATGTCACCCCCCATATAATTCCCCATGCAGGATGTCCCCCCCACATAATGCTCCATGCAGGATGTCCCACCCCACATAATGGCCCATACAGGATGTCACCCCCCATATAATGCCCATGAAGAATATCACCCCCCCCATATAATGCCCCATGCAGGATGTCCCCCCAACACATACTGCCCCATGTAGGATGTCACCTCTCACCCCATATATTGCCCCATGCAGGATGTCACCTCTCACCCCATATAATGCCCCATGCAGGATGTCACTTCTCCCCCCATATAATACCCCATGCAGAATGTCACTCCCCCCATATAATGCCCCATGCAGGATGTCACCCCCCATATAATGCCCCATGCAGAATGTCACCTCTCACCCCATATAAAGCCCTATGCTGGATGTCACTTCCCCCCCCCATATAATGACCCATGCAGGATGTCACTTCTCCCCCTCATATAATACCCCATGCAGGATGTCACCCCCCTATATAATGCCCCATGCAGGATGTCCCCCCCATATAATGCCTCATGTAGGATGTCACCTCTCACCCCATATAATGCCCCATGCAGGATGTCACTCCCCCCATATAATGCCCCATGCAGGATGTCACTTCTCCCCCCCATATAATACCCCACGCAGGATGTCCCTACCTCCCCCCCATACAATGCCCCATGCAGGATGTCACTTCTCCCCCCATATAATGCCCCATACCTCCATACATAAAAAAAAAAAATCAAATGCTCACCTCACTGCTCACCAGCTGTGGAGAGGTAAGTATTGTGCCGGCCGTGGTCCTGAGCAATCATTGGGGGGGGGAGCAAGGCCCACTAGCTGGCGCTGGCACCACTCTCCTCTGCTCACCGGTCCCATACCGCGCCAGGGTGCCCGACAGCAAGTGGGCCCCTCGCCTACTCAGGGCCCCGGCACTTGCCTGGGTGTGCTGGGTGCTAGCGCCAGGTCTGCCCAGCGTCCGGTTTGTATCCTCCCAACATCATATCAGTGTAAATCATCTGGGACATAATATGGGGGGAGAAGTTTTTGCATCTGTAACTTTTTTCCTGCATCTTCAATAAATCAGTATTATTTCTTATTCTTTTATAGAGCGTGATCGATTCATTGGTTCCGGCGAGAAAGCCGCATATGAGCGACTATGAAACTTCCAAACTCATCAGCAGTGGAAATTTTGGGTGAGATTTCTGTTGCCATAATCCACATTTCTCAGGGTTCCCTATGACAATGCTTCTGCCCCTGCACTCTGCCATTCAGTGTTATCATAGGGAAATTATGTGATCTGTAGCAAATCAAACTGTAAGGAAAGCGATTTAAATAATATAATTACATATAATATAATATATAATAATATAATATTATTACATTCGCCTGTGCTAGACCCTCATCTGTTCTTATGCTGCCTCCTCCACCTGAGCTTTTCTGCTCTCCACTCTGATCTTTGTTTTGATGGGGGGGGCTCCATTATGAAGCTGATCAGAGAAGTTGGCTACACATGGTCACATGAAGGGTGACACCATATTGACGTCAATGACATCTACACCCTCCACCATGACCATGTGGGCCCAATCACTGGCCTCAGCAGCAGAAGAGAGCCCTGGAGCACATTCATTTTGGACCAATTTTATTTGCACTAAATTGTATTTGGTCAGTTATAGCGAATCTGCCCAAAGAGAATTTCGATAGATTCTCGTATCTATAATGTGACCTGGGTGATGGCTCCGGCAGAAGTGGCATTGTGGAGACCTCCAATAGGTGATCTATGTAGTGCTATTTTATGTATTTCTAGATGTGCATTTATAGTGGCGGCCAGACTTTTAGTATTATACATATGCAAATTGTCTCTTCAGAGAGGAAGCAAACTAGAACTCCACCTATAGGAAGTAGCAATCCTAAAAGTCAATATCGACCCTTTAACAAGCCTTGTCACATGACTTAGGATAATAGCCAAAACCAAAATCTCAATTTGCAGGAACTGCGTTCTGGGGTACTGCCCCTCTTCAGTGCAAAGTGTGAGATATGGTTTGACTGGGTGAGAGGTGTCTGACCGGTATCCAAGGGGTTGACGTTTCTCCTTGCGGACATGAGGAGACTTTTAAGCCACAATGCTCCTCTGGGAAATAGGATTGCTACTTCCTATAGGTGGCACTAGGGTGCTAGTTCTCTTCCTCTCTGAAAAGAGACAATTTGCATATTTCCCAGAAGAGCATTGCAGCTTAAAAGTCTCCTCACCTTGACATGCTTAACATGGCTTTTTCCGCAAGGAGAAACGTTACCGCTTGGATCCCGGTCAGATGCCTCTCACCCAGCCAAACCATATCTCACACTTTGCACTGATGAGTGCTTGTACCCCAAAACATAGTGTCCGAAAATTGAGTTTTTGGTTATGGCTATTATTCCATGTCATATGATAAGGCTCGTTAAAGGGTCGATATTGACTTTTAGGATTACTACTTCCTATAAGGGGCACTAGTGTTCTAGTTCTCTTCCTCTCTGAAGAGACAATTTGCATATTTCCCAGAGGATCATTGAGGCTTAAAAGTCTCCTCACCTTGACAAGCTTAACATTTCACTCTCCGCAAGGAGAAATGTTACCCCTTGGATACCAGTATTAAACATATAATGATTTCTATAGATGGATTATTAATAAGGATTTATTATAACCGATGGATTCTCCTTCTCTCCAGGGCCGTCTACTTAGTGCATCATAAAGACTCACACCAGACCTTTGCTATGAAGAAAATGGCTAAGCGGAACCTAAATACTGCACAGAGATTGGAATGGGCCTTTCTGGAGAGGGACATCTTAACATTTGCTGATTGTCCCTTTGTGGTCTCCATGCTCTGCTCCTTTCCAACTAGATCTCACCTGTGTATGGTCATGGAGTATGTAGGAGGTAAGACACATCTATTGTATTATATTCAGCCCATGTCTGCTTTCATCTTATCACTGCTCATATCATTAGGACATTGTTGGTTACTTCCCCACAGAGCATTTACTATAGGTTATCTATTACCAAGATGCTCGTAAATTCATTGATCTTGGTGCAGGGGCGCTATGGGGCTCATCAGTCGGAGGGGGTCTGTCGACGCTCGGCAGTGGGCAGCATCCCTCCACCTGTCATCACAATTTCAGCGGTATTTGCTTCTTCAAGGAGGTGGGGTTGGTGGGGGCAAAAATACTGAGTAGGTGGCTAGTAGGGGCCAAAATACTGAAAGGGGGCCGTATGACTAGATATGGGGGGACTGTGAATGATGAGTGGAGGTCATCATATTAAGTGGGGTGCTGTGGGGGTCCTCACTCTATATGGAGGCCCCCATTCTGTGTGGGGACATCATACTGAGTGGGGAGTTATGCGGACCATTATATTGTGTGAGGGACTGTGGGAACCATTATCCTGAGTGGGAGGGTTGCTGTGGGTGCCATCACACCGAGTAGGGGGTTGTGGCTGGCCTCCTTCTAAGTGGTGGCCTCCTTAGGAGGATTCACTGTGGGGATACCATACTCATTGAGTGTGGGTGTGGGCATTTTTGGGAGCATCATACTCTAAAATGGCCATAAAAGTTGTATTGCTGGTGAGAACACCAAGCTGCTTCAACAGGGATATAAATATATTTCTTTTTTATTTTTTAGGGTTGGGGGCAATTACAACTTTTGATATGGGGTCTTGTGATTTCTATGTACGCCACTATCTGTGTGATCTCCCCAGGATGTTTCCGCTCACTGCTCATTATACATCATGGTTATCTGCTCGTGGTATATCATGGTTATCTTCTGTATAAACCCCTCACCGGTCATATTTCCTTTCTTCTATAGGTGGAGACTGTGGGACCCTTCTAAGCACCAGGGGTCCTTTCTCTGTCCCCATGGCCCGCTTGTACTTTGCAGAGGCGGTACTTGCCGTGGAATACCTGCATAGTTACGGTGTGGTGCACAGAGACCTGAAGCCGGAAAAGTAAGTGCCCCCGAAGTATAATAAAGTGGGGAAAGTTGTCATTTATTATCATTCAGTCTGTGAGGCTAAAACCATCTTCTCTTTTGCAGCCTCCTGATTACATCTACTGGACATATTAAAGTTACCGATTTTGGGATTTCAAAACTTGGTCTAATGATACCGAAAACCAACACCTACAAGGAATTAGCAGTGGACATCTCCAGAGAGTTCCAGGACCGTGAGGTCAGCATCACCTACAAGAACTTAGCTTGTTATTTGCAAATCTCATCACACTATTGTCTCTTCTCTACGTTCTTCCTTTCTAGAGAACTTTTCCACTAATATTTTATCTTCTGCATTGTGTTTTAACGATGATATCTTGTCATAATAATTGTTTCATCGATTCTCATCTCTATGTTCTGTTGGTTTCCAGTTCTGTGGCACCCCATGTTACATAGCCCCAGAGATCATCCTGAAAGAAGGCTATGGAAGACCTGTTGACTGGTGGTCATTGGGGATCATCCTGTATAAATTCCTGCTGGGATGTGTACCATTTGATTCTGATTCCCTCACTGAGCTTTATAAAAGGGTTGTCATTGGTGAGTAGAATAATCCGATCATTGCGTTGATTGGTTACATTTGTTTAGTTATTTCCTTTGCTCTAAGTTACAGTCCAGTAAAGAGGTTTTATTTTCTGTAATTTTCTATGTAACAGGAGAACTAATTTGGAATTGTGATCGCGCTCCACCCCTGGATGCTCAGAATCTCATCACTGAGCTGCTCAGAAGAAATCCTGTGCGTAGACTTGGGACAGGTAACAGATATACTAGTATTAATATTCCCTTATTAGACCAAGGACATATCGCTCATGTCCATGAAGATCAGCATTTCTCTATCAGCTCATCTACTGTATTTCTAGTTCTCCACACTAAGACTTCCAGTTTATTTCCTTCATGTCGGCTCAGTTTTGTCATTAGTTCAGATTACGATAAACTGTTCAGATATGGAGCCATCCCTGACTATGTCCGCATCACTTTTGTTTTTCTTTTTCTAGGAGGAGCATTTGAGATCAAGGTTCATCCATTCCTGAGTGACTTGGACTTTGACAACATTCTGAGCCAGGAGCTGGAGTATGTTCCTCAGCTTGTTTCAGACGCAGACACCAGCTTATTTATCAGTAAGTAGAAGGAGACGTCATCTAGACTAAGCGACTGTTTGTCTCATCTTCCCTAATATGTGATCATCTGTTCCCATTAATATTAGTGATAAATAGTGACTGTGTTATACTGACAACCTCTAATAATACTTCATTACCTATTTCTTGTAGATCATTCTGATATAAACAAACATCTGGTCTCAAAGGATGAGGAAGGCACAAGTGAGAATAATGAGAGCCTTGACTTCCAAAATTTTACGTCATCTTCTGAAAAGCTTTGTAAAGTAAGTATGTGATTAATAAATCCAAAATATGTAAAAAAAAAGAAAAAAAACTCTAAAAGTACATAAAAAAATATTTTATATCTTATTTTTATCCGTATTTAGCTCTGTACCATCGCTACCAGGATGGTGAACAATGAGGATCCCAATGCCCCTCCAGAGTATACACAAGAAACCAACACAAACATCTCAGAAATGTGAGTAGATTAGAAAGGGTCATTACTTCATTACTGGGAGTTCCAGGCTGATCTATGTACACAACACCAAATATAGGACATAAATAACAGAATATCAAATGCAGCATTCACCGTTTCATGGTTAACGGTCATTGTACTTTTGGCTTCAGAAAATGCAGAAGATAACAGCCCATAATTGTGGCATGTCATGCATTTTTAGCACTGCCTACTCTGTAGGAGAGCTGTAGTATTACTTGCCAGACATTCTTGGTAGTTGTGTTCTGATCCATGGAAGGTAGTTTGGAGCAGAAAACCTTCCCCACTATGACAGTCATATGTCCTATTAGGCCTTATAGTCAGTGTTCTTATAGTGAGACAACCCATTTTATACTGTGTTTACTTACGATTTACATGTTTTTCTTCTTCAAACAGGCAGAAAGAATCTGTTCCTGTATGTAATACAGACTATGCTGTTACCATCTTGCCACCCTCGTCTCCATTGCTAGGTATGTACATGTCTACAGCACCAACAATGTGAATGTTGACTTCAAGGCTCAAATATTTCCACATGGTTTTTCTGGTCTACTATGTTATCCATGTTTCATGGATCTCAGCTATGTTGACCATGGGTTCGTACTGTATCCCTATTTCCCTAATTTTGTACAGGAGTTTTTTTTCATGTATTCTGTTTATTACGTTGCATCATCTTTTAACCTAGTGAGATATAGCGACTGTGTTATACTGACACCCTCTAACAATCCTTCCTTACCTATGTCTTGTAGATCACTCTGATGAAAACAACCATCTGATCTCAGAGGATAAGGAGGGCACAAGTGAGGACGATGAGAACTTTATCTTCCGAATATTTGCATCATCATCTTCTGAGAGGCTTTCTAAAGTAAGTATGTGATCGATAAATCCAAAATATGTACAAAAAAGGATCTATAAAATTAAAAAGTATATATATTTAATAACTTATTGTTATCCACATTTAGCACTCTACCACCACTAACGGGATGGTGAACAACGAGGATCCCAAGGCCCCTCCAGAGTGTACACCAGAATCCAACACAAACATCTCAGAAATGTGAGTAGATTATGGGGTCATTACTGGGAGCTCCAGGCTGATATATGTGCACAACATCAAATATAGGACATAAATACCATAATATCAAATGCAGCATCCACCGCCCCATGGTTATGGGTCATTGTGCTTTCAGCTTTCGGAATTGTTGGATATAACAGCCCATAATTGTGGCCGGTCATGCACTTTTAGTGCTGCCCTCACTGTAGGAGAGATGTAGTATGAAATGCCGGCCATTCTTGGTAGTTGTTTTCCTCTCAGCTATCTATAAAAGGTAGTCTTGAGCAGAAGACCTTCCCCACTATGACAGTCATATGTCCTACTAGTCCTTATAGTCGGTGTTCTTCTAGTGAGACAACCCCTTTTATATGGAGTTTACTTGAGATTTACATGTTTTTCTTCTTCAAACAGGCAGAAAGTATCTGTTCCTGTATGTAATACAGACGATGCTGTTACCATCTTGCCACCCTCGTCCCCATTGCCAGGTATGTACATGTCTACAGCACCAGCAATGTGAATGTTGACTTCAAGGCTCAAATATTCCCACATGGTTTTATACAATACTATAGGTCTCTTATGTTATCCATATTATGACAAAGCAGATCCTATAAGAAGATATTGTTATTGATTTTTTTTTTTAATTTTTCATCAGAATTTCCATCTCATGAAGAAAGAAAATCGGCAATAAATCTGAGTATGGAGCAACAAAACTCAGAAAATGGAAAAAATGGGAAAAAGAGACGAGGTAAGTGTGAGAATCAACTCCATGTTGTGTGATGTCAGTGAGAATAATTCATGTGGAGTAGATGTCATCTGTCAGTGATGGGATTGTCACATGTATGATTGCTGACAATGACCCCTGACCTCTGTATGATAATATTCCTCTGCCGTCCGGCCACAGTGACTGCACAGCATTATCATGTAATATGGAGTCCCATCACTTACATTATATTTATTTCTCTTGTCATAGGTTCCATCTTCCGCCGGATCTTATCATCCTGCCGGCGTGGATTATCCAGGGCTGCTCGCGCATTTGCATGCTGTCACTGTTGCCCTAAAACCATCTAAAAGACGGGACACCTAAGCATCTAGCGCCCTGAAGTCCAGCAGATCCATCATCACTGCTGGAGCTGTATAGAAGGACCTTCACCATCTACCTGTGGCCTTCTGACTGGTCAACCTGGACAAGTTTCAGTAACGCCTCTGTCATCGGGCTCCGCGGTATTCATACTGCTCGTCTAACTTGTCATTTACTGATCACCTGGTATCTGACCTCGGCTATCTTCCTGACTTTGATTTAGTCTTTTGATAATGTTCACGATTTTATTCATCCCATTATTAATTAAAAAAAAGTAAAATCTGTTACTGTTGCTCTGATTCCTTTTTGTCTTGAATTCACAAATACTTGTAACTCACTAATTGCTCTTCTTCTCACTAAATGTATTTCTCATTATCCTTAATGCAGCAGTCAGTCTCATATTTCTGTCCAGCAGTTACACTGGTGCCTCCACCCTGTACCAGTCATTACACTCATCCACAAACCTCTGCACCCTGCTGCACAGTCCTGCATCTCTACCATATCTATACTCCAATGAGCTAAGATTAACATCCTCCATAATCAGGACCTCCCACTCTCATGTCCAAGACATTTTCTCTGCTGCACCAGCTCTCAGGAGTGCACTACTGCAGGCAATCAGGTTCATTCCCACTATCAGAGATTTTAAGTGTGCAGTAGAAACAGATTATTTGTGGCAGGACTATCAAATCACCTCACTATTCTAAGTTTTTCCTACAGCACTCAGTAGCACTTAATATTTGTACATATACAGATAATGGTTGGTGACTGGTTCATGCAGCCTTAATTCCACAAAGATAGAAATAAAAGGTCAACATGTTTCATACATCCAAACCATCCTTAATCATGGCAGAAAAACATAATTTTAAGTTCCCACTATGAATATTTGGTGAGATATCACAGCTGTGTATTTTCACAGCACAAAGAACGCATCTTACAGATCAGCAAATCACAGTGTGCTGACGCTTAGTGTTGTAGTTTTGAACAACACCATTCATTTTATCATATAATGTGTTGAAAAATGAGAAAAAATGCCAGGTTTGGGCTCCTTCATTTTACAGTGTGTATTGTGTTGTAAAAACAAACTGGCAAAATGATTCAGAGTCAGTAGTACGATTACTGTGATACCAAACTTATAAGGTTTATATATATATATATATATATATATATATATATATATATATATATATATATATACAGTGTTTAGCATAAATCAGTACACCCAAATAGATTTGTCAGCAAACCTGTAGTTTCCTTTCAGAATCATCATTTTATATGGGATACCATACTACAAAATACTCTCGCAAATTTGAGCCATTGAATGCAAACAAGATTTGGTATTTTGCAGACCCCAAAAAAGTAATTTTCTTAACAAACTCATTCAAGATCATGTTTCAAAAATGAGAACATCCCAGTAACAGTCTTAAGAGAAAAGCTAAGTTTAGACAACAAAATTCTAATTAACAAGAACTGAACCACAGGTAAGTGTAATTATTCATTAAACAGATGTCCAGCAGACAGGTGTCTGTAAAAGGAAGTTACTTAATAAAGAAAACTCCTTCCCATTTCATGCTATCAGCAATGGCACCACATAGAAGGGAAATGTCACAAAACCTGAGAAAGAAAATAATTTCTTTGCAATAAATGTGAAGTCTACAAGAAGATCAGCAAAACTTTACTTATCAGTCAGAATACTGTAGCAAAAGTGATGCAAAACTATAACAAAGATGGAACTGCAACCATCTTACAGAGACGTCCAGGCCGACTATGGAAGTTAACACCTAAACAAAAGCGTCCTCTGATGAGAAGGGTAAGTGGCACCACATAGAAGAGAAATGTCACAAGACATTTCTGAGAAAGAAAATAATTTCTTTACAAAAAATGTGAAGTCTACAAGAAGATCAGCAAAGCTTTTCTTATCAGTCAGATGGAAGCTAACATCTAAACAAAAGCATCTTCTGATGAGAAGAAAATCGACAGGCAAATTCATTGCTATTAGCTGAAGAAGTAGAAAGCCAAACTAGGGTGAGTGTTTTCCATAACACGACACGGTGTACACTGCAAATGAATGGCATTCATGAGTGTCCTCCACAAAGGAAGCCTCTCTCCCTTAAAGCCCATGAACAATAAAAGTCCGTCTACAATTTGCCAGGGTCCATGCTTAAAACTATGAGGACTACCGGGACTGTATACTGTGTATGTGCATCTTATGTGTATGTCTGTATTTTATGTTTGTGTGCACTATGTATATGCATACGTTAAAATGTGTATAGAGTATTAGCATGTGCAAATTTTATATGTGTGCCTAATATAAATATACATGGAAATGTATATGTAGGTGGTGCCTGATGGAGGGTGGGGGGCCCAGATCAGAAGTCCTGATTAAGGGCCCTTCACTGTCATTGTCTGCCCCTTATATAAACAGTAAAATCCTCTTTAATAACTGGACTTCCATTGGGGTGGACTTCTCATAGATGGCCAGTAGGCATACTATATTATGAATCTGGGCATCTCTTACAGAAAATCTGATCTGGATATGAGGGTGGTCTTCTATAAGCGGTGATGTTTTGGAGAGATTTAGGGAAAAGTCCCAATGCTTATCCATCGATCTGGTAATTTGAGTAAAATATTTGTGTTGATAACTGATCACAAAGTCACAAAATATGTAAGATTTGGCATAACCTGGTTCATTTTTCAAAAAGTTATGCTCAATTTTTTTAGCACCAAGTTTTGTTGCTTTTTTGTAGACTTACACTAACTTAGTATATTGTGTGAGAATTAAATGAATTATGAATTAGTTGGCGCATTTTACCACACTCTGGGGGTCCCTGACAGTCCTTCTTTACCGGCCCTGTAGTGATGCCAATGTAAACTTCCAAGTGACCGCGCAGTCAATCACTGTCACGAATGCAGGACAACCTATGATTAGCTAATTTTTGGGAAATCCTTATAACAAAAGGGGATTGAAAATATTTACAATTATTTTAAAAGCATTAAAAAAAAACAGACCCAATACTTATAATTAGTTTGTTGAAAGTAGTCTAATTAAAGGGAGCTGAAAGGATTAGAGATTATGAACCCGATTCACCAGTGTTTTTGCCAGAAAACTGGCATAAAGCTCTTGAAAAGTTGCAAAGTTTTGTGACTTTTCCCATTTTCACATAATTTTAACTTCTTTAACCCCTTAAGCCCCGCGGGTGGTTTGCACGTTAATGACCGGGCCAATTTTTACAATTCTGACCACTGTCACTTTATGAGGTAATTACTCTGGAACGCTTCAACGGATCCCCCTGATTCTGAGATTGTTTTTTCGTGACATATTGTACTTTATGATTGTGGAAAAATTTCTTCGATATCACTTGCGTTTATTTGTGAAAAAAACGGAAATTTGGCGAAAATTTTGAAAATTTTGCAATTTTCAAAATTTGAATTTTTAAGCCCTGAAATCAGAGCGATATGTCACACAAAAGAGTTAATAAATAACATTTCCCACATGTCTACTTTACATGGTATCCGCTAACAATTTGAGCCGATTTTCCAATCAATTTGTTAGCGGATACCATGTTGCATTTAGAGAGTCCCTGCGTGCCCAAACATTGGAGCTCCCCCACAAGTGACCCCATTTTGGAAACTAGACCCCCCAAGGCACCTATCTAGATTCATAGTGAGCACTTGGAACCCCAGGTGCTTCACAAATTGATTCATAAAAATGAAAAAGTGTTTTTTTTTTTCACTTTTTCATTTTTACGAATCAATTTGTGAAGCACCTGGGGATTCCAAGTGCTCACTATGCATCTAGATAGGTGCCTTCGGGGGTCTAGTTTCCAAAATGGGGTCACTTGTGGGGGAGCTCCAATGTTTGGGCACACAGGGGCTCTCCAAACGCAACATGGCGTCCGCTAACAATTTGAGCCGATTTTCCATTCAATTTGTTAGCGGACACCATGTCGCGTTTGGAGAGCCCGTGATGTGCCTAAACAGTGGAGCTCCCCCACAAGTGTCCCCATTTTGGAAACTATACCCCTCAAGGATTTTATTAAGGTGTATAGTGAACATTTTGAACCCAGAGGTACGGCACAGAATTTGTTTACATTAGGTCATCATATTGAATAAGTTGTCATTATTCTTGAGCGCAAGTGCTCGCTACTTGAGTTTGCATCGGGTACTCAGGTATGCACCATGTACAGCGTGTGCTCGAGTGACATGCTCGAGTCCCTGCTCCGCATGTTTCACGGTTATTAGACACCCCAAAAAAAACATGTGGGGATCGCTCGCGCATGGCAGGCAATCCCCGTAAAGTTTTTTGGCCGCGAAGCATATGGGGCAGAGACTCGAGCATGTCACTCAAATACCCACGATACTCAATGCATACCAGAGCACCCGATGCAAACTCAAGTAGCGAGCACTTGCTCTCAACACTAGTCGCCATATCGTCATCTTTTTTTCTTACTTTTGAAAAAAATCCCAACCCCAGCCCTAACCCTAGCACAACCCTAGCCCCAGCACAACCCTAGCCCCAGCACAACCCTAGCCCCAGCATAACCCTAGCCCCAAACCCAGCCCTAACCCTAGCCCAATCCTAACCCAAGAGTTTATTTTTGACGCCGTTCCTTGTGCGGTATAAGTGATTAGACGACTTTATTCTTCGGGTCGGTGTGATTACAGCAATGCCAGAATCATATGGGGTTTTTATGACTGACAGCTGTCACACACTAAAAGACGCATTTTTTTTTAAATCTAGATTTTGCATCGCCATATTTTGAGAGCTATAATTTTTCCAGATTTTGGCAGACAGTCATGTGACGGCTCGTTTTTTGCGGGATGACTTGACGTTGTTATTGGTGCCATTTTCAGGCACGTGACATTTTTTGATCGCTTTCTATTCCGATTTTTGGGAGGCAGAATAAACAAAAACCAACAATTCAGGAATTGTTTTTTTTTTTTTATTCTGTTCCGCGTGTGGTAAAATTGATGAGGTAGCTTTATTCTTCGGGTCAGTACGTTTACAGCGGTACCACATTTGTATCATTTTTCTATGTTTTGGCGCTTATACACAATAAAAGCTATTTTATAGAAAAAAATATTTTTTAGTATTGCTTTATTCTGAGAGCTATAACTTTTTTATTTTTCGGCTGATGGAGCTGTATGGCGGCTTGTTTTTTGCGGGACGAGATGATGTTTTCAGCGGTATCATTTTTATTTATATGCGTCTTTTTGATCGCGTGTTATTCCACTTTTTGTTTGGCGGTATGGTGATAAAGCATTGCTTTTTGCTTCGTTTTTTTTTTTTTTTTTTTACCGTGTTCACTGAAGGGGTTAACTAGTGGGACAGTTTTATAGGTCAGGTTTTTCCGGACGCGGCGATACCAAATATTTTTTTTATAATAATATTTATTGATGGGTACATTATATTTTTATTTTTGGTGTATTATTTTTTTTATTTTTTTATAATATTTTTGCACATTTTTTTTTTTTTTTCCACTTTCACACAGTTTATACACTTTATTACTTTGTCCCACTCTGGGACTTTCACTTTTTTTTTTTCTGATCGCCTGCATGGCACAGGAATGGAGCACCATCCCTATGCCATGAAGGCTGTCAGAAATGCACAGTGTGAAGATTGCTTGGAGATGCACTGCGCATGTCCAAGCAATCTTCCTGCTCTCTGGTGACCCGGATGTTGTCATGACGACATCGGGTCGTCATGGCAACACCCGGGAAGCCTTTGCAGACTGCGCTGGAAGCCGGAAGAGGAGGTGAGTATCGCCGATCACCTCCCCTTGCCCCCGCAATGCCGCGATCGACTTCGATCGCAGCATCGCGGGGGTTAATGTGCTGGGAGCGGTGCAGGACCGCTCCCTGCACATAGTACCGGGTGTCAGCTGTGACAATCAGCTGACACCCGGCGGCGATCGCGCCCGCACAGCCTATGTGCGCGCGCGATCGCGATGACGTACTAATACGAGTCTGGCTCTTAAGTCCCAGGGCACAGACGCGTATTAGTACGTCAGATGTTATTAAGGGGTTAAAGCCCAAGACGTACTGATACGTATCTGCGCCCTGGGACTTAAGAGCCTGATATGTATTAGTACATCTTTGCGATCGCGCCCGCACACAGGCTGTGCGGGCGTGATCGCCGCCGGGTGTCAACTGATTGTCACAGCTGACACCCGGTGCTATGTGCTGTCAGAGGTCCCGCACATTAACCCCCGCAATGCTGCGATCGAAGTCGTTCGCAGCATTGCGGGGGCAAGGGGAGGTGATCGGGATAGTCACCTCTCCTGCCGGTTTCCAGCAATGTGTGCCGCGGCTTCCCGGATGTTGCCATGATGACCCGATTCACTGAGGGGTGCAGTTTTAAAAATGGTGTCACTTTTGGGTATTTTCAGTCATAAAGACCCCTCAAAGTGACTTCAAATGTGATGCGGTCCCTAATAAAATGGTTTTGTAAATTTTGTTGGAAAAATGAGAAATCGCTGGTCAATTTTAACCCTTATAGCTCCCTAATAAAAATAAATTTGGGTTCCAAAATTGTGCTGATGTAAAGTAGACATATGGGAAATGTTATTTATTAACTTTTTTTGTGTGACATATCTCTCCGATTTAAGGGCATAAAAATTCAAATTTTGAAAATTGCAAAATTTTCAACATTTTCGCCAAATATCTGTTTTTTCACAAATAAACACAAGTGATATCGAAGAAATTCTACCACAATCATAAAGTACAATATGTCATGAAAAAATATTCTCAGAACCAGGGGGATCCGTTGAAGCGTTCCAGAGTAATTACCTCATAAAGTGACAGTGGTCAGAATTGTAAAAATTGGCCTTCTCATTAGCGTGCAAACCACTTTGGGTTGTAAAGGGGTTAAGGACTCTACTTGCATATACAGTCATGGCGGAAAGTGCTGGCACCCTTGAAATTGTTTCAGAAAATTACACATGTTTTATTACACGCATGTTTATTTCCTTTGTGTTTATTGGAACAACACAAAAAAACTGAGAAAAAAAAGGCAAATTGGACATAATTTCACACAAAACTCCAAAAATGGGCCGGAATACATATATATATTTTTGATGGGACAACACTGAAGATGCGACACTTTGATACAATGTACAGTAGTCAGTGTACAGCTTGTTTAACTGTAAATTTGGTGTGCCTGCAAAATAACTCAACACACAGCCATTAATGTCTAAACCGCTGGCAACAAAAGTGAGTACACCCCTAAGTGTGTTCTCAGCTGATGTTATTTGTTGGTTTTTCTTTGCATCCCGAACAATTTTCTTGGCAGTTGTGGCTGAAATTTTTGTTGGTCTACCTGACTGTGGTTTGGTTTTTACAGAGCATCTGATTTTCCATTTGTTAATCACAGTTTGAACACTGCAGACTGGCATTATCAATTCCTGGGATATCTTTTTGTATCCCTTTCCTGTGTTATACTCTTTTTGCCTCCCTTTCCTGTGTTATACAGTTCAACTACCTTTTCCCGTAGATCCGTTGATAATTCTTTTGCTTTCCCCATCTCAAAATCCAGAAACGTCAGTGGCTGGATCCCAGAAACTCACTCAGCTTTATGCACACACACTGATTACAAGCAAACAGGTCATAGGTGAGGATGTTACCTTTAGTAGCCATTCAAACCCATTTGTGTCAAATTCTGTGCATGTTATCAGGCCAAAATCACCAGGGTATGTGAACTTTTTGATCAGGATTATTTGGATGTTTTTGGTTGTCATTAGTGATGAGCGAGCACTAAAATGCTCGAGTACTCGTTGCTCGGGTCGAGCAAATTGAAATACTCGGGTGCTCAACCCGAGCAATGAGCCCAATATAAGTCTAGGGGAAACTTGAGCATTTTTCAGGTGGCTCCCCACGGCGGTCTGCAGAAGGCCTAAAAATTACCCAAATCGATGGGAACTGTGCTCAAATGACATGGGAACAACATGGGGAAGACCCCTGGAAGCATCTCTGACTCCCAGAACACTGCTGTCAACAACGTCGTCAGAGTATTACGCCACTTTTACGGCGTAAGGAACATCCTTTCCAGGGTGATGACTTGTATATAAGGCAAAATAAATAAACAAAAACAAAAATACTCCTACACACGTAGCATTTTTGACACGTTTTTGCACTTTTGCATTGCTTTCAACCAAGACAAATGCATTCACCAGGAAATGTCATTTTAACATTTTACAACCTTATCTGGCCATGTGGTGTGTGACACATCATCAGACACATGCATACAGTGCTGAAAAGACATGGGAGCAGCAAGGGGAAGACCTCTGGAAACATCTCTGACTCCCAGGTCACTGCCTAAATGTGTGCCCATCATAAGTGATCCTTGGCACATGCGAAGATGCCTCCCGCCATGCACCTGTCGTTGCAGACTTGAAACAATCACCGTCCACGTCCTTGTCCCACTGCAGTGTTCAGTTGTCCCTACCCCATTCCTTGGAATGCAAGCACAAGAATGCCGGCAGCCACCCACCCACAGGCTGCAATACTATACTGCCAAATTTCTGACAGCTGCTTGCACTTGAAATGTGGCCTTTTAGGCTCGTGGAGGCGGAAGCTTTTCATAACCTCATGCCGGCGGCGGCCGGGTGTCCATACTCGGTCCCCAGCCGCCACTATATTTCCCGGTATCGCCTCCGCCTTCCACAATCACGGGTCCCATAACATTACCCGTGCACGCCCCAGTGCACTTACTGGGAAGGACCGCCTAACCACAAACACGTGGACAGGTGAATGTGGCCAGGGACGGTACGGAGGCAGTCCACAACTTTTTTTGCTAAGAGTTGTATTTAGCTCGGTGAAAGGACTGGCATAGAGGGAAACCGTATCTACCCTGCGTGTCATTTCTCCCAGAAAATCCTGTAAATGAGCTTGTTGCAGAAGCAATGGCAGCCCATCCAACATCAACTTGCACTTGTCAATGGTGCTTTGACACACACACATCTTTCTTTGCGCATTTAATTTCTTGAATACAGAGTTGGAAAATGGCCTGATCCGTAATGCGTTTTGAGAAATAACATGCATAAGCATGGCCGATCCGCATTAAAAAAGCAGCCATAGAGTGTCCGGGAACCTTCCCCCACACTTTTCTTAGCCAGGGCTGCTTTTCGGCAGGGTTGGACGGGCCCACCAGAGAACCGGAGACTCCTCCGGCGGGCCCTGGCTTCTCCTTCAGGAGAGTTCATAGTGCCGAGGTGAGGCCATGATGATGATAGAGGCCATCATCTGCTTAGTTTTCTTTTACTTGGAATGCAATTGCAAGTATGCAGCCAGCCACCCACCCACCCACAGACCGCAACACTAAACTGACAGATTTCTGGGCAGCTCTTTGCACTTGAAATATGGCCTTTTAAGCTTGTGGAGATGGAAGCTTTTCACAACCTCATGCAGGCGGCGGCCGGGTGTCCATACTCGGTCCCCAGCCGCCAGTATTTTTCCCGGTATCGCCTTCGCCTTCCACAAGCACGGGTCCCACAACAGTACCCATGCCCTACCCAGTGCACTTACTAAGAAGGACTGCCTAACCACAAACACGTGGACAGGTGAATGTGGCCAGGGACGGTACGGAGCCAGTCCACAACTTTTTTTGATAAGAGTTGTATTTAGCTCAGTGAAAGGACTGGCATAGAGGGAAACCGTATCTACCCTGCGTGTCATTTCTCCCAGGAAGTCCTCTAAAGCTGCTTGCACTTGAAATGTGGTCTGAACATTACTGCTGGTACTTTTCTGTGGGAATTTTCTTGCCTCCTACCAGCCTGGAATATTTCCAGCAAACTATGGTACAACACCATGGTATTAGCACTGCCCCCAGTACCAGTAGCGAAGCCATCCTCAATTTCCTTCTCTGGAATTTTATTTGGTAGACTGAGTGGCTGCCCAAATAAATTTTCTCACAAAGGAGCTGATGATAGAGTGGCAGTAGGTTCAAGTTTCTCCAGCCTGTTAGATATTAGAGGGTGAACGGCAGCACATTGGATCAGTGGTTAGCACTGAAGTCTTGCAGCACTGGGATCCTGGGTTCAAATCCCAGCAAGGACAACATCTGCAAGAAATTTGTATGTTCTCCCCATGTTTGCATGTGTTTCCTCCTCAGTAAAAATAGAGTGTCCTGGAATCTTCCTACACACTTTTCTTAGCCAGGACTGCTTCTCAGCAGGGTTGGACAGTCCCACCAGAGAATTCTCTGGTGTGCCTTGGCTTCTACCTCAGGAGAGTTCATGATAGCGCTAACTTTGCAGCTGCTATGGGGCTCTTGAGCGGGTGAGAAAGGTTAGCTCTCAGAAACAAATCCTCTGGTGGGCACAATGTTTTTCAATCTGAAACAGCTTCTCAGTGGGAGTTGTATTTCACCACAGCCATATTCTTTAGCTCTGTGAAAGGACTGGCATAGAGGAAACCTTATCTACCCCGGTTGTCATTTCTCTGTCACCAGGTTCCGCCCATTGTAACACATGACCATGCCTGGCTGTATGTTCAGCGGTGAGAGCCACAGATCAAGCTGCTGTGTTACAGCTTTCAACAACTATGCAGCGCTGGGCGGTTTGTCAATTAAGCATTAAGCATGTTATCTTCAGCACAGCCTGTTGCTGTTTGGCCAAGGCAGTGCTGCAGTGCTGTCAGCTTGTGACTGATGTGGTCATTTCGGAGATGGAGGAGGAGGTACATGAGCTGAACAATGTGATTACATTGAGGTTAAATTGGTGATGCTGTTTTTTATACTAAAGAAAGATCCTATTGTTATGTTTTTTTATGTTATTTTTTATGAAAAATGCATTCACCGGGAAATGTCACTTTAACATTTTACAACCTCATCTGGCAATGTTGTGTCATCAGACACATCCTGTTTTATTTATGATGGAGGGACTCTGAAAGTCATAAAGCCTATTTTTATAGGGACATCAGACGGCCCTTACTATTCTTAAAAGGCCAGCAGTCGGCCCTAGCTATTGTTAGAGAGCCATCAGAGGGCTATGCTTTGTTGTTCCCATTATTAACAAGTGGGTTTCCTATACTGTTATTGCGCATCCAGTGACTGCAAGGGTTGTCAAAAATTTGGACGCAACCTAATACCCCTTTGAAGAGACATAGAGGAGGGTCTCAGTAAAAAAAATGTTCCCATTATAAAGGAGCGGGTCTTCTATAGTGGTAATGCCCATGCTGTGACTGCAAGGGTGGCCAAAATTTTTGAAAAAAAACACTAACAATTTAAAGACACAAAGAGCATGGCCACAGTAACAAGGTACGACATGTTCCCGTTAGAAAGGAGAGGGTCTGCTATACAGTTATATGGTATGCAGTGAATCCAACGGCTGACAAATTTAAGGAAAAACCCCACTAAGAATTTAAGGACACACAGAGCAGGGCCACAGTAACAAGGTACGACATGTTCCCATTAGAAAGTAGAGGGTCTGCTATACAGTTATAGGGTATGCAGTGAATCCAACGGCTGACAAATTTTAATGAAAAACCTCAATAAGAATTTAAAGACACACAGAGCAGGGCCACAGTAACAAGGTACGACATGCTCCCATTAGAAAGGACAGGATCTGCTATACAGTTATAGGGTATGCAGTGAGTCCAACGGCTGACCAATTTTAGGAAAAAAACGACTAAGAATTTAAAGACACATAGAGCAGGGTCACAGTAACGACAAATTCCCATTAGAAATTCTAGGGTCGGCTATACTGTTATAGGGTATGCAGTGAGTCCAACGGCTGACAGATTTTAGGAAAATCCCCACTAAGAATTTAAAGACACACAGAGCAGGGCCACAGTAACAAGATATGACATGTTCCCATTAGAAAGGAGAGGGTCTGCTATACAGTTATAGGGTATGCAGTGAGTCCAACGGCTGACCAAGTTTAGGAAAAACCCACTAAGAATTTAAAGACACATAGACCAGGCCACAGTAATGACAAATTCCCATTAGAAAGGAGAGAGTCTCCCATAGTGTTGGACTATGCAGTGACTGCAAGGGCTGCCAAAAATTTGGAGGCACTTCAATGGCCCTTGGAAGAGACGTGGAGGAGCGCATCATAAATTTTTTTTACCATTAGAAAGGAGCGGGCCTCCTATACTTGTAATGCCATGCACTAAGTGTATGGGCTGACAAACATTTACTCCTGGGGGGTATACATGAACATACTGTATAAAAATTTTTTTTTTCGGGCATCATAAAAATGTAGCGCCCCGAGGGCTCGGCCGCTACAGGGGTATTGCACCTCTGCCAGAGGTGTGATATTCCACTCCCGGGTAAGGATGGAGTATGGACCAGGGTTCAGTTAGCTGCATACAGCACACTCACCCCATTTCCGAGGGACAGCTCAACGGTGCTCCCATTAGACAGAAATGCAGGCACGACAGACCATGTCCCTGGCTGGAGTGGGGAGGGGGTAGGAATACCCAGTGATGTAGGAGCAGATAGGGGTTGGTTCCTGAGCGTAGATAGGAGCCCATTGTTTGCTGGTCACCTGGGCTCATGTTCTAGAGGGCACCATCTTAGAACAGTGTTCAGTCAGAGAGAAGAAGTGACAGAGTGGGGGCCTTGGTTGTCGAACGAAGTGTGCCCTCTGCCTCCAGCGTTTTTAGATGGGAATTTTTTTAATAGTTCCGCAACAAGGGCCTTCTGGTACTGCCTCATTTTTGTACACCTGTCCGCCTCAGGAATAAGAGATATAAAGTTCTCCTTGTAGAGTGGGTCTAGAAGTGTCACCAACCAGTAATGACCTAAAATTTTGAGAATGCGAGGGTCATGGGAAAGGCAGCATAACATAAACTCAGCCATGCGTGCCAGACTACTAACAGGCAAGACTTCCGTGTCCTCACCAAGAGGATGACTGACCATGCTCTCCTCCTCCTCCTCTCTGTCCTCTGGCCATCCACGCTGAACAGACGGTATGACAGCTGTGCAGATAGCACCGTCTATAGTGCATGAAACTAGTTCCTGTCCTTCCTCCTCCTCCTCTTCCTCATTGTCACCCAATCCACGTTGGGATGAGATGAGGCTTGGCTGTGTGTAATCACCCTGTATGGTTAATTGCTCCATCTTATCGTGCTGAGCCTGCAATGCATCATCTTTGATTGTGAGCAAAGAGCTTTTCAGAAGACAGAGAAGCGGGATGGTGACGCTAATTATGGCGTCATCGCCGCTCACCATCTTGGTGGAGTCCGCAAAGTTTTGGAGGATGGTACATATGTCTGACATCCACGTCCACTACTGAGGTCTTATGTGTGGAGTCTGAACTGAATACCGATAGCCTTTTTGATGCTGGTACTCAACAACTGCCCTCTTCTGCTCACAAATCCTTCCCAACATCTGCAATGTAGAGTTCCAACGTGTGGTGACATCACACACCAGTCTGTGAGCCAGAAGCTGCAAACGCTGCTGAAACACTGCAAGGGCGGCGGAAGCTGTAGCTGACTTTCTAAAATGGGCACACAGGCGGCATACTTTAACAAGCAGATCCGGCAGCTCCGGGTAGGATTTGAGTAACCGCTGAACCACGAGGTTAAGCACATGGGCCAGGCATGGTACGTGTGTGAGCTCGCCTCGCCTCAGAGCCGCCACCAGGTTCCGGCCATTGTCACACACGACCATGCCTGGCTGTAGGTTCAGCGGTTTGAGCCACAGATCTGCCTGCTCTTTCAGAGCTGGCCATAACTCTTCAGCATTGTGTGTTTTTTCACCTAAGCATATTAGCTTCAGCACAGCCTGTTGCCGCTTGGCCGAGGCAGTGCTGCAGTGCTTCCAGCTTGTGACTGATGTGGTCATTTCGGAGATAGAGGCCGAGGAGGAGGAGGAGGCTGAGGAGCATGAGGTTCAGGAGCTGTAGACCGTGGGGACAACCCTGATTGACCTAGGGCCTGCAATCTTTGGCGTCGGGAGGACGTGTTGCGTCCCAAGGTCCGACTGGGTCCCGGCTTCCACTATGTTAACCCAGTGTGCCATCAGCGAGATGTACCGTCCCTGCCCAAAAGCACTTGTCCACGTGTCCGTGGTTAGGTGGACTTTACCGGTAACTGCGTTGTTGAGGGCACGGCTAATGTTTTGGGACACGTGCTTGTGTAATGTGGGGACGGCACACTGGGAGAAATAGTGGCGGCTGGGGACAGAGTACCGAGGGACGGCCGCCGCCATCAGGTTGCGGAATGCTTCTGTCTCCACAAGCCTAAAAGGCAACATTTCGAGCCAAGCAGTCGTGAATTGTGAGAATTTAGTAGTGTGGCCTGTGGGACGTTGGCTGCATATTTGCGCTTGCATTCCAAGGACTGGAGTATGAACAACTGAACGCTGTGCTGGGAGAAGGACATGGACGTGCTTCCTGATGCTGCTACTTGAGAGTGTGCAATGACAGGTGCAGGGCAGGAGGCATCTTTGCATGCACTATGGACAGGGGATTGACTTGCATGCACAACAGCAGAAGAAGCAATGGTGCCACCTGTAGACACTGTTCCTGGACCCTGGTGTTCGGCCCACAAAGTCGAGTGATTTGCTGCCATGTGCCTGATCATGCTGGTGGTGGTCAGGCTGGTCGTTTTGCCACCCCTGCTGATGCTGGTCTGGCTCGTGATGCAAATGGCCTTTTTGGAGTTATCGGCACAGTCTTTAAAAAACAACCAGACTCGGGAAGACCTAACAGTTGTAGTGGCAACTTCCTTCGTGTTGGTGTTACGGGAAACGGTAGCCTGCCTTCTGTCTGCGGCCACCACACTGCTTCTTCCTGCCTGTTGGGGTGCTCTGCCTCCCTCCCCCTGTGTGCTGCTGTCCTTGCTCTGCATGTCCTCCTGCCAGGTTGGGTCAGTTACTATATCATCCACCACCTAGTCACCCACTTCTGCACCCTGGTACTATTCCTGACTTTCTGCCAATTGTGTCTAATCATCGTCCACCTCTTGTGACAGTTTCCCACCGTCGCCTTCATGTGACCGTGGCTGCTCAAATATTTGGGCATCGCTACACGTGATCTCCTCTTGCCCCGCTTCAAGTGGACCGGGCGAGAGGCCCGAATCTATAAATGGAAAAGTGAACAGCTCTTCAGATTGTCCAAGTGTGGGATCAGTTGTCTCTGGGTACTCAGCATGGTGGGAGGAAGGAGGATCAGGGTGAGGAATATGAGGTCCAGACTCATGGCTACTGAGACTTGACCGTGTAGAAGACAGGGTGGTGGTGGTGGTGGCTAAGTGACTGGAAGCATTATCCGCTATCCAACCAACAACCTTTTGACACTGATCTGGGTTCAATAGTGGTGTGCTGCGGTCCCCTAGAAATTGGGACAGGAAGGTCAGGCGAGAAGATGTGGGTGTTTGCTGTGGCACAATTTCGGCTTGCCCACGGCCTTGTCCTCGGCCTCTGCATGCACCATTACCATCACGTCCAGTTCCCCGTCCCTTGCCACGTGCCTTGCCCATTTTAAATGGAGGATAGTATCTTCCACGCTCACTACAAATGACTGAGTTTGAAGCGAAGTTATATGTGATCGGTGTGATGGAGAAAACAGAGTTTTAAATACCTGGCCTGTAGGTAAGTAGTGTGAACAGCAAACTGCTGTGAATTGCTTCACTGACACACTGAAAAAATGGAGGCCAGAAATGGCAGTATTTTCTGACAACGTATATGTGATCCGTGTGACGGAGAAAACACAGTTTTAAATAGCTGGATTTCTAGCGCTCTAATATGGAAAGGACCTGGCTGTATTCTGCAGTGCCAACAAGCAAATGGCGCAGAAAAACTGTGTTCTCTGGATTGCTTTATAAGCAAATAATGAGGATTAAGATCCAAAGAAAAGTATTCCTCGCCCCTGAGACCTGGGCCTTTGTATAGAAATATCTAACAGCAGCAGAAGGCAGAATTGGAATGGAGCCTCTTGTGCTATATGCACTGCAGTCTGCTATATACCCTGCCTGCCTGCCTATATACACTGCCTGCCTGATATCTCTGCAGATGGATTAGTCCTCAGAAGGACTGTTTGTTGAGATAGATATGTGTAATGTGCGGTTTTTCTCACTACACTACCTAATGCACGATCAAATCTCTCCCTAACGCAGCAGCAGCTCTCCCTACACTGTCTGATCCAGAGTGACTGTGATGAGCATGGCGGTGCCAGGTCAGATATATACCTGATGACGCTGTGCAGCCAGCCAATCACTGTAATGCCCACAACCAACATGGCTATGGCATTACAGTGCATGGCAGGCAATCACTGTATGTTCATTGGCTCTGTAAAGAGCGCCAAACATGCAGGGAGGGGACCCGACTTCCCGCCCGACCAACCCGGAAATACTCGGTGAGCGCAGAGCATCTCGAGCAGTGAGATACTCGGGCAAGCACCGAGCAGTAGCGAGCATGCTCGCTCATCACTAGTTGTCATTAAGATTTAAAAAGAGAAAACACAGAAATGTGACAGTAAATGGCTTCACCCAACCAATAACCATGAGTGGAGAAAAAGTGTTTTTGTTATCATTCATTTTCTCTGAAACAAGGCCAAGAAAGGAAAAATTCTGCCGGGGTATGTAAACTTTTGAGCAGAACTGTATATGCGCCAGCCCCAGTGTCTCCTATTCTATGTACTCCAGCCCCAGTGTCTCCTATTCTATATACTCCAGCTTCTTCTGTGATGTATATGCTCTAGCCCCAATGTATCCTGTGATGAATATACGCCAGCCCCAGTGTCTCCTATTCTATATACTCCAGCCCCAGTGTCTCCTATTCTATATACTCCAGCTTCTTCTGTGATGTATATGCTCTAGCCCCAATGTATCCTGTGATGAATATACGCCAGCCCCAGTGTCTCCTATTCTATATACTCCAGCTCCAGTGTCTTCTGTGACGTAGCTAATGTAGCCCTAATGTCTCTTATGCAGAGGCGTCGCATGATAAAGTAGTGAGACACAAGCTCCCTGCCCTATCACTATCTCTTTCATATGCCACAGATCGCCATAGGCCTGCGGTTAACGAGATGTCAGCATACTCACGCAGGTGGCTCGGTGACATCATTGCATCGCTCTGCTCTGCTGTCCCGCCATGGAAGAGGAGACAGAGGCCGTGATGTAGGGAATCAGGATTAAGTGAGAATAAACGTTATTTTTTTTTTTAAATGATTGGGCAGTGGAGCCATCCTACTATATATCTGGAGTAGTGGGTCCATCATACTACATATGGAGTAGTGGGGCCATTATACTAAATGTATGTGGGGCAGTGGGACCATCATAGTATATACAGGTGCATCTCACTAAATTAGAATATCTTCAAAAAGTTAATTGATTCCAGTTCTTCAATACTGTTTCAGTATGCTCCACAATCATGAGGAAGACTGCTGACTTGACAGATGTCCAGAAGGCAGTCATTGACACACTCCACAAGGTCCTAGAGTTCCAATTTTCAATTGGAAATCAAGGTCCCAGAGTCTGGAGGAAGAGTGGAGAGTCCACAATCCAAGCTGCTTGAGGTCTAGTGTGAAGGCTCCACAATCAGTGATGGTTTGGGGGGCCATGTCATCTGCTGGTGTAGGTCCACTGTGTTTTATCAAGACCAAAGTCAGCACAGCCGGCTACCAGGACATTTTACAGCACTTCATGCTTGCCTCTGCCCACAAGCTTTTTGGAGATGGAAATGTCATTCTCCAGCAGGACTTGGCCCCTGTCCACACGGCCAAAAGTACCAATACCTGGTTTACACACAACAGTATCACTGTGCTTGATTGGCAGCAAACTCGCCTGACCTTAACCCCATAGAGAATCTATTATAGAGAATCTATGGGGTATTGTCAAGAGGTAGATGAGAGACACCAGACCCAACAATGCAGATGAGCTGAAAGACAGCTTTTTGTATTGAAGAACTGAAATAAATTAACTTTTTGATGATATTCTAATTTAGTGAGATGCACCTGTATATGGAGCAGTGGGACCATCATGCTATATATATGGAGGAGTGGGGGCATCATACTAAATATAGAGCAGTGTGTGTGTGTCACCCCAGGCCTGGATGCCACAAACAATAATCTGTTTCTGAAAGCAGGAGGGAGGTCCCCTGGTTAGGGACTATTAGCATACAGCACCTCCTGTCCCAGGCCAGCAGGGGGAGCTGGCTGCCCCTATAAAAGCTGGAACTGGGGGCAGGGTTAGAGAGAACTGGAAGACCTAGCTCAGGAGTGAGACTAGTCCCAGAGAAGGAGGGACAGTTCAGCTGTAGCTGAGGAGTCCGTGAGGCACAGGAGAAACTGCAAGCCAGGAACAGAGGCGACGAGAGCCGGTCCTGGCAGAGAACCAATCTACCGGACATTGGGGTCCGAGGCTGTCAGGGTTACAAGCCCAGCAGCAGAGAACCAACCTGCGAGGGATTTCAGGTCCCTTGGCCTAAGAAGCCTGGAGGCTCCGCCACACAGAGGGACCAGTACATCGAGGAGCAAGCAACAGGTACCCAAGGCCTGAGTCGCAAGCCATACAGGAGAGAAGTACACGGCCAGCTCAGGGACGTGGGCTATTACACCACGAAAAGGGGGATAGTCAGAAAGAGCATAGAGAGAACGGTAGGCCTACACACTCACCCTGACCAGTGGGGCTCGCCCGAATGCTCTCAGACACCCAGGCCCATTCCTAACCGGTACTGTTGGGTCATTAATAATATCTACAATAAAGACCCTGAACTGTTTGAAGCAGACTCTGAACTATTACTATTGCGGCCTGCACTATCACCCCCAACATCCACCTACACTGCCCTGAGGCTACACTCTTCCCGTGGGGAATTATCCTACCCCTGTGCTGCACACCAACACCAGCCTCAGTGGTCTGCCTTGCAGCAGCGGTTATCTCCAATCGCAATCCACGGGTGGCGTAGTCGGACATTCAAAACACTGATAAATAGACTGCCACCATTTGGTCTGACCACCCTGAGCCACGGGATCGGGTTGCCACTACTACCCCCATCAGCACCGTACACTAGAAGGCCCGGTTCCGGGTACCCCACGGCCCAGGGGGCGAGTCAGCTTTGGCGTAGTTGGCAGAATTGTGACCAACCCGCAACAAACGGGTATTGCGTGCCTGGAAAAGACTCTATACATATCTGAGTGAAGTTTCCCTGCATTCAGGGCCATTTCCCGCCAATCGGAGCGTTTCCTGCCATCGGGCGCCATCTTCGGGACGCCACGCCTACGCTGAGACGCTGCTCAAGGTCCTGGAAGGAGATCCAGCGGATGCCGACGTCATCACCGAGCAAAGCAAGGTCCTCGCCCAGAGCATCGCGAGCGGAGCCGCGGCCTACAGAAGAGGATCGCCAGAAGGTAGGCCACAGTTAACTAGGGGGGAGGAAGATGTCGGACGCGGAGGGACCCTCTACCACCAGCGTAGCCGCTGCAGCTGTGATGCCGTTTTCCATGCCCTATATCCATAGGCGGATTATAATGAGGGCAATCCGGATTGCCCTCATTATATGTGCGGGCCGCCGCGGCACATAGCGGTAGCAGTGGCGGGAGGGGGGGGCCCGGACCGCTCCCCCAGCAGCGGCCGCCGCTACTTCTTCATCCGCCGGGCCAGCACTGCAGCAGTTAACTTCCCTGTGCTGGCCCGGCCGCATCACTGCTAGGAGACATGGCCCTGTGCGCGGCTGTGTCTCCTAGCTGTGACGTCACACAGTGCGCCCCGGCCTGCAGTGCTGCACCGGAAAAGAGAGAGAGCAGGCAGGAGGAATTGAGCCGGGGGATTGTGAGTGTGTGTGTGTGTGGGCAGATGTGTGTGTGGGCAGGTGTGTGTGTGTTTGTGGGCAGGTGTCTGTGGGGGCAGGTGTCTGTGTGGGCAGGTGTGTGTGTGTATATGTGTGTGTGTGTATATGTGTGTGTGTCTGTGTGGGCAGGTGTGTGTGTATATGTGTGTGTGTATATGTGTGTGTGTGTGGGGGGGGCAGGTGTGTGTGTGGTCAGGTGTGTGTATATGGGTGTGTGTGTGTGTTTGCGGGCAGGTGTCTGAGTGAGCAGATGTGTGTGTGGGCAGGTGTGTGTGTGTGTGGGCAGGTGTGTGTGTGTGTGGGCAGGTGTTTGTGTGTGTGTGGGCAGGTGTGTATGTGTGTGGGCAGGTGTGTGTGTGTGTGTGGGCAGGTGTGTGTGTGTGGGCAGGTGTGTTTGTGTGTGGGCAGGTATGTTTGTGTGTGGGCAGGTGTGTGTGTGTGTGTGGGCAGGTGTGTGTGTGTGTGTGGGCAGGTGTGTATGTGTGTGGGCAGGTGTGTGTGTGTGTGTGGGCAGGTGTGTGTGTGTCTGTGTGGGCAGGTGTGTGTGTGTCTGTGTGGGCAGGTGTGTGTGTGTGTATATGTGTGTGTGTGTGTGGGCAGGTGTGTGTGTGTGTATATGTGTGTGTGTGTGGGCAGGTGTATGTGTGTGTGTGTGGGCAGGTGTGTGTGTGTGTGTGTGTGTGTGTGGGCAGGTGTGTGTGTGTCTGTGTGGGCAGGTGTGTGTGTGTGTATATGTGTGTGTGTGTGTGGGCAGGTGTGTGTGTGTGTGTATATGTGAGTGTGTGTGGGCAGGTGTGTGTGTGTGTGTGTGTGTGGGCAGGTGTGTGTGTGTGTGTGTGTGTGTGTGTGGGCAGGTGTGTGTGTGTGTCTGTGTGGGCAGGTGTGTGTATATGTGTGTGTGTGGGGGGGGGGGGGCAGGTTAGAAAGTCTTGCCCTGTTGAACACTACACCTGACTTGAGGCCACCACCTCTTGGTTGTCCAATGTTCTTGCTTCTCTAGGGCTCTTCTCAGATATTCATTATACCAGCTCCCCAGAATACCAAAGTTAGGGTGGGTGACCGCGAGCCCTGGTGGTGGTCATAACTGCGGCCACCCAGGGGCAATACTCCATAACAACAATCCCCTGAGGTGGTGTAGGATGTAAGGACCTATTCACACTACATTCAGCGCTGCATTCAGGTCTTTACACAAGGCTTACAACTGAATCCCTGAAATTCAGGATTGTGCTGTCTGAAATGAGACATCTGAAAGCAGAGAAAATGGAGCCTAAAGATTCAGACTTTAGCCTTGGTTTGCCTTTGTTCAAATCAATGGCTATGTCAAGGCACATCTGAATGCCAATTTTCAGGGATTTAGATAGAAGCCTGGAAAGAGGAGATGAATGCATTGCAAAATTCAGTGTGAATAGGCCCTTATATCTGGAGTCTTGATATTGATGCCACAAGCATTTTACTTGTTTTTAACTTAAAAAAAAAATACACACACACAAATTATACACACACACACACACACACACACACTATACATACACACGCACTATACATACACACACATTATACACACACACACACACTATACATACACACACAGTATACATACACACACATTATACACACACACACACAATACATACACACACACAGATGTGTATGTGGGCAGGTGTGTGTGTGTGGGCAGGTGTGTGTGTGTGTGGGCAGGTGTGTGTGTGTGATGTCTGTCTGTTTGTGTGTGTGTGTGTGGGCAGATGTCATTGTGTGATGTCTGTTTGTATGTATTTTTGTGTTTCAAATGTGTTTATGCGTGTCTGTATATGTTTGTGTGTGTGTATGACTGCATGCGGCCTCCTGCTGAGTATAGTTGGCGCCGTGCGGCCTCCTGATGTCTCTGGTGGGGCTCCGTGCATTATAGACGGCGCCGTGCGGCCCCCCGCTGTGTATAGATGGCTAAGTGCGCCCCCCGCTTTGTATAGATGGCTACGTGCGGCCCCCCGCTGAGTATAGATGTCGCCGTGCGGCCTCCTGCTGTGTATAGATGGCTACGTGCGGTCTCCCGCTGAGTATAGATGGCGCTGTGCGGCCTCCTGCTGTCTCTGGGGGGAGCGCCGTGAGGCATCTATACTCAGCAGGAGGCCGCACATAGCCATCTATACACGTATACTCAGCAGGAGGCCGCACGTAGCCATCTATACGGTGCCATCTATACACAGCGGGAGGCCGCACGGCGCCATCTATACACAGCGGGAGGCCGCACGGCGCCATCTATACACAGCGGAAGGCCGCACGGCGCCATCTATACACAGCGGGAGTCTCAGTGCTTTGCAAGAGCAGTCAATAAATTCTGCTTGACTAATTCTGAGCACCATAAAGTCTGGTTCGCTTCTAACCTGCTGTCTTCATTTTCAGCTTGCTGAATTCTAACTCATTTACTGTCATTCGAGACGATGCCTTTGCTGGTCTCTTTCACCTTGAATACCTGTAAGTGCTCCACTTAATGTCATATTTTTGATTCTGTTCTTCTTCATCTTTTGGCATGTGCAATTGTATGAGCAAGTATTCATATGAATTTATGACCTACTTAAACCTTTGAGGACCTTAAATTTTATTCAATCAAATTTTTTTCCAGTTTAAAACTATGGGACATATATGTGCCTTGGTCCTCAAAGGGTTTTTAAAGGGGCTGCAAACATAAATATGAAAAAAATAATTCAATTAGTGCTTTATGTGTTCATTTAATTTTCATTTGAAGTCCATTTTTTTTATATACCTTGAAATTAAACCCTACCCCATGGAATGAAGCCCTACCTACATAACATCTGAGAGCTACATGGATCCCGCTTGTGAGGTGCCTGTCCGTCACTACTATTCAGTTTTAGGGTCCACTCACTAAGCCATATATTCTCTCATGCAAGAGAATAGGGCCAATTATGCTAATGACACTGGGCTCAAACTCTGTCAGAGCTTCAACTGAGTGTGATCCGATTCTCTCGCAGCACAGATATGGAGAAGATGGAGAACTTAATTTCTCCATCTTCTCCATAGTCTCTGTGAGTGTTCATCGGACTGCACTTGGATGACATCCGAGTGCAGTCCAATGTTTTACGTGCACCCATAGACTTGTATGGGTGCACATGGTCCGAATATCGAATGAGATTATTTTCTCATGCCAATAATCGCACTGTCCCATAGTATAACATAGGGCCGAGTCCTATCCGATAAAACATCACATAGCATTCGGCCGTGTTATACGACAGTGTGAGCGAGCCCTTAGAGTCAAGGAATATTTACATGCAAATGATGATATTACTCTCCAAGTGTATATTTTTTTAGGCGAGTTCATAGTAAATGCTTTGCATTTTTGACATGTGATCAACTAAAGAACAAGAAAGATTTAGGACCTTCCCTATAGAGAAACGGAAAATAGTTTGGAGGACTTGCATGTCCTTTTTTATTTATTATGAGAAAATCATAAAAGATCCCGTTTTTTAACCATGCTGTGACTTTCTGCTGAGGGAGAGGGAGAGAGCTGCCCTATTCAGAGTCTGTAATAAGACCTGCTGACAAAAGTGTTGAAGATACAGTCTAATGTGAATTAACAATAAAAAAAAAGTTAATTTAACAAATGGCTTGTATTTTTTTTAATACAAACTTTTTTGTCTTTACAGCTCCTTTAAAGGGAATCTGTCATGAGGTTTTTGCCACCTAATCTGAGAGCAGCATAATGTAGGGTTAGAGGCACTGATTCCAGTAATGTGTCACTTACTGGGCTGCTTAGTGTTGTTTTGATAAAATCATTGATTTGTCAGAAGGTAATTATCACTAGATGACTA
Organism: Phyllobates terribilis; assembly: GCF_046119375.1. Lineage (NCBI taxonomy): Eukaryota > Metazoa > Chordata > Amphibia > Anura > Dendrobatidae > Phyllobates > Phyllobates terribilis. The sequence goes on from NW_027363287.1 coordinate 292,018, forward strand.
GTAAGTTCTGTAGGACCCCACCCCCATCACTGATCAGTAGATTTCTGTGTACACTGAGCATGGGCAGAAAGCTGCCAATCAGTGGTGTGGGTGGGGCTATACAGAGCGCAGCATTCAGAGAGCTGCTAGATCTGCAGCAGATAAAACGGTGATTTTCTCAAAATGACAACAAGCAGCTGAAAAAGTGACACATCGCTGGAATCAGGGTATCTGCCCCAATATTGTGCTGCTCTCAGATGAGGCAGCACAATTAATATTATGCCAAATAAATTTCCTGTGAACTATCACATGATCTATCACAGGGGATCATGTGACATGTCACGTGATAAATCAGGTGTGTGGAGGGGGCCCGCGCCTTCTAAACTGCCCGGGGCCCTTGCTACTCTTAATCCACCCCTGCCTATATCCCCGGAGCGGCCTGGCTGCCCCTGTATGCTGGCGAGTCGCATACCTTGGGCGACTTTAAAGAAAGGCTGTATAGACTGTTCAAAGTTTATCCCCTGACAGAAGAACAGAAGGTAAGCATACTGATAGGGCAGTTAACTGGTGCGGCCCAGCGGGAGGTAAAGTCTTGGACAGCTGAGGAGAAAAGGACTGTAAGGGGGGTTCTGACCCGTCTACGGGACACCTTTGATACCCGTACCTCAGCAGAAATCAAAATGCGGTTCTATGGATGTAAGCAGCGAGCTCAAGATAGCATCCGAGATTATGCCCTAAATTTACAGGAAGCCTTAGGGGCAATTAAGCAAGCTGACCCTGGCAGCGTGCAGGATACAGATAAACTATTGACTGACCAGTTCATAGAAGGTCTGCTGTCCAGCGCCCACAGAACCCAGCTGCGCCTCATGGCCCTACAGAACCCCGATTTGACTTTTGCACAGTTCAAAGATAGGGCCATCCAGGTGCTCCGAGAACCTGCACCGGGTGGCGCTGTAGCTTCCCGGTGCCCTGCCATCCCTTACCACCAGGGGGCGGCGCCCTATCCCGCAAACCTTGTGGGGGCTGATGCGCAGGCCCTAAATCCATCCCCGCCTGCAAACCTCCACCATCAGGTCCAAGAACTAACAAAGAGTGTTGCTGCATTGACCAGGACCGTACAGTCGTTACAGATGGACCTGTCAGGACCAATCAAGCTGGCTTCCAGTCCGGAGGATGTCCCGTGGCGTCGACGGAGGAGGATCCCGTCATTCAGAGGGAGGCCCGCCGATCATTACACTGAGGATGGACAGCCGATTTGCCGCCGTTGCAGCCAGCCGGGACACGTAGCCAGGTACTGTACTTTAAATGGGTCCGACCTGGGGCAAAGGGCCAACCCCCAGGCATAAGGTCATCAGGCCCATCTAATTGGCGTGATAAGTACGTAGGGGGACGCCCGGTTTTACCCGTAGTGCTGGACGGTATCCCCATGAGTGCACTGCTGGACACCGGGTCCCAAGTGACTACCATCCCCTATGTACTTTTCAAGCAGTACTGGAGTGACACTGATATAACTCGTTATCCAGACGATGACTTGAGCATCATCGCCAGCAATGGTCAACCCGTGCCGCAGGTGGGGTTCAGAGAGATGACCATTAAGATTGGTAAAGTTGAACTGCCGGCACAGGGAGTGATCATTGTGGACATTGACCATCGAGAAAGTCACCCTAAAATAACCTTGGGTACTAATGTGATTGAAAATTGTCTTTCAGAAGTAATTGTAATTTTTCAGCAGGTGGCGATGAATGCGAGCTCCAGCCAACAGAGGGTCCTCCAGAAGGAGATAAGAGCCCTGATGAGATGGCAACAGGTAGAACTGTCTGGTGGTGAGATCGGTAGCGTGAGGATGAGCGACTCGTTCCCCATTGCTATGCCCCCCAAAAGTGAAATGATCTGGTGTCGGACTGCAATCGGGTTAAGAGGGAGAGACTACCAAGCCATGGTAGAACCCGTGTACTCAGACAGCAGGCCCACCATTTTGACAGCCCGGGGGGTGGTCTATGTCCGCCATGGAAGGGTGCCCGTCCGGATCTTAAACATTGGGGAAAGGGAAGTACATTTGCCCCGGTACGCTACACTAGCCAAATTGTATACTGTTGAACACAATGCTGTCAGGGCCGTGGAACCCTTACCTCCATCTCCCCAGGCGGAGGGTAATGGTTCCCAGAAACCCAAGGAGGACTGGTGCCAGAAACTCCACGTGGGTGCTGACTCCACTCCCTTGCACCAAAAACAAGGACTCTACCGGGTGGTTCAAGAGTACGAGAGAATCTTTAGTAAGCACCCGCTAGACTTCGGCAGAGTGAAAGGAGTAGAACACCACATCCCCACGGGGAGCCACCCACCAATTGCTGAAAGATACAGACCTGTACCACCCCGCACACTATCAGAACGCAAAGGGCATTCTGAGAGAAATGAAGGAAGCCAGGGTCAATAGAGACAGTTGTAGCCCCTGGGCAGCCCCCTTGGTTCTGGTAAAAAAGAAAGACGGTACTATGACAATGTGCGTGGACTATAGAGAAGTCAATCGTATCACCCATAAAGATAAATACCCGTTGCCTAGAATAGAGGAGTCTTTGGCCGCACTAAAATCAGCTAATTTCTTCTCTACTTTGGACCTTACTAGTGGGTACTGGCAGGTTCCTGTGGCAGAGGCTGATAAGGAGAAGACCGCCTTCACCACCCTGATGGGATTAAGTGAATTCAACTATATGCCGTTCGGGCTCTGCAACGCACCCGGGACCTTCCAGAGGCTGATGGAATGCTGTCTAGGGCACCGAAACTTTGAGACGGTCCTACTTTACCTGGACGACGTGATTGTCTATTCGAAGACTTACGAGGACCATCTAAAGCACCTGGCCGAGGTGTTCGAGGCCCTGGCAGGCTTTGGCATGAAAGTGAAACCCTCCAAGTGCCATCTGTTAAAGCCGAAGGTACAGTACCTGGGACACGTGGTGAGTGCAGAAGGAGTAGCCCCCGACCCTGACAAAATCACGGCAATAAAGAACTGGCCAAGCCCCTCTAACATAAAAGAAGTGAGGCAGTTCCTCGGGTTGGTAGGCTACTACCGAAGGTTCATCCCCAGGTTCACCAAGATGGCAGCCCCTATGCAGGACCTCCTTATAGGACAATCTAAGACCAGAAGCCAAAAGCCACCCTTCAAGTGGGACAAGCCGGAAGAGGAGTCCTTCCGCCAGCTGAAGATGGCCCTCACGGGGGATGAGAACCTGGCCTACCCTGATTATGGCCAGCCTTTTATCCTCCACACAGACGCCAGTAATGTGGGGCTGGGAGCCGTACTGTCACAGAACCAACAGGGCAGAGAAAGGGTGATCGCGTACGCCATCCGGAAGCTGAGGCCCACCGAGAGAAACCCGGAGAATTACAGCTCCTTTAAGCTGGAGTCCTTGGCAGTGGTGTGGGCCGTAACAGAACGTTTCAAGCATTACGTGGCCTCTGTGAAGTTCACTGTGTACACGGACAACAATCCGTAGACACATCTGGACAATGCGAGACTTGGTGCCCTAGAGCAGCGGTGGATGGCCCGGCTAGCAAACTATGACTTCACCATCAAGTACCGGGCAGGCCGAGCCAATGCCAATGCAGATGCCCTATCGAGAAAGCCCCACTTGCCCGATGAGGGAGAAGATCCAGACGAGTTGGAGGAAATAGAGCTCCCTGCATTCCACCGGTACGGGGCCACTCAGTACTCCCACCTTGTAAGAGACAAAGACTTGACCACTGTCATGTTCAATTCCTTACCTCACCACGGCTGGGCTGAAACGCAAGATAGTGACCCTGCAATTCGCCTGGTGAAAGACCTCTTGACCCAGGCAGACGCTAGCCCTGGCTCGGACGCTCCAGAGGAAGCCAAGCAGTTATGGAAGGAGAAAAGCAGGCTATTCCTCTACGAAGGTAAGCTGTGCAGAAGGCTTGTCAACCACCGGACGCACGAGCTGACCTGGCAGGTAGTGGTCCCGAGACGAGATGCAGCAATGGTACTGGAGGCCTACCATGACAGAGCGGGACACTTCGGGTGGAAGAAACTGGAGTTCCTACTGAGAGAGCGGTTCTACTGGGTCGGAATGAGAGGGGCCATAGAGAAGTGGTGCAGGGACTGTGGCCCATGTAACCTCAGAAGGAAGGCGGTACCAGCCAGAAGACGCCCTTGATGCCCATCGTCACCAGGCAGCCTCTTGAGCTGGTAGCTCTGGACCATGTGAAACTGGCTCCAAGCCGGTCGGGCTACGTCTATGCCCTGACAATAGTGGACCACTATTCCCGGTTCCTGCTGGTGGTTCCTGTTAAAGACTTGACAGCCCAAACAGCGGCCAGAGCCTTCCAACAACACTTCTGCCATCCACACGGGTATCCGGAACAGGTCTTGACAGATCAAGGTCCAGCGTTTGAGGCTGAAATCTTCCAGGAGTTCTGCAACCTCTACGGCTGTAAGAAGATTCGGACAACGTCTTACCACCCACAAACCAACGGGCTGTGTGAGAAAATGAATAATATCGTCATTGATCTCCTCAAAACGTTGCCCCTGGAAGAACGCAGCCTGTGGCCGGAGAAGCTGCCAGACCTGATAGACTTATACAACCATATCCCGGTGAATGCTACAAATTGCACCCCGGCTTACCTGATGAGGGCAAGACCAGGTAAGCTGCCGATAGACCTGGAGATGGGAGTCCTGACCCCCGAGGACACCTCCCCAGACGCGGACTGGGATACGGAACGGCAGCTACAGTACAAGAAGGTACAGGAGAGTGTGGAGAGGAGTCTGGCTCAAGCGAGAGAAAAGCAAGAGAGGCTCTTCAACCAACACGCCCCTGCTGGTCCCCTGGAACCTGGTGAGCAGGTCCTGAAGCGGAAGAGAAGGCTTCACAAGCTAGATGACCAGTGGGAGAGCGACCCGTACACAGTACTGCAGTCCAACCACAACAACCCGAAGGTATGTGTAATTACCAAGGTTGGAGGAGAAACCACTAGCACCGTCTCCAGACACCACCTAAAAAGGTGCCCCGAGCAACTACAGAGTGCAGGAGAAGATCAAGATGACCTTGAACCCGCAGAAGACAAGAAAGAAATGATCAGCACAGTTCTTGGAGAGTTCCCCCGGTCCTGGACTCGGATAAATGATGCAATAGTGGTACCCGTCCTACACTTCCTTCAACCAACCCAGCAGGAACCTACAGGAGAGCAGGAGGAATCAGAAGACCAAGCAGCCCTAGAGGCAGAAGAACCCATGCCAGCAGCCCAGGAGAGTCAACCCTCTGCTGACAGTGAGCCTGCCATACCTGCGGTAAGCCAAAGGACCCGCAGATAGCTGCCTGCACTGCCTGTAAACCCAGCTAGTAGCTGTACCCTGAATGCTAGTGGGGAAAGTCAGGTTAGACCACCACCAGACAGTGGGTTACGCAGGTCAACCCGGAGCACTAGGGGGCAAATACCAGCTCGCTGGAAGATCTAAATGCTGTATATTGTAAATGTTTTATGTTTGTTGCCTGGTTGCTAATTATGTTTTTCCAGTCTTTCTAGTTCATGGACTAACAGGTTATGGACGCTGAATAACCGGAACTATCTTGTAGATAGTTGCACTTGGTGCCCTCTTTCGAAGATGGCCACGGAAGAAAAATCTGTCTGGTGTGGCCTCCTTGTGGCCCAAAGTAGAGAGCTCAGCCTTGTCGCCACGCCCAAGGCCAGGAAATTGGGGTTTATGAAAACAGGTCCCCACACCGTGGAAAACTTCACCTTGTTGGGTGAAATGGACACCCGGTCACGGAAGCGCCGTGACCTCAAGGACAAAATATACTTGTATATATGTTATGTTGTCATTTATACCCTGTATTTGTGTTTCCTGTTTAGTCCGGAGTACTACATTTTACTAGGGGAGAATGTGTCACCCCAGGCCTGGATGCCACAAACAATAATCTGTGTCTGAGAGCAGGAGGGTGGTCCCCTGGTTAGGGACAATTAGCATACAGCACCTCCTGTCCCAGGCCAGCAGGGGGAGCTGGCTGCCCCTATAAAAGCTGGAACTGGGGGCAGGGTTAGAGAGAACTGGAAGACCTAGCTCAGGAGTGAGACTAGTCCCAGAGAAGGAGGGACAGTTCAGCTGTAGCTGAGGAGTCCGTGAGGCAGAGGAGAAACTGCAAGCCAGGGACAGAGGCGACGAGAGCCGGTCCTGGAAGAGAACCAATCTACCGGGCATTGGGGTCCGGGGCTGTCAGGGTTACAAGCCCAGCAGCAGAGAACCAACCTGCGAGGGATTTCAGGTCCCTTGGCCTAAGAAGCCTGGAGGCTCCGCCACACAGAGGGACCTGTACAGCGAGGAGCAAGCAACAGGTACCCAAGGCCCTAGTCGCATGCCATACAGGCGAGAAGTACACGGCCAGCTCAGGGACGTGGGCTATTACACCACGAAAAGGGGGATAGTCAGAAAGAGCATAGAGAAAACGGTAGGCCTACACACTCACCCTGACCAGTGGGGCTCACCCGAATTCTCTCAGACACCCAGGCCCATTCCTAACCGGTACTGTTGGGTCATTAATAATATCTACAATAAAGACCCTGAACTGTTTGAAGCGGACTCTGAACTCTTACTATTGCGGCCTGCACTATCACCCCCAACATCCACCTACACTGCCCTGAGGCTACACTCTTCCCGTGGGGAGTTATCCTACACCTGTGCTGCACACCAACACCAGCCTCAGTAGTCTGCCTCGCAGCGGCGGTTATCCCTGATCGCAATCCACTGGTGACGTAGTCGGACATTCAAAACACTGATAAATAGACTGCCACCATTTGGTCTGACCACCCTGAGCCACGGGATCGGGTTGCCACTACTACCCCCATCAGCACCGTACACTAGAAGGCCCGGTTCCGTGTACCCCACGGCCCAGGGGGCGAGTCATGTGCATCAAATTATACATACACATATGGGGCAGTGGGGCTTCATACTATATACAGGTGCTTCTCACAAAATTAGAATATCATCAAAAGTTAGTTTATTTCAGTTCTTCAATGCAAAAAGTGAAACTCCTATATTATATAGAGTCATTACACACAGAGTGATCTATTATATAGAGTCATTACACAGAGGGATCTATTATATAGAGTCATTACACACGGAGGGATCTATTATATAGAGTCATTACACACAGAGGGATCTATTATATAGAGTCATTACACACAGAGGGATCTATTATATAGAGTCATTACACACAGAGGGAACTATTATATAGAGTCATTACACACAGAGGGATCTATTATATAGAGTCATTACACACAGAGGGATCTATTATAGAGTCATTACACACAGAGGGATCTATTATATAGAGTCATTACACACAGAGGGATCTATTATATAGAGTCATTACACACAGAGGGATCTATTTTAAGTGTTTATTTCTGTTAATGTTGATGATTATGGCTTACAGCCAATGAAAACACAAAAGTCATTATCTCAGTAAATTAGAATACTTCATAACAACAGCTTGAAAAATGTTTTTAAAATCCGAAAAGCTGGCCTACTGAAATGTATGTTTAGTAAATGCCCTCAATACTTGGTCGGGCTCCTTGTGCATCAATTACTGCATTAATGCGGCAATGTGGCATGGAGGCGATCAGCCTGTGGCGCTGCTGAGGTGTTATGGAAGCCCAGGTGGCTTTGATAGCAGCCTTCAGCTCATCTGTATTGTGGGGTCTGGGGTCTCATCTTCCTCTTGACAATACCCCATAGATTCTCTATAATAGATTCTCTATGGGGTTAAGGTCAGGCGAGTTTGCTGCCAATCAAGCACAGTGATACTGTTGTGTGTAAACCAGGTATTGGTACTTTTGGCAGTATGGACAGGGGCCAAGTCCTGCTGGAGAATGACATTTCCATCTCCATAAAGCTTGTGGGCAGAGGGAAGCATGAAGTGCTGTAAAATGTCCTGGTAGACGGCTGCGCTGACTTTGGTCTTGATAAAACACAGTGGACCTCCACCAGCAGATGACATGGCTCCCCAAACCATCACTGATTGTGGAGACTTCACACCAGACCTCCAGCAGCTTGGATTGTGGCCTCTCCACTCTTCCTCCAGACTCTGGGACCTTGATTTCCTAATGAAATGCAAAATTTACTTTTCATCTGAACACAACACCTTGGGCCACTGAGCATCAGTCCAGGTCTTTTTCTCTTTGGCCCAGGTAAGACGCTTCTGGCGTTGTCTATTGGTCATGAGGGGCTTGACACAAGCAATGCGACACTTGTAGCCCATGTCCTGGATACGTCTGTGTGTGGTGGCTCTTGAAGCAGTGACTCCAGCAGCAGTCCACTCCTTGTGAATCTCCCCCAAATTTTTGAATGGCCTTTTCTTAGCAATCCTTTCAAGGCTGCGGTTATCCCGGTTGCTTGTGCACCTTTTTCTACCACACTTTTTCCTTCCACGTCCATTAATATGCTCGGATACAGCACTCTGTGAACAGCTGCTTCTTTAGCAATGACCTTTTGTGGCTTACCCTCCTTGAGGAGTGTGTCAATGACTGCCTTTTGGACATCTGTCAAGTCAGCAGTCTTGCCCATGATTGTGGAGCCTACTAAAACAGACTAAGGGACCTTTTTAAATGCTTAGGAAGCCTTTGCAGGTGTTTCTTGTTAATTCTAATTTACTGAGATAGTGACTTTTGTGTTTTCATTGGCTGTAAGCCATAATCATCAACATTAGCAGAAATAAACACTTAAAACAGATCACTCTGTTTGTAATGACTCTGTATAATATATGAGTTTCACTTTTTGGATTTAAGAACTGAAATAAATTCACTTTTTGATGATATTCTAATTTTCTGAGAAGCACCTGTATGTAGCAGTGCGGCAATTATACTATATACAGTCAGGAGTATAAGTACTTGATACACTGATAATTTCGAAAGTTTTTCCACCTACAAAGAATGAAGAGGTCTGTTTTGTTCTACTTAACTGCTGCAACTTGGACCTTTAACAGGATTTATATTTCACCTATGAGAAAGCATACTATGTGTATTTGGCAGATTAACTCAGGCTTGTTTATGATAAACTGAATACCTGGATTGGAGTCCTATTTTTATACAGAATATTGACTATTAATGCTGGCAGAGTAAGTCTTAGGCTATATTCACACTAGGTGTTTTTTTCTGCAGCAAAACATAATCTCTTGGCAGGAAAGAAGTAGCGTCAAAAACGCAGGTTTTGGTGTGTTTTTTTGCAGTGGTTCTTGGTGCATTTTTGGTGCGTTTTTCAGGATCCCAAAGTTCAGCTTTGCTTCCACCATAGACACATGAAAACAGGTCACCATTGCAAGACATATGTTCATGAAAAAGTACACATTACAAATGTAACAGGGGGCGGGTGGGGGGTGAATTGGTCTGGAATGGTTTATCTAAGACCCTGGCAGTGCATTGAATTTGTAGGACACTATTTACTTTCACATTATGGTTTGCCATTGAGTTGCTCAGGCATTGTTCATTTTCACACCTCCCTGGGCCACACGTGTTGTTCAATCTCACACCTAGCTCAACCAATGTTTACTTTGTAGGCATCACTAATTTAATTAAACTGTAATAATCCAAGCTGCTATCTCAGGTGACCAAGACAAGATGGTTTAAACTTGGGAAAATCACAAGAATAAATGTGTGTCACATACTTGCTTTTTTCACTAAAAACGCAGCAAAATGTTCACACTAGGCTTTTTTTCAGCATTTTTTTCCACCACCCTTTTTTTTAATGGGTGAAAAACGCTGAAACAAGTGACATACTCTATTGCAAAAAGCCATGGAAAGCACAAAATACTGAGGACAAATAAGCAAGCTTTGTGCATGAGATTTCGGAAATCTCATAGACTTTGTTGGTACTGTAAAACGCAGCTGAAAATTTGCATAAAAAAGCCCGCTAAAAAAACGTCTAGTGTGAATATAGCCTTGTATAACGGTTCGCCAATGAGTTAGGATATATGACCACGATGCAGAAATGCTGCGGATTTTTCCTAAGCGTTTCTGCATCTCCCTGGGTTGTCAAGCGCTTTGCCAAGTGATTTTAGCATCACTTGGAAAAGTGCTTGACAACTTGGTCACACTATATAATTCCATGCAACCGTCATGGATTTATATAGTGTGACCAAGTTACAATGCTGCAAATGCAGCATCAATAATGAAAAAAAAGAATAATAATGGTGAAAAATAAAAAAAAAACATTATACTCATCTTCCGATGGTCCTCGATCTCCTTCTCCGGTGCGTCCGGTGTCTTTGGCGGATCACGGTGCTGTAAAAGGACCTTTCATGACGTCATTTAGTCATGTGACAGGTCACGCAACCGCCGATGTCAGCGGTCACGTGACCTGTCACATGACTAAATGGCATCATGGAAGGTCCTTTTACCACCGCGAGCAGCCGAAGAGCCAGCAGCACCGCCGGGAGCAGACAGGGGCCATCAGAAGGTAAGTATATGTTTATTTTTTATTTTAATTCTATTTTAACTACAGGTACTATGGTACCCGGGTCTGGAGGAGAGTCTCTTCATCTCCAGACCCGGGTACCATCCACGCATTGAGTCGCATAATATCCACATGTGTATTTGTAGTCATGCGGATGTTATGCGTTCCAATGCAAGTCAATGGCGGCTAAATCGCAGCGACTCTGCAAAATTAAAGGACGTGCTGCGGATTTTTCCGCAATGATAATCCGCAGCGGAAATCTCCGCGGCATGTGCACAGCACATGCGGATTATCATTGGGGACCATTGCAGACCTATCACCAAGCGTTTTTTAAGTGTTTCCGCAGCGAAAGTTACGCTGCAGAAACGCCTAAAAAACGCATAGTGGGCACACAGCCTTAAAAGTTCTATGATGAAGAAAAACACGTGAGATAATAAATGCGAAATATACAATATTTCCCATAATATGACTGAGGATATCTTTAGGGTGTATTCACTGTTTTTTCTTCTGCAGCAATAAATGCTGTGTTTTACAGCACCATCTTAGTGAATGACATTTCTGAAATCTCATTCACATGCTGTTTTTTTTGCATTTTTTTAAAATCTGCAGCTTGTCAAGTCTTTCAGAGGTTTTGCAGCATTTTTCACCCATTCAAATGAATGGAAAAAAAAACACAAGTAAAAACACCTGAATTTTAAGCAGCGTTTTTCCTGCCTCCTTTGATTTTTGAGGTAGAAAAAAAATACTGCCAAAATCCAACTTGTGAACACACCTTTATCCTGGTTGTGTTCTAATTGGATATAAAATAGAACGGCCATGATAACATGGGTAGTTAATTGTATGGTGTTTTCACATTAAATATTACCAGGCCGCATTCTATTTGCGCAGAGCTGCTCCGTGAAGATTCTATCACAAGATTCCGTGATGACATCACAGGTGATGGTGACATCACTGCTCACAGTCGCTATATATGCAATGCACATAGGCTCACCCGTGCCTTTCTTGGCTCTATAGTGACTGATAGCACTTGCAGTTTTTCACTATGGCTGGAATTGTTTTGGACATTCCTCAGGTAAAAGCACTATTGATGATCCTTATGATCAATCGTCCTAACAGTGTGCTTCTACCACCCGATGGCGTCCTCAGCTTCACTCACCGGCTGGTGATGGAGCTAGTAAAGGATTGCCTGACCAAACACCGACAACGTCGTCTAACGTCAGACTATCTGACGGATTTACTTCAGAACATCAGGACATTACTACACCAGGTAAGTGGCGGACACTCTGCACAGAACATCTCAATATTAACAGATAATAATGGAGGGATAGAAGCTTTTTCTTCTAATATATCGTTTTTTGCAGACCATAAGACGCACCAAAATTTTTTGGGAGGTAAATAGGAAAAACATTTATTATAATAAAATGGGGGTCTGTCTTATAGTCCGAATTTTCGGTTGCTTACTGAGGGGGGGTGGTGGCAGTGGAGCGAGGTCACAGGAGGCAGAGTCGCTGCTGCAGGAAGTCGGCAGTAGGAGTGGGGCGCTGCTGCGGGCTCCAAGCTGGGAGGAGCGGGGTGTCCAGAAGGTACGAGGCTGCGGGCCCTGTGCTTCAAGGAAATGTTAGCGGTAATTCAGGAGGGGAGGCCCTGCTCTGCTTATTGATTTCTCTGCAGTGGGCTTCAAGAAGTAGGCTGCTGGAGATGGCCAATACGCAGTTTGAGATCTCAGCTCCTCATTGAGCCGAGATCTAAATCTGCACATGCACTGCCTCCAGCGGCCATTTGCCTGAAGCCCACCGCCAGAAATTCAATGGGCAGAGCGGGGACTCCCCTCCTAAATCACCGCTAACATTTCCTTGAAGCCCAGGGCCCGCAGCCTCGCACGTCCTGGACACCCCGCTGGCCCGCAGGAGCGCCCCACTTCTACTGCTGGCTTCCTGCAGCAGTGACCCCACCTCCTGTGACCTCACTCCACCACAGCCACCCCCCTGGTAAGCTACATTCAGACAATTATTATTATTAATAATCTGTCTGATATGCTGGGGTGGAGAGTTCCAGAGTAGGGGGGATGCACGGGAGAAATCTTGTATGCGATTGTGGGAAGAGGAGATAAGAGGGGAGTAGAGAAGAAGATCTTGTGAGGATCGGAGGTTGCGTGCAGGTAAGTACCGGGAGACTAGGTCACAGATATATGGAGGAGACAGGTTGTGGGTGGCTTTGCATGCCAAGGTTAGGGTCTTGAACTGGAGTCTCTGGGTAATGTGGAGCCAGTGAAGGGATTGGCGGAGCGAGGGGAAAAGCCAGGGAATAGCGGGGGGACAGGTGGATTAGTCAGACAGCAGAGTTTAGGATAGATTGGAGGGGTGCGAGAGTGTTAGAAGGGAGGTCAAAAATTTTGGAAAAAAAGGCATCTTATAGTCCAAAAAATACGGTAAAACACAACGAGTCCCCAAATACAGTATGTAGTCATTGTATCTGCAGACAGAGAACCGATGTCACATACAATTTCCGCCTCCATTCTGATCGCTCTCATCTCAAAATTCTCCTTTCCATTTTTCCTTCTTTATAGGCTGAAGAAAGATCTCAGACTGAAGATTTGGCTGTCTTTAAAGAACTGGCCGAAAAAGTCCTGTCTATACTAGAACGCTCATTGGAACGCCCGGTAAGGATCAATATTAATAGACGTATCTTAATCCACCGTATCTGAGGAGACTTTCTGAGAAAAGGTCTGAAGATGGCGCGGGATTTGTATCGTTACAATTGGTGCATCTGTAAATGTTGGTTTAGTCCTTCATGATTTATGTATTTGGTGATTTAGTGAAATCTTCCACATAGTAATTATATATATTATATCTATCAGGAAACAACAGGAGGCGACGCCAAATATGGGCAAAATGTGACCCCGAAAATCCCTGACCCTAATAGGAGTCAGCCGGAGCTGAACAGCGATCTGATTACAGGTGAGCGATCACCCGACCTTCTACAAGGAATATCCAGATATTACAGAGGACGGAGGATAATGTTAGATTTACTCTCTACTCTGTGTAATGGGAACCTGGCAGCACATTGTTACATATAGAAGTAGTGGTGTGACGGTATAGGCCATTGTCCCCTAATAATAATTGTTTGTAGAAATCCAATGTGCTAGTCAGGAGAAATGTAAAGTAGACACCATATTCAAATTAGAATGGAAGTGCACTGGGGGCGTGAAAGAAGAAATCCAAGTGCAGTGACACGCCCCCAGTGCACTTCCAGGCTAATTTGCAAATCTCTCCTATGTTTCAGCTCTCTTACCATCACTCATATGTGCAGCGTGGGTGGGGGCTTCCTCATTCATGTGCTGGAGGGTCTATTCTGCAGTGCTATAGCAAGTAACATGAAATAAATTAAATTGAAATTGCATTACTGCTCTAGAAAATGGGAAAAAACTAAGATACTGAGCACATAATTTTGCCAATTCATGAATGCCCAGCAGCCAATGACAAGGCGATCTTTTTGTTGGAATCCTCTCCTAATGTGAATCCTCTCCTAGGCTGAAGCCTACATTTATATGGGTAGGTAGGATCCTGTTGTAATTAAAACCACCCCGGGCTGATGGGTGGAGATAGGTTCCCAGCAAAAAAGGTCGCCTTGCCGTGACTGCTGGGCATGCATCGAGCAAAAGAAGGTCGCCTTGCCGTGGCTGCTAGGCATGCACCCAGCAAAACAAGGTCGCCTTGTCGTGACTGCTGGGCATGCACCCAGCAAAAGAAGGTCGCCTTGTCGTGACTCCTGGGCATGCACCCAGCAAAAGAAGGTCGTCTTGCCGTGACTGCTGGGCGTGCACCCAGCAAAAAAAAAGGTCACCTTGCCGTGGCTACTTGGCATGCACCCAGAAAAAGAAGGTCGCCTTGCCGTGGCTGCTGGCCATGCATGAATTGGCCAAATTATGCGCTAAGTATCTTCCTTTTATCCTATTTTATACAGCAGTAATGCAATTCAAATTTCATTTATTTCATGTTTACATGCTATAGCGTTACAGAGTGCAACTTTGTTAGTTATGTATTTGGATGGCTACTCTTAGTATGCACCTGTTCACACCCATTTTCTTTTCGGAAGTGATGGTCAGTCTTTTGTTATTTATGAAGGGGTTCCTCCATCATTTACATTACATTTATCTATGGATTCCCCGTATATTCTCATATTTAGAATCCCCATATAACGAGTATTAATCCCATTTACAGACATCTCGTCATTTCTCCGTTATATTGCTGTATTATCTATGTAGGAATAATATCCTCTAATACATTTCATTTCTTCATCATTATTTTAGAAACAACTGAGCTGTCGAATCCTAACAATGGAATTAGTGAGATCCCGGAGATCCAAGAATCCGTAAGTATCATAGAGGGGGATGCGTGTGTGTCATCAGATCATGGGGTGTGAATGACTCGTCCAGTATTATCCCCCATACAACCATGGTACGTCTCTATTCTAAGTGTAGATGACCCTATGGTGTTAATTACATTTGAATTACAGGGAATCTGTCACCAGGTTTATGCTATTTGGTCTGAGAGAAGCATGATGCAGGGACAGAGACCCTGATTCCATGTGTTGATTACTTTACTCGGTGGAGTAGTTGTGATAAAATCACTATTTTTTTCTGCTGCAGAGCTCTGAATGCTGAGTCTTGTATAACCCCGCCCACACCATTGATTGGCAGCTTTCTGTGTACACTGTGCATAGGCAGAAAGCTGCTAATCAGTGGTGGAGGCAGGGGTACAGAGCAATAGGACTACCTGGCTAGACAGATAGTCTTCTAGTGATAATCTACTGATTTTATTGAAACAGCCACACACAGCCTAGTAAGTAACACATCACTGGAATCAGGGTCTCTGCCCCTACATCATGGTGCTTTCAGAATACATAGCAAACACCTGGTGACAGATTACCTGTAAGTCCTCCTCTGTGTGATCTCCCACATTATCCAGAATGTTATAGTAATGTATGATGACCGTTGCAGGGCGGCTCCAGGATTTCGTGGGCCCTGGGCGAAAGAGTCTCAGTGGCCCCTTTAACACATACCACGTTTCATGATGCACAGATACCGCAGATAAATATATATATATATATATATATATATATATATATATATATATAGTACAAGGCCGAAGATTTCACTTCTTACATTACATGAGCGATATCTATTGTAAATTCCACAATAACTCAGAAAGCGGCGAATCCTCACAGCTCACAGTGCAGACCGGACAGTAATGTCCTCCACACAGTATAATGGCACCACATAGTCCTCTATACCGTATTATGAGCTCCATATATTGCTCCATATAGAATAATGGACCCCATAAAATGCTCCACGCAGGCTGTGCCCCCATATAATGCCCCATGCAGGCTGTGACCCCACACATAATGCCCCATGCAGGCTGTGCCCCCCACATAATGCCCCATGCAGGCTTTGACCCCCCACATAATGCTTCATGCAGGCTGTGACCCTCACATAATGCCCCATGCAGGCTTTGACCCCCCACATAATGCCCCATGCAGGCTGTGCCCCCCCCACATAATGCCCCTTGCAGGATGTCCCCCTCCCACATAATGGCCCATGCAGGATGTCACCCCCCATATAATTCCCCATGCAGAATGTCCCTCCCACATAATGCCCCATGCAGGCTGTGCCCCCCACATAATGCCCCATGCAGGCTGTGCCCCCCCACATAATGGCCCATGCAGGATGTCACCCCCCATATAATTCCCCATGCAGGATGTCCCCTCCACATAATGCCCCATGCAGGATGTCCCACCCCACATAATGCCCCATGCAGGATGTCCCCCACACATAATGCCCCATGCAGGATATCCCCCCCACATAATGCCCCATGCAGGATGTCACCCCCCATATAATTTCCCATGCAGGATGTCCCCCCCCCACATAATGCTCCATGCAGGATGTCCCACCTCACATAATGACCCATACAGGATGTCACCCCCCATATAATGCCCCATGCAGGATGTCACTCCCCCATATAATGCCCCATGTAGGATGTCACCTCTCACCCCATATATTGGCCCATGCAGGATGTCACCTCTCACCCCATATAATGCCCCATGCAGGATGTCACTTCTCCCCCCATATAATACCCCATGCAGGATGTCACTCCCCCCATATAATGCCCCATGCAGGATGTCACCCCCCATATAATGCCCCATGCAGAATGTCACCTCTCACCCCATATAAAGCCCTATGCTGGATGTCACTCCCCCCCCCCATATAATGACCCATGCAGGATGTCACTTCTCCCCCTCATATAATACCCCATGCAGGATGTCACCCCCCTATATAATGCCCCATGCAGGATGTCCCCCCCATATAATGCCTCATGTAGGATGTCACCTCTCACCCCATATAATGCCCCATGCAGGATGTCACTCCCCCCCATATAATGCCCATTGCAGGATGTCACTTCTCCCCCCCATATAATACCCCACGCAGGATGTCACTACCTCCCCCCCATATAATGCCCCATGCAGGATGTCACTTCTCCCCCCATATAATGCCCCATACCTCCATACATAAAAAAAAAAATCAAATGCTCACCTCACTGCTCACCAGCTGTGGAGAGGTAAGTATTGTGCCGGCCGTGGTCCTGGGCAAGCATTGAGGGGGGGGGGAGCAAGGCCCGCCTACTCAGGGCCCCGGCACTTGCCTGGGTGTGCTGGGTGCTAGCGCCAGGTCTGCCCAGCGTCCGGTTTGTATCCTCCCAACATCATATCAGTGTAAATCATCTGGGACATAATATGGGGGGAGAAGTTTTTGCATCTGTAACTTTTTTCCTGCATCTTCAATAAATCAGTATTATTTCTTATTCTTTTATAGAGCGTGATGGATTCATTGGTTCCGGCGAGAAAGCCGCATATGACCGACTATGAAACTTCCAAACTCATCAGCAGTGGAAATTTTGGGTGAGATTTCTGTTGCCATAATCCACATTTCTCAGGGTTCCCTATGACAATGCTTCTGCCCCTGCACTCTGCCATTCAGTGTTATCATAGGGAAATTATGTGATCTGTAGCAAATCAAACTGTAAGGAAAGCGATTTAAATAATATAATTACATATAATATAATATATAATAATATAATATTATTACATTCGCCTGTGCTAGACTCTCATCTGTTCTTATGCTGCCTCCTCCACCTGAGCTTTTCTGCTCTCCACTCTGATCTTTGTTTTGATGGGGGGGGCTCCATTATGAAGCTGATCAGAGAAGTTGGCTACACATGGTCACATGAAGGGTGACACCATATTGACGTCAATGACATCTACACCCTCCACCATGACCATGTGGGCCCAATCACTGGCCTCAGCAGCAGAAGAGAGCCCTGGAGCACATTCATTTTGGACCAATTTTATTTGCACTAAATTGTATTTGGTCAGTTATAGCGAATCTGCCCAAAGAGAATTTCAGTAGATTCTCGTATCTATAATGTGACCTGGGTGATGGCTCCGGCAGAAGTGGCATTGTGGAGACCTCCAATAGGTGATCTATGTAGTGCTATTTTATGTATTTCTAGATGTGGATTTATAGTGTCGGCCAGACTTCTAGTATTAAACATATGCAAATTGTCTCTTCTGAGAGGAAGCAAACTAGAACTCCACCTATAGGAAGTAGCAATCCTAAAAGTCAATATCGACCCTTTAACAAGCCTTGTCACATGACTTAGGATAATAGCCAAAACCAAAATCTCAATTTGCAGGAACTGTGTTCTGGGGTACTGCCCCTCTTCAGTGCAAAGTGTGAGATATGGTTTGACTGGGTGAGAGGTGTCTGACCGGTATCCAAGGGGTTGACATTTCTCCTTGCGGACATGAGGAGACTTTTAAGCCACAATGCTCCTCTGGGAAATAGGATTGCTACTTCCCATAGGTGGCACTAGGGTGCTAGTTCTCTTCCTCTCTGAAAAGAGACAATTTGCATATTTCCCAGAAGAGCATTGCAGCTTAAAAGTCTCCTTACCTTGACATGCTTAACATGGCTTTTTCCGCAAGGAGAAACGTTACCGCTTGGATCCCGGTCAGATGCCTCTTACCCAGCCAAACCATATCTCACACTTTGCACTGATGAGTGCTTGTACCCCAAAACATAGTGTCCGAAAATTGAGATTTTGGTTATGGCTATTATTCCATGTCATGTGATAAGGCTCGTTAAAGGGTCGATATTGACTTTTAGGATTACTACTTCCTATAGGTGGCACTAGAGTTCTAGTTCTCTTCCTCTCTGAAGAGACAATTTGCATATTTCCCAGAGGATCATTGAGGCTTAAAAGTCTCCTCACCTTGACAAGCTTAACATGTCACTCTCCGCAAGGAGAAATGTTACCAGGATACCAGTATTAAACATATAATGATTTCTATATATGGATTATTAATAAGGATTTATTATAACCGATGGATTCTCCTTCTCTCCAGGGCCGTCTACTTAGTGCATCATAAAGACTCACACCAGACCTTTGCTATGAAGAAAATGGCTAAGCGGAACCTAAATACTGCACAGAGATTGGAATGGGCCTTTCTGGAGAGGGACATCTTAACATTTGCTGATTGTCCCTTTGTGGTCTCCATGCTCTGCTCCTTTCCAACTAGATCTCACCTGTGTATGGTCATGGAGTATGTAGGAGGTAAGACACATCTATTGTATTATATTCAGCCCATGTCTGCTTTCATCTTATCACTGCTCATATCATTAGGACATTGTTGGTTACTTCCCCACAGAGCATTTACTATAGGTTATCTATTACCAAGATGCTCGTAAATTCATTGATCTTGGTGCAGGGGCGCTATGGGGCTCATCAGTCGGAGGGGGTCTGTCGACGCTCAGCAGTGGGCAGCATCCCTCCACCTGTCATCACAATTTCAGCGGTATTTGCTTCTTCAAGGAGGTGGGGCTGGTGGGGGCAAAAATACTGAGTAGGTGGCTAGTAGGGGCCAAAATACTGAAAGGGGGCCGTATGACTAGATATGGGGGGACTGTGAATGCTGAGTGGAGGTCATCATATTAAGTGGGGTGCTGTGGGGGTCCTCACTCTGTATGGAGGCCCCCATTCTGTGTGGGGACATCATACTGAGTGGGGAGTTATGCGGACCATTATATTGTGTGAGGGACTGTGGGAACCATTATTCTGAGTGGGAGGGTTGCTGTGGGTGCCATCACACCGAGTAGGGGGTTGTGGCTGGCCTCCTTCTAAGTGGTGGCCTCCTTAGGAGGATTCACTGTGGGGATACCATACTCATTGAGTGTGGGTGTGGGCATTTTTGGGAGCATCATACTCTAAAATGGCCATAAAAGTTGTATTGCTGGTGAGAACACCAAGCTGCTTCAACAGGGATATAAATATATTTCTTTTTTATTTTTTAGGGTGGGGGGCAATTACAACTTTTGATATGGGGTCTTGTGATTTCTATGTACGCCATTATCTGTGTGATCTCCCCAGGATGTTTCCGCTCACTGCTCATTATACATCATGGTTATCTGCTCGTGGTATATCATGGTCATCTGCTGTATAAACCCCTCACTGGTCATATTTCCTTTCTTCTATAGGTGGAGACTGTGGGACCCTTCTAAGCACCAGGGGTCCTTTCTCTGTCCCCATGGCCCGCTTGTACTTTGCAGAGGCGGTACTTGCCGTGGAATACCTGCATAGTTACGGTGTGGTGCACAGAGACCTGAAGCCGGAAAAGTAAGTGCCCCCGTAGTATAATAAAGTGGGGAAAGTTGTCATTTATTATCATTCAGTCTGTGAGGCTAAAACCATCTTCTCTTTTGCAGCCTCCTGATTACATCTACTGGACATATTAAAGTTACCGATTTTGGGATTTCAAAACTTGGTCTAATGATACCGAAAACTAACACCTACAAGGAATTAGCAGTGGACATCTCCAGAGAGTTCCAGGACCGTGAGGTCAGCATCACCTACAAGAACTTAGCTTGTTATTTGCAAATCTCATCACACTATTGTCTCTTCTCTACGTTCTTCCTTTCTAGAGAACTTTTCCACTAATATTTTATCTTCTGCATTGTGTTTTAACGATGATAACTTGTCATAATAATTGTTTCATCGATTCTCATCTCTATGTTCTGTTGGTTTCCAGTTCTGTGGCACCCCATGTTACATAGCCCCAGAGATCATCCTGAAAGAAGGCTATGGAAGACCTGTTGACTGGTGGTCATTGGGGATCATCCTGTATAAATTCCTGCTGGGATGTGTACCATTTGATGCTGATTCCCTCACTGAGCTTTATAAAAGGGTTGTCATTAGTGAGTAGAATAATCCGATCATTGCGTTGATTGGTTACATTTGTTTAGTTATTTCCTTTGCTTTATGTTACAGTCCAGTAAAGAGGTTTTATTTTCTGTAATTTTCTATGTAACAGGAGAACTAATTTGGAATTGTGATCGCGCTCCACCCCTGGATGCTCAGAATCTCATCACTGAGCTGCTCAGAAGAAATCCTGTGCGTAGACTTGGGACAGGTAACAGATATACTAGTATTAATATTCCCTTATTAGACCAAGGACATATCGCTCATGTCCATGAAGATCAGCATTTCTCTATCAGCTCATCTACTGTATTTCTAGTTCTCCACACTAAGACTTTCAGTTTATTTCCTTCATGTCGGCTCAGTTTTGTCATTAGTTCAGATTACGATAAACTGTTCAGATATGGAGCCATCCCTGACTATGTCCGCATCACTTTTGTTTTTCTTTTTCTAGGAGGAGCATTTGAGATCAAGGTTCATCCATTCCTGAGTGACTTGGACTTTGACAACATTCTGAGCCAGGAGCTGGAGTATGTTCCTCAGCTTGTTTCAGACGCAGACACCAGCTTATTTATCAGTAAGTAGAAGGAGACGTCATCTAGACTAAGCGACTGTTTGTCTCATCTTCCCTAATATGTGATCATCTGTTCCCATTAATATTAGTGATAAATAGTGACTGTGTTATACTGACAACCTCTAATAATACTTCATTACCTATTTCTTGTAGATCATTCTGATATAAACAAACATCTGGTCTCAAAGGATGAGGAAGGCACAAGTGAGAACAATGAGAGCCTTGACTTCCAAAATTTTACGTCATCTTCTGAAAAGCTTTGTAAAGTAAGTATGTGATTAATAAATCCAAAACATGTAAAAAAAATGTAAAACAACTCTAAAAGTACATAAAAAAAATATTTTATATCTTATTTTTATCCGTATTTAGCTCTGTATCATCGCTACCAGGATGGTGAACAATGAGGATCCCAATGCCCCTCCAGAGTATACACCAGAAACCAACACAAACATCTCAGAAATGTGAGTAGATTATAAAGGGTCATTACTTCATTACTGGGAGTTCCAGGCTGATCTATGTACACAACACCAAATATAGGACATAAATATCAGAATATCAAATGCAGCATTCACCGCTTCATGGTTAACGGTCATTGTACTTTTGGCTTCAGAAAATGCAGAAGATAACAGCCCATAATTGTGGCAGGTCATGCATTTTTAGCACTGCCTACTCTGTAGGAGAGCTGTAGTATTACTTGCCAGCCATTCTTGGTAGTTGTGTTCTGATCCATGGAAGGTAGTTTTGAGCAGAAAACCTTCCCCACTATGACAGTCATATGTCCTATTAGGCCTTATAGTCAGTGTTCTTATAGTGAGACAACCCATTTTATACTGTGTTTACTTACGATTTACATGTTTTTCTTCTTCAAACAGGCAGAAAGAATCTGTTCCTGTATGTAATACAGACGATGCTGTTACCATCTTGCCACCCTCGTCCCCATTGCCAGGTATGTACATGTCTACAGCACCAACAATGTGAATGTTGACTTCAAGGCTCAAATATTTCCACATGGTTTTTCTGGTCTACTATGTTATCCATGTTTCATGGATCTCAGCTATGTTGACCATGGGTTCGTACTGTATCCCTATTTCCCTAATTTTGTACAGGAGTTTTTTTTCATGTATTCTGTATATTACGTTGCATCATCTATTAACCTAGTGAGATATAGCGACTGTGTTATACTGACACCCTCTAACAATCCTTCATTACCTATGTCTTGTAGATCACTCTGATGAAAACAACCATCTGATCTCAGAGGATAAGGAGGGCACAAGTGAGGACGATGAGAACTTTATCTTCCGAATATTTGCATCATCATCTTCTGAGAGGCTTTCTAAAGTAAGTATGTGATCGATAAATCCAAAATATGTACAAAAAAAGGATCTATAAAATTAAAAAGTATGTATATTTAATAACTTATTGTTATCCACATTTAGCACTCTACCACCACTAACGGGATGGTGAACAACGAGGATCCCAAGGCCCCTCCAGAGTGTACACCAGAATCCAACACAAACATCTCAGAAATGTGAGTAGATTATGGGGTCATTACTGGGAGCTCCAGGCTGATATATGTGCACAACACCAAATATAGGACATAAATACCATAATATCAAATGTAGCATCCACCGCCCCATGGTTATGGGTCATTGTGCTTTCAGCTTTCGGAATTGTTGGAGATAACAGCCCATAATTGTGGCCGGTCATGCACTTTTAGTGCTGCCCTCACTGTAGGAGAGATGTAGTATGAAATGCCGGCCATTCTTGGTAGTTGTTTTCCTCTCAGCTCTCTATAAAAGGTAGTCTTGAGCAGAAGACCTTCCCCACTATGACAGTCATATGTCCTACTAGGCCTTATAGTCGGTGTTCTTCTAGTGAGACAACCCCTTTTATACGGAGTTTACTTGAGATTTACATGTTTTTCTTCTTCAAACAGGCAGAAAGTATCTGTTCCTGTATGTAATACAGACGATGCTGTTACCATCTTGCCACCCTCGTCCCCATTGCCAGGTATGTACATGTCTACAGCACCAGCAATGTGAATGTTGACTTCAAGGCTCAAATATTCCCACATGGTTTTATACAATACTATAGGTCTCTTATGTTATCCATATTATGACAAAGCAGATCCTATAAGAATATATTGTTACTGATTTTTTTTTTAATTTTTCATCAGAATTTCCATCTCATGAAGAAAGAAAATCGGCAATAAATCTGAGTATGGAGCAACAAAACTCAGAAAATGGAAAAAATGGGAAAAAGAGACGAGGTAAGTGTGAGAATCAACTCCATGTTGTGTGATGTCAGTGAGAATAATTCATGTGGAGTAGATGTCATCTGTCAGTGATGGGATTGTCACATGTATGATTGCTGACAATGACCCCTGACCTCTGTATGATAATATTCCTCTGCCGTCCGGCCACAGTGACTGCACAGCATTATCATGTAATATGGAGTCCCATCACTTACATTATATTTATTTCTCTTCTCATAGGTTCCATCTTCCGCCGGATCTTATCATCCTGCCGGCGTGGATTATCCAGGGCTGCTCGCGCATTTGCATGCTGTCACTGTTGCCCTAAAACCATCTAAAAGACGGGACACCTAAGCATCCAGCGCCCTGAAGTCCAGCAGATCCATCATCACTGCTGGAGCTGTATAGAAAGACCTTCACCATCTACCTGTGGCCTTCTGACTGGTCAACCTGGACAAGTTTCAGTAATGCCTCTGTCATCGGGCTCCGCGGTATTCATACTGCTCGTCTGACGTGTCATTTACTGATCACCTGGTATCTGACCTCGGCTATCTTCCTGACTTTGATTTATTCTATTGAAAATGTTCACGATTTTATTCATCCCATTATTAATTAAAAAAAAGTAAAATCTGTTACTGTTGCTCTGATTCCTTTTTGTCTTGAATTCACAAATACTTGTAACTCACTAATTGCTCTTCTTCTCACTAAATGTATTTCTCATTATCCTTAATGCAGCAGTCAGTCTCATATTTCTGTCCAGCAATTACACTGGTGCATCCACCCTGTACCAGTCATTACACTCATCCACAAACCTCTCCACACTGCTGCACAGTCCTGCATCTCTACACTCCAATGAGCTAAGATTAACATCCTCCATAATCAGGACCTCCCACTCTCATGTCCAAGACATTTTCTCTGCTGCACCAGCTCTCAGGAGTGCACTACTGCAGGCAATCAGGTTCATTCCCACTATCAGAGATTTTAAGTGTGCAGTAGAAACAGATTATTTGTGGCAGGACTGTCAAATCACCTCACTATTCTAAGTTTTTCCTACAGCACTCAGTAGCACTTAATATTTGTACATATACAGATAATGGTTGGTGACTGGTTCATGCAGCCTTAATTCCACAAAGATAGAAATAAAAGGTCAACATGTTTCATACATCCAAACCATCCTTAATCATGGCAGAAAAACATAATTTTAAGTTCCCACTATGAATATTTGGTGAGATATCACAGCTGTGTATTTTCACAGCACAAAGAACGCATCTTACAGATCAGCAAATCACAGTGTGCTGACGCTTAGTGTTGTAGTTTTGAACAACACCATTCATTTTATCATATAATGTGTTGAAAAATGAGAAAAAATGCCAGGTTTGGGTTCCTTCATTTTACAGTGTGTATTGTGTTGTAAAAACAAACTGACAAAATGATTCAGAGTCAGTAGTACGATTACTGTGATACCAAACTTATAAGGTTTATATATATATATATATATATATATATATATGTATATATATATATATATATATATATATATATATATGTATATATATATATATATATATATATATATATATATATATACAGTACAGACCAAAAGTTTGGACACACCTTCTAATTTAAAGATTTTTCTGTATTTTCATGACTATGAAAATTGTACATTCACACTGAAGGCATCAAAACTATGAATTAACACATGTGGAATTATATACTTAACAAAAAAGTGTGAAACAACTGAAAATATGTCTTATATTCTAGGTTCTTCAAAGTAGCCACCTTTTGCTTTGATGACTGCTTTGCACACTCTTGACATTCTCTTGATGAGCTTCAAGAGGTAGTCACCGGAAATGGTCTTCCAACAGTCTTGAAGGAGTTCCCAGAGATGCTTAGCACTTGTTGGCCCTTTTGCCTTCACTCTGTGGTCCAGCTCACCCCAAACCATCTCGATTGGGTTCAGGTCTGGTGACTGTGGAGGCCAGGTCATCCGGCGTAGCACCCCATCACTCTCCTCCTTGGTCAAATAGCCCTTACACAGCCTGGAGGTGTGTTTGGGGTCATTGTCCTGTTGAAAAACAAATGATGGTCCAACTAAACGCAAACCGGATGAAATAGCATGCCGCTGCAAGATGCTGTGGTAGCCATGCTGGTTCAGTATGCCTTCAATTTTGAATAAATCCCCAACAGTGTCTCCAGCAAAGCACCCCCACACCATCACACCTCCTCCTCCATGCTTCATGGTGGGGACCAGGCATGTAGAGCCATCCGTTCACCTTTTCTGCATCGCACAAAGTCACGGTGGTTGAAACCAAAGATCTCAAATTTGAACTCATCAGACCAAAGCACAGATTTCCACTGGTCTAATGTCCATTCCTTGTGTTCTTTAACCCAAACAAGTGTCTTCTGCTTGTTGCCTGTCCTTAGCAGTGGTTTCCTAGCAGCTATTTTACCATGAAGGCCTGCTGCACAAAGTCTCCTCTTAACAGTTGTTGAAGAGATGTGTCTGCTGCTAGAACTCTGTGTGGCATTGACCCGGCCTCTAATCTGAGCTGCTGTTACCCTGCGATTTCTGAGGTTGGTGACTCGGATAAACTTATCCTCAGAAGCAGAGCTGACTCTTGGTCTTCCTTTCGTGGGGTGGTCCTCATGTGAGCCAGTTTCTTTGTAGCGATTGATGGTTTTTGCAACTGCACTTGGGGACACTTTCAAAGTTTTCCCAATTTTTCGCACTGACTGACCTTCATTCCTTAAAGTAATGATGGCCACTCGTTTTTCTTTACTTAGCTGCTTTTTGCTTGCAATAATACAAATTCTAACAGTCTATTCAGTAGGACTATCAGCAGAGTATCGACCAGACTTCTGCACAACACAACTGATGGTCCCAACACCATTTATAAGGCAAGAAATCCCACTTATTAAACCTGACAGGGCACACCTGTGAAGTGAAAACCTTTTTCGGTGACTACCTCTTGAAGCTCATCAAGAGAATGCCAAGAGTGTGCAAAGCAGTCATCAAAGCAAAAGGTGGCTACTTTGAAGAACCTAGAATATAAGACATATTTTCAGTTGTTTCATACTTTTTTGTTAAGTATATTATTCCACATGTGTTAATTCATAGTTTTGATGCCTTCAGTGTGAATGTACAATTTTCATAGTCTTGAAAATACAGAAAAATCTTTAACCGAGAAGGTGTGTCCAAACTTTTGGTCTGTACTGTATATATATATATATATATATATATATATATACAGTGTTTAGCATAAATCAGTACACCCAAATAGATTTGTCAGCAAACCTGTAGTTTCCTTTCAGAATCATCATTTTATATGGGATACCATACTACAAAATACTCTCGCAAATTTGAGCCATTGAATGCAAACAAGATTTGGTATTTTGCAGACCCCAAAAAAGTAATTTTCTTAACAAACTCATTCAAGATCATGTTTCAAAAATGAGAACATCCCAGTAACAGTCTTAAGAGAAAAGCTAAGTTTAGACAACAAAATTCTAATTAACAAGAACTGAACCACAGGTAAGTGTAATTATTCATTAAACAGATGTCCAGCAGACAGGTGTCTGTAAAAGGAAGTTACTTAATAAAGAAAACTCCTTCCCATTTCATGCTATCAGCAATGGCACCACATAGAAGGGAAATGTCACAAAACCTGAGAAAGAAAATAATTTCTTTGCAATAAATGTAAAGTCTACAAGAAGATCAGCAAAACTTTACTTATCAGTCAGAATACTGTAGCAAAAGTGATGCAAAACTATAACAAAGATGGAACTGCAACCATCTTACAGAGACGTCCAGGCCGACTATGGAAGTTAACACCTAAACAAAAGCGTCCTCTGATGAGAAGGGTAAGTGGCACCACATAGAAGAGAAATGTCACAAGACATTTCTGAGAAAGAAAATAATTTCTTTACAAAAAATGTGAAGTCTACAAGAAGATCAGCAAAGCTTTTCTTATCAGTCAGATGGAAGTTAACATCTAAACAAAAGCATCTTCTGATGAGAAGAAAATCGACAGGCAAATTCATTGCTATTAGCTGAAGAAGTAGAAAGCCAAACTAGGGTGAGTGTTTTCCATGACACGACACGGTGTACACTGCAAATGAATGGCATTCATGAGTGTCCTCCACAAAGGAAGCCTCTCTCCCTTAAAGCCCATGAACAATAAAAGTCCGTCTACAATTTGCCAGGGTCCATGCTTAAAACTATGAGGACTACCGGGACTCTATACTGTGTATGTGCATCTTATGTGTATGTCCGTATTTTATGTTTGTGTGCACTATGTATATGTGACGCGCCCTGGGCCTATGTGACGTAGCGTTGCGCACGCAGGGACTACCCGGAGCCGGATCTGATAGGGGTAGTAGTCTCGTGGCGGTGACCCGGTCCGTGCCCAGGGAGTCAGACTAAGTGGCGGTATATTAGCAGTAGATGTAGGATGACTACGCCACCCGTTGAATGCAGCTATGGAGCTGCCGCTGCAGGGCAGACCGCTGAGGCCGGTGGAAGGATGGTGCAGCGTGGATGATATAACCCCCAACGGGAGGGGTATGGCCTCAGGGCAGCCGACGTGGAAGATGGGGGTAGCAGGAACCACTCAGAGACGATGCGGTGTAGTTCAGGGTCTTTACTGGTGACAAAGACAGACCCTCCCGGAGTACTTGCTAGCGATCGGGGCCTGGTCAGTCCTTGAGCAGATGGGATCTCCCCTGGCCAGGTGGAGTTGTAGGCCTTCCCAACTAACTGTACTCTTCTGGCTACCTTGCTAGAGGCGGGTAAAAGTAGCCCACGTCCCTGAGTGTACCGTGTGGTGCTCACCCGTATGGCCGGTGACTCGGGGCCTTCTAGTGCCTTCCGCTCCACGACGGCGGTGCTGGTCCCACGCGTGTGACCGTGCCTTCGGGTTTCTGGGCCAGAGGACTTGAAATCCCCTGCCGGACGGTTTCTGCTGCTGGGTAAGGGTTAGTCCCCACAGCCTCGGACTCCGGGTCCGGTGATAACTTCTCAGTCAGGGCGAGCTCTGCAGCTGCCAGCCCCTGACTCCTTGTAGCACTGCTCCCACAGAGCTCCTGTTGTTTCTTCCTATGCTGCTTCTCTTCTCTGTCTCTACTTCTGGCATGGCCCGGGAGCTGGGCCCAGCCGGAGCCACAGCTCCCTGTCCGCCCTCCTGGCTCAACTCTCCCTTTGAACTCTCTAACCCTGCCTCAGCCCCAGGTTTATATAGGGGAAGTCCTTCCCCTCCCAGGACTGGGCAGGAGGTGTGGCATGCATAGGATTCTTGACCAAGAGACCTCCCACCTGCTCTCAGACATAACATTGCTGTTACTGTGGAAACCAGACCCCTGGGGTGCCACATATGCATACGTTAAAATGTGTATAGAGTATTAGCATGTGCAAATTTTATATGTGTGCCTAATATAAATATACATGGAAATGTATATGTAGGTGGTGCCTGATGGAGGGTGGGGGGCCCAGATCAGAAGTCCTGATTAAGGGCCCTTCACTGTCATTGTCTGCCCCTTATATAAACAGTAAAACCCTCTTTAATAACTGGACTTCCATTGGGGTGGACTTCTCATAGATGGCCAGTATGCATACTATATTGTGAATCTGGGCATCTCTCACAGAAAATCTGATCTGGATATGAGGGTGGTCTTCTATAAGCGGTGATGTTTTGGAGAGATTTAGGGAAAAGTCCCAATTCTTATCCATCGATCTGGTAATTTGAGTAAAATATTTGTGTTGATAACTGATCACAAAGTCACAAAATATGTAAGATTTGGCATAACCTGGTTCATTTTTCAAAAAGTTATGCTCAATTTTTTTAGCACCAAGTTTTGTTGCTTTTTTGTAGACTTACACTAACTTAGTATATTGTGTGAGAATTAAATGAATTATGAATTAGTTGGCGCATTTTACCACACTCTGGGGGTCCCTGACAGTCCTTCTTTACCGGCCCTGTAGTGATGCCAATGTAAACTTCCAAGTGACCGCGCAGTCAATCACTGTCACGAATGCAGGACAACCTATGATTAGCTAATTTTTGGGAAATCCTTATAACAAAAGGGGATTGAAAATATTTACAATTATTTTAAAAGCATTAAAAAAAAACAGACCCAATACTTATAATTAGTTTGTTGAAAGTAGTCTAATTAAAGGGAGCTGAAAGGATTAGAGATTATGAACCCGATTCACCAGTGTTTTTGCCAGAAAACTGGCATAAAGCTCTTGAAAAGTTGCAAAGTTTTGTGACTTTTCCCATTTTCACATAATTTTAACTTCTTTAAAGCCCAAGACGTACTGATACGTATCTGCGCCCTGGGACTTAAGAGCCTGATACGTATTAGTACATCTTTGCGATCGCGCCCGCACACAGGCTGTGCGGGCGTGATCGCCGCCGGGTGTCAACTGATTGTCACAACTGACACCCGGTGCTATGTGCTGGGAGAGGTCCCGCACATTAACCCCCGCAATGCTGGGATCTAAGTCGTTCGCAGCATTGCGGGGGCAAGGGGAGGTGATCGGGATAGTCACCTCTCCTGCCGGCGTCCAGCAATGTGTGCCGCGGCTTCCCGGATGTTGCCATGATGACCCGATTCACTGAGGGGTGCAGTTTTAAGAATGGTGTCACTTTTGGGTATTTTCAGTCATAAAGACCCCTCAAAGTGACTTCAAATGTGATGCGGTCCCTAATAAAATGGTTTTGTAAATTTTGTTGGAAAAATGAGAAATCGCTGGTCAATTTTAACCCTTATAGCTCCCTAATAAAAATAAATTTGGGTTCCAAAATTGTGCTGATGTAAAGTAGACATATGGGAAATGTTATTTATTAACTTTTTTTGTGTGACATATCTCTCCGATTTAAGGGCATAAAAATTCAAATTTTGAAAATTGCAAAATTTTCTAAATTTTCGCCAAATATCTGTTTTTTTCACAAATAAACACAAGTGATATCGAAGAAATTTTACCACAATCATAAAGTACAATATGTCATGAAAAAATATTCTCAGAACCAGGGGGATCCGTTGAAGCGTTCCAGAGTAATTACCTCATAAAGTGACAGTGGTCAGAATTGTAAAAATTGGCCTTCTCATTAACGTGCAAACCACTTTGGGTTGTAAAGGGGTTAAGGACTCTACCTGCATATACAGTCATGGAGGAAAGTGCTGGCACCCTTGAAATTGTTTCAGAAAATTACACATGTTTTATTACACGCATGTTTATTTCCTTTGTGCTTATTGGAACAACACAAAAAAACTGAGAAAAAAAAGGCAAATTGGACATAATTTCACACAAAACTCCAAAAATGGGCCGGAATACATATATATATTTTTGATGGGACAACACTGAAGATGCGACACTTTGATACAATGTACAGTAGTCAGTGTACAGCTTGTTTAACTGTAAATTTGGTGTGCCTGCAAAATAACTCAACACACAGCCATTAATGTCTAAACAGCTGGCAACAAAAGTGAGTACACCCCTAAGTGTGTTCTCAGCTGATGTTATTTGTTGGTTTTTCTTTGCATCCCGAACAATTTTCTTGGCAGTTGTGGCTGAAATTTTTGTTGGTCTACCTGACTGTGGTTTGGTTTTTACAGAGCATCTGATTTTCCATTTGTTAATCACAGTTTGAACACTGCAGACTGGCATTATCAATTCCTGGGATATCTTTTTGTATCCCTTTCCTGTGTTATACTCTTTTTGCCTCCCTTTCCTGTGTTATACAGTTCAACTACCTTTTCCCGTAGATCCGTTGATAATTCTTTTGCTTTCCCCATCTCAAAATCCAGAAACGTCAGTGGCTGGATCCCAGAAACTCACTCAGCTTTATGCACACACACTGATTACAAGCAAACAGGTCATACGTGAGGATGTTACCTTTAGTAGCCATTCAAACCCATTTGTGTCAAATTCTGTGCATGTTATCAGGCCAAAATCATCAGGGTATGTAAACTTTTTGATCAGGATTATTTGGATGTTTTTGGTTGTCATTAGTGATGAGCGAGCACTAAAATGCTCGAGTACTCGTTGCTCGGGTCGAGCAAATTGAAATACTCGGGTGCTCAACCCGAGCAATGAGCCCAATATAAGTCTAGGGGAAACTTGAGCATTTTTCAGGTGGCTCCCCACGGCGGTCTGCAGAGGGCCTAAAAATTGCCCAAATCGATGGGAACTGTGCTCAAATGACATGTGAACAGCATGGGGAAGACCCCTGGAAGCATCTCTGACTCCCAGATCACTGCTGTCAACAACGTCGTCAGAGTATTACGCCACTTTTACGGCGTAAGGAACATCCTTTCCAGGGTGATGACTTGTATATAAGGCAAAATAAATAAACAAAAACACAAATACTCCTACACACCTTGGGCTATGTTCACACGTAGCATTTTTGACACGTTTTTGCACTTTTGCATTGCTTTCAACCAAGACAAATGCATTCACCAGGAAATGTCATTTTAACATTTTACAACCTTATCTGGCCATGTGGTGTGTGACACATCATCAGACACATGCATACAGTGCTGAAAAGACATGGGAACAGCAAGGGGAAGACCTCTGTAAACATCTCTGAATCCCAGGTCACTGCCTAAATGTGTGCCCATCATAAGTGATCCTTGGCACATGCGAAGATGCCTCCCGCCATGCACCTGTCGTTGCAGACTTGCAACAATCACCGTCCACGTCCTTGTCCCACTGCAGTGTTCAGTTGTCCCTACCCCATTCCTTGGAATGCAAGCACAAGAATGCCGGCAGCCACCCACCCACAGGCTGCAATACTATACTGCCAAATTTTTGACAGCTGCTTGCACTTGAAATGTGGCCTTTTAGGCTCGTGGAGGCGGAAGCTTTTCATAACCTCATGCCGGCGGCGGCCGGGTGTCCATACTCGGTCCCCAGTCGCCACTATATTTCCCGGTATCGCCTCCGCCTTCCACAACCACGGGTCCAATAACATTACCCGTGCCCTCCCCAGTGCACTTACTGGGAAGGACCGCCTAACCACAAACACGTGGACAGGTGAATGTGGCCAGGGACGGTACGGAGCCAGTCCACAACTTTTTTTGCTAAGAGTTGTATTTAGCTCGGTGAAAGGACTGGCATAGAGGGAAACCGTATCTACCCTGCGCGTCATTTCTCCCAGAAAATCCTGTAATTGAGCTTGTTGCAGAAGCAATGGCAGCCCATCCAACATCAACTCGCACTTGTCAATGGTGCTTTGACACACACACATCTTTCTTTGCGCATTTAATTTCTTGAATACAGAGTTGGAAAATGGCCTGATCCGTAATGCGTTTTGAGAAATAACATGCATAAGCATGGCTGATCCGCATTAAAAAAGCAGCCATAGAGTGTCCAGGAACCTTCCCCCACACTTTTCTTAGCCAGGGCTGCTTTTCGGCAGGGTTGCACGGGCCCACCAGAGAACCAGAGACTCCTCCGGCGGGCCCTGGCTTCTCCTTCAGGAGAGTTCATAGTGCCGAGGTGAGGCCATGATGATGATAGAGGCCATCATCTGCTTAGTTTTCTGTTACTTGGAATGCAATTGCAAGTGACGCGCCCCCTGGGACATATTCCTTTCTTTCAGGGGAATACCCGGAGCCGGATCAGATGGGGGTTGTAGTCTCCGAGTGGCTGTGACCCGGTCCGTGCCCAGGGTGTCAAACTCAGTTGTATGTGGCAGTCCTACAGATGTTATTAAGTTCTTTATTGTCGACTACGCCACCCGTTGTGTTGCGGTCACTGTGGCCGCCGCTGCAGCAGGGTCCGCTGAGGCTGATGGTGTTGGTGCAGCTTGATAGGATAACCCCCAACGGGAGGGGTATAGCCTCAGGGGGATCAGGTGCAGAGGATGGGGGTTGTGGTGGTGCAGTGTAGACGGCAATCAGAGACAGAGTCGGGTTATGCAGTTTAGGGTATTTACTCACTGCTGATGTTCCGGTCACTCCAGCTTCTAGTGACCACCCGAGCCGTGCTGCGTCCACCAGGTCCTGGACTCGGCCAACCCCCAAGTAAGTCCGGAGCGTGACCCTGAGCTCTCCTTCTGTCCTTTCCTCTGGCCGTCCCCACCAGTGATCCACCTAGGTCCAGCTCCCTCGGGCCTTCTGTTGGGAGGCCCTTGGCCTTGGGTTCCCTGACCCTCCACGTGGTATGCCTTCGGGGTGGATGTGGTGGGTGGCCGTGGCAGATGCTGCCCACGGCCTCCGGTCTCTGGCTAGGGTGTGCTTCTGCCCCCACCAGTTTGGGATCCGGTACCCTGTGCCGACTCTTCACCCGGGGATTTAATTTGGGTTCTTGGAGTCCTCTTTTCTGTTTCCCCCTCTGGGTCTTTCCTTCTCTTTCTCCTCTCTCACTCTGGGTCTCTCTTCTCGTCTGCTCGCTGACTTGTTCTCTGCAACTGACCCTGTTCTTAGTTGGTGCCCACCTTATATATCCCTCTATGTGTGAGCTCAGGTGACCAGCACCCAATGAGCTCCTAACTTTACCCAGGCTGCTCCCCCTATCTGCCCCTACACTACTTGGGATATTCCACCCCCCTCCCACTCCAGCCAAGGACAGACTCGGTCGTACCTGCACATTTCTAAGTGGGAGTACCGTTGGTCTGCCCTCCGGAAATGGGATGTGTGTAGTGCATGCAGCCTACCGAGCTCAGTTCCACACTCCTTCCTTACCCGGGAGTGGAATATCACACCTCTGGCTGAGGTGCAATACCCCTGTAGCAGCCGAATCCTCAGGGTGCTACATTCCCCCCTGGTAAATCACAGCACGTCCTCGGGCTGCAAAAGATAAAACCACAAAAACATACCATTTTTTTTTTCATAACCATCAACATATAAAACATATAAAACATCATATAAATTAGCAGCATCAATAGAACTTTTTATATAAAACATTCTCGTCGTCTCTCCTCCTCCTCCGGTCACTGGGCAACTGTTGACCGGGCAAAGTGCGACAGTTCCTTTTCTTAAGGTGGTTTGACAGTAAAACCAGTAGGGGGCGCTTTAGGAAGCGCAACTATGTACAAGGGTAGTTGGCCGCTCTCAGTCCTCGGCCAGGTAAAGGGAAGGGAAAGGAATGGCTGCTCACAGTCCTCAGCCTGTGGGATTAAAGGTAAAACGGGTGAACAGTTCACATCAGCTGGTCCCAACGGGGACTATATTTGCAGTAACAGTTTCTTTGTACCCCTACGGGTAACTATATACAGTCTCCTTCACTACCGTCCTCAACGA
The DNA here is from genome assembly GCF_046119375.1 of Phyllobates terribilis. Taxonomy (NCBI): domain Eukaryota; kingdom Metazoa; phylum Chordata; class Amphibia; order Anura; family Dendrobatidae; genus Phyllobates; species Phyllobates terribilis. The sequence goes on from NW_027363287.1 coordinate 326,826, forward strand.
CGGCGTCCTCCTGCTCTTTTCTTGTAGTCAGCTGTTGCTTTAGACCCGTCCGGGTCTTCTTGCTCCTCCTCCTCACACCGCAACTCCTCCTCCGTCAGGCGATGCACGTGGAGGGCGTAGGGTCCTTTGGCACACTTGTGCCGGGTAAAGGTGACCTCGTCCCCGATATAAAGGTCACGACCTCTGTGCCCCTCCGGCAGATGGGACTCCACGTCTCTGCGCGTGACAAAGACGTCGCCGGGGGTGTTGTGGTCTCGGATGAAGCCCCACCCGTGCTGCATGTTGAACTTGATTACAGTCCCGGTGGTGCGGGGACTGTGCGCTGCACGGGGGTCCCTCCTGGTCCGGCTCTTCTGCTCGGCGCTCCTTATTTGGGCCTGTTGTTCCCGGACCCGCCTCTCTCTCCGCTCCCTCGCAAACTCCTCGAGCTGCTGCCGGCAGCACTCAGCACGCTCCGCTGCAGCTGCCCGGGTTTCTTGAGTGAACCCCATTAGATCTTCTCCGGTGGGGTCCCACTCAAATTGGGTCTCTTCAAGCGGGGGCGAGATCCTTATCACGGGCTTCGGAGCCGGAATCAGGGTTGCACACATGGCCCCAACCCTCCTCTGGTGCTCCAGTTCATAATATTCCTGGGGCCAGATGAAAGGCTGCCCGTCCGGCCACGTGTGCTGGGCAAACAAGTCCTCTCCCAGACGCGGCACCCTTGGTTTTACGGGCGCGGGCGCGGTGATGGTGGCGCCCGGGTTGCCCAGGCCTTGCGGCCAGGCCTGGGGCACCTGGAAGGTGAAGGGCACCGTTAGGACGGCGGCGCCCTGGGCTACCTGGCCTTGCGGCCAGGCCGGAGGCTCCGCGGAGGTAGGGGGCGCTGTTGGTGATGCGACGCCCGGGAATTCTAGGCCCTGCGACCAGGCTGGTGTTGCTTCCTGTTTTGCCACGCTCGGGGTCGTTGCGCATGGCGTCACAGGGGTCGCGGCGGCGGCTTCCAGTTGGGGCCTAGTCTGCGTCGGTGACATGGCGTTTTCGGGCACAGCAGGGGGACTTTCGGGCTCTGCGACGGGGAGCTGGGGCAGGTAAGCGGTTTCCCGGTTTGGGGTATAGACGTCCCCTTTACCTGCCTCCATGCGTTCGGCTCCCTTCTCGACGCCGTCTCCGGCCTTGGGTCCTCCCGCGCCATCCTCAGAGGCGGTCTGTCTCCTCATCTTGGCTGGCGTGCTCCGGGTCTTGGTTTGCTGGGCCATCTCTCGGCTCCACTCCGCCAATGTCTCTCGCTGTACCCGGGCCATCCTCCGTGCGAGGCCCTCCAGGGCAGTCTGTGCACACTCCCGGTCTCGGGGGAGCTGTGCGAGGACCTCCACTAGGCCTAGTGGGGTCGTAGTTTCCAGCAGGCTCCTGACCAACGGGTCGGTGCTGCTCTGCTCTTCTTCCAGCAGGCTCCTGGCCAGCGGGCCGGTGCTGCTCTGCTCTCCTTCCTCAGTCTCTAGCAGGCTCCTGGCCAGTGGGCCGGTGCTGCTCTGCTTTCTCGCCATCTCCGGGTAAGCTCCTCCGCTACTCTTCTCCAGGCTTCTTGCCTCCGGGTGCGCTCGCTCCAGACTGCTCCAGGCGGCACCCATCTTCGTTCTTTTCTTTCGTCTCCTCCCACTTCGAGGGCGGTCCCGGGGCAACTCGGTGACCGTCAGCTCCAGGGGCAGTTCTTTCACGCTGACAGACACCTCTAGCATCACAGTCTCTGTTGGTGGGGGCGGTTTCCACTTTTGGCGCCATTTTCGGTCCCGGCCCACGATGGGAGGTGGCCTCTTACCATCTTCTGGCACGCCCATAATGGCGTCCGCTCTTCCAAGGCGGGAAATTTTCGGAAATGGCGGGAATCGCTTCCCAGTGGCGGGAAACTCTGCAGATGGCGGGAAAAAGCTGGAAATGGCGGACAACCGGCGGGAATCGACTGGTGATGGGGTCCGATGGCGGGGACCCTCCGGAACCGGCAGGAGACTTCTTCCTGAGGTAAACTTGTACTTTTCTTCAGGCACGCAGTACCCGGTTGTTGCGGGCACGTAATCCTGCCGACTACGCCAAAGTTGACGCGCCCCCTGGGACATATTCCTTTCTTTCAGGGGAATACCCGGAGCCGGATCAGATGGGGGTTGTAGTCTCCGAGTGGCTGTGACCCGGTCCGTGCCCAGGGTGTCAAACTCAGTTGTATGTGGCAGTCCTACAGATGTTATTAAGTTCTTTATTGTCGACTACGCCACCCGTTGTGTTGCGGTCACTGTGGCCGCCGCTGCAGCAGGGTCCGCTGAGGCTGATGGTGTTGGTGCAGCTTGATAGGATAACCCCCAACGGGAGGGGTATAGCCTCAGGGGGATCAGGTGCAGAGGATGGGGGTTGTGGTGGTGCAGTGTAGACGGCAATCAGAGACAGAGTCGGGTTATGCAGTTTAGGGTATTTACTCACTGCTGATGTTCCGGTCACTCCAGCTTCTAGTGACCACCCGAGCCGTGCTCCGTCCACCAGGTCCTGGACTCGGCCAACCCCCAAGTAAGTCCGGAGCGTGACCCTGAGCTCTCCTTCTGTCCTTTCCTCTGGCCGTCCCCACCAGTGATCCACCTAGGTCCAGCTCCCTCGGGCCTTCTGTTGGGAGGCCCTTGGCCTTGGGTTCCCTGACCCTCCACGTGGTATGCCTTCGGGGTGGATGTGGTGGGTGGCCGTGGCAGATGCTGCCCACGGCCTCCGGTCTCTGGCTAGGGTGTGCTTCTGCCCCCACCAGTTTGGGATCCGGTACCCTGTGCCGACTCTTCACCCGGGGATTTAATTTGGGTTCTTGGAGTCCTCTTTTCTGTTTCCCCCTCTGGGTCTTTCCTTCTCTTTCTCCTCTCTCACTCTGGGTCTCTCTTCTCCTCTGCTCGCTGACTTGTTCTCTGCAACTGACCCTGTTCTTAGTTGGTGCCCACCTTATATATCCCTCTATGTGTGAGCTCAGGTGACCAGCACCCAATGAGCTCCTAACTTTACCCAGGCTGCTCCCCCTATCTGCCCCTACACTACTTGGGATATTCCACCCCCCTCCCACTCCAGCCAAGGACAGACTCGGTCGTACCTGCACATTTCTAAGTGGGAGTACCGTTGGTCTGCCCTCCGGAAATGGGATGTGTGTAGTGCATGCAGCCTACCGAGCTCAGTTCCACACTCCTTCCTTACCCGGGAGTGGAATATCACACCTCTGGCTGAGGTGCAATACCCCTGTAGCAGCCGAATCCTCAGGGTGCTACACAAGTATGCAGCCAGCCACCCACCCACCCACAGGCCGCAACACTAAACTGACAGATTTCTGGGCAGCTCTTTGCACTTGAAATATGGCCTTTTAAGCTTGTGGAGGTGGAAGCTTTTCACAACCTCATGCAGGCGGCGGCCGGGTGTCCATACTCGGTCCCCAGCCGCCAGTATTTTTCCCGGTATCGCCTTCGCCTTCCACAAGCACGGGTCCCACAACATTACCCATGCCCTACCCAGTGCACTTACTAAGAAGGACTGCCTAACCACAAACACGTGGACAGGTGAATGTGGCCAGGGACGGTACGGAGCCAGTCCACAACTTTTTTTGATAAGAGTTGTATTTAGCTCAGTGAAAGGACTGGCATAGAGGGAAACCGTATCTACCCTGAGTGTCATTTCTCCCAGGAAGCCCTCTAAAGCTGCTTGCACTTGAAATGTGGCCTGAACATTACTGCTGGTACTTTTCTGTGGCAATTTTCTTGCCTCCTACCAGCCTGGAATATTTCCAGCAAACTATGGTACAACACCATGGTATTAGCACTGCCCCCAGTACCAGCAGCGAAGCCATCCTCAATTTCCTTCTCTGGAATTTTATTTGGTAGACTGAGTGGCTGCCAAAATAAATTTTCTCACAAAGGAGCTGATGATAGAGTGGCAGTAGGTTCAAGTTTCTCCAGCCTGTTAGATATTAGAGGGTGAACGGCAGCACATTGGATCAGTGGTTAGCACTGAAGTCTTGCAGCACTGGGATCCTGGGTTCAAATCCCAGCAAGGACAACATCTGCAAGAAATTTGTATGTTCTCCCACAGGGTTGGACAGTCCCACCAGAGAATTCTCTGGTGTGCCTTGGCTTCTACCTCAGGAGAGTTCATGATAGCGCTAACTTTGCAGCTGCTATGGGGCTCTTGAGCGGGTGAGAAAGGTTAGCCCTCAGAAACAAATCCTCTGGTGGGCAGAATGTTTTTCAATCTGAAACAGCTTCTCAGTGGGAGTTGTATTTCACAGCATGCCATATTCTTTAGCTCTGTGAAAGGACTGGCATATAGGGAAACCTTATTTACCCCGGTTGTCATTTCTCCGTCACCAGGTTCCACCCACTGTAACACACGACCATGCCTGGCTGTATGTTCAGCGGTGAGAGCCACAGATCAAGCTGCTGTGTTACAGCTTTCAACAACTATGCAGCGCTGGGCGGTTTGTTAATTAAGCATTAAGCATGTTATCTTCAGCACAGCCTGCTGCTGTTTGGCCAAGGCAGTGCAGCAGTGCTGTCAGCTTGTGACTGATGTGGTCATTTCGGAGATGGAGGAGGAGGTGCATGAGCTGAACAATGTGATTACATTGAGGTTAAATTGGTGATGCTATTTTTTATACTAAAGAAAGATCCTATTGTTATGTTTTTTTATGTTATTTTTTATGACAAATGCATTCACCGGGAAAAGTCATTTTAACATTTTACAACCTAATCTGGCAATGTGGTGTCATCAGACACATCCTGTTTTATTTATGATGGAGGGACTCTGAAAGTCATAAAGCCTATTTTTATAGGAACATCAGACGGCCCTTACTATTCTTAAAAGGCCAGCAGTCGGCCCTAGCTATTGTTAGAGAGCCATCAGAGGGCTATGCTTTGTTGTTCCCATTATTAACAAGTGGGTCTCCTATACTGTTATTGCGCATCCAGTGACTGCAAGGGTTGTCAAAAATTTGGACGCAACCTAATACCCCTTTGAAGAGACATAGAGGAGGGTCTCAGTAAAAAAAATGTTCCCATTATAAAGGAGCGGGTCTTCTATAGTGGTAATGCCCATGCTGTGACTGCAAGGGTGGCCAAAATTTTTGAATAAAACACTAACAATTTAAAGACACAAAGAGCATGGCCACAGTAACAAGGTACGACATGTTCCCGTTAGAAAGGAGAGGGTCTGCTATACAGTTATAGGGTATGCAGTGAATCCAACGGCTGACAAATTTTAGGAAAAACCCCACTAAGAATTTAAGGACACACAGAGCAGGGCCACATTAACAAGGTACGACATGTTCCCATTAGAAAGGAGAGGGTCTGCTATACAGTTATAGGGTATGCAGTGAGTCCACCGGCTGACCAAGTTTAGGAAAAAACCCACTAAGAATTTAAAGACACATAGACCAGGCCACAGTAATGACAAATTCCCATTAGAAAGGAGAGAGTCTCCCATAGTGTTGGACTATGCAGTGACTGCAAGAGCTGCCAAAAATTTGGAGGCACTTCAATGGCCCTTGGAAGAGACGTGGAGGAGCGCATCATAAAAAATTGTTACCATTAGAAAGGAGCGGGCCTCCTATACTTGTAATGCCATGCACTAAGTGTATGGGCTGACAAACATTTACTCCTGGGGGGTATACATGAACATACTGTATAAAAAATTTTTTTTACGGGCATCATAAAAATGTAGCGCCCCGAGGGCTCGACCGCTACAGGGGTATTGCACCTCTGCCAGAGGTGTGATATTCCACTCCTGGGTAAGGATGGAGTATGGACCAGGGTTCAGTTAGCTGCATACAGCACACTCACCCCATTTCCGAGGGACAGCTCAACGGTGCTCCCATTAGACAGAAATGCAGGCACGACAGACCATGTCCCTGGCTGGAGTGGGGAGGGGGTAGGAATACCCAGTGATGTAGGAGCAGATAGGGGTTGGTTCCTGAGCGTAGATAGGAGCCCATTGTTTGCTGGTCACCTGGGCTCATGTTCTAGAGGGAGGTATAAAAGGTAGGCACCATCTTAGAACAGTGTTCAGTCAGAGAGAAGAAGTGACAGAGTGGGGGCCTCTGCAAGGGGCTCTTCTCCGTAGGCGGGCCTAGCCTCTGAGGCCCAGCCAGCACAGAGAGAAGAGAAGAAGAGAAGTTCAGTGAGTGGAGTAAGAGAAGGAGTTCAGCCAGAGAGGGCTGACAGGGAGCTGTGGCTCAGTCTGGGCCCAGCTCCACGAGGCAGGCCTAGGGTGAAGGCCAGGAACAGAAAGGAACAAGAACAGAAAGGAACAAGAACAGAAAGGAACAGAAGAGAAAGAGAAAGAGAGAAACAGAAGGGCTCAGGAACAAGACGGCAGAAGGGACCCTAAGAACCAACGAGAATACAGGGTGAAGGGTCAGGCAGATTAAGGGTACCGGATCCCAAGTTGGTGGAGGAGAAACAGCCCTCAGCCAAAGACCGGAGGTCGTGATCATTTATTGGTGCGACACCTCATCAAACCTGCTAGGAAGGCACCATATAGGACAGCGGGGAACGGGAACCACATTTACCCGCACAAGTCTGCGGCAGCTGGACAAAAGTGGGTCACTGGTGAGGCAGGCCAGAGAAAGGATTGAAGGGGTCCTGTGTCATGCTCCTGAACTGCCTGGGGTTGACCGAGCCCCTCACCTGGTGGACGCAGCACGGCTCGGGCGGTCATTGCTGACAGAAGTGACCCGGAGTACATGAACTGTGAGTAAAAGACATTGGACTGCAGTACGTTGTCTGTGTACTCTTTCGCTCCTCCAGCACTAACGGCACTGGGACTCTCTGCACCATCACCCCCACCATCCACTACACTGCCCTGGGGCTGCACTCTTCCCGTGGGGAGTCACACTACCTCAGCTGCATACATCATCAGCCCCAGCGATCTGCCTTGCAGCGGCGGTTCATAATAACCGCAATCCACGGGTGGCGCAGTCGGACATCACTTAGGACGGCTAAAGGACTACCACTGGTCTGACCACCCTGAGCCACGGAACCGGGTCGCCACTACTACCCCCACCGTCTCCCTATTGCCCGGCTCCGAGTGCCCCACGGCCCAGGGGCGAGTCAAACACCCTTAAAAAAAATTATGTGGGTGTTGCATCATGGACCACGGTCACCCTGGTGATATGGTGGTGGAGGATGAGGAGAAGGAGGAGGACAAGAGCAAATAGCCAAAATCAGGAAGCGTATACCCATGTGTGGGTGTGAAAAGGTGCATGGGAATACACCTCCCAAGAAAAGACACTGGATTTGAGTTTATGTTACGCTGCTATCATTCGGTGGTGTTGAGAAGTCTGGCCCAATCCAGCCCTTGTTCATTTTTATAAGAGTCAGCCTGTCAGCATTTTCAGTTGACAGGAGGATGCGCTTATCAGTTATAATTCCACCAGCGGCACTAAAAACCCGATCTGATAAAACGCTGGCGGCAGGGTAGGCCAGGACCTCCAAGGCATAGAGAGCCAGTTCATTCCACATATCTAGCTTGGATACCCAATATTTATAAGGCACAGAGGAATCACGGAGGACGTTGGTACGGTACGGCAAGGTACTCCCTCAGCATCTTCCCAAACTTTGCACTCCTTGTGAGAGTACCCTGCGCCTCAGGGCCTGTGCGATGGGAGGGTCTGAGAAAACTCTCCCAGAACTTTGACAGTGTTCCCCTGCCTCTGCTGGATTGAAGTTGTGTCTCTCTCGCCTGTACTCCTTGGTTGTCGAACGAAGTGTGCCCTCTGCCTCCAGCGTTTTCAGATGGGAATTTTTTTAATAGGTCCGCAACAAGGGCCTTCTGGTACTGCCTCATTTTTGTACACCTGTCCGCCTCAGGAATAAGAGATATAAAGTTCTCCTTGTAGAGTGGGTCTAGAAGTGTCACCAACCAGTAATGACCTAAAATTTTGAGAATGCGAGGGTCATGGGAAAGGCAGCATAACATAAACTCAGCCATGCGTGCCAGACTACTAACAGGCAAGACTTCCGTGTCCTCACCAAGAGGATGACTGACCATGCTCTCCTCCTCCTCCTCTCTGTCCTCTGGCCATCCACGCTGAACAGACGGTATGACAGCTGTGCAGATAGCACCGTCTATAGTGCATGAAACTAGTTCCTGTCCTTCCTCCTCCTCCTCTTCCTCATTGTCACCCAATCCACGTTGGGATGAGATGAGGCTTGGCTGTGTGTAATCACCCTGTATGGTTAATTGCTCCATCTTATCATGCTTCGCCTGCAATGCATCATCTTTGATTGTGAGCAGAGAGCGTTTCAGAAGACAGAGAAGCGGGATGGTGACGCTAATTATGGCGTCATCGCCGCTCACCATCTTGGTGGAGTCCTCAAAGTTTTGGAGGATGGTACATATGTCTGACATCCACGTCCACTACTGAGGTCTTATGTGTGGAGTCTGAACTGAATACCGATAGCCTTTTTGATGCTGGTACTCAACAACTGCCCTCTTCTGCTCACAAATCCTTCCCAACATCTGCAATGTAGAGTTCCAACGTGTGGGGACATCACACACCAGTCTGTGAGCCAGAAGCTGCAAACGCTGCTGAAACACTGCAAGGGCAGCGGAAGCTGTAGCTGACTTTCTAAAATGGGCACACAGGCGGCATACTTTAACAAGCAGATCCGGCAGCTCCGGGTAGGATTTGAGTAACCGCTGAACCACGAGGTTAAGCACATGGGCCAGGCATGGTACGTGTGTGAGCTCGCCTCGCCTCTGAGCCGCCACCAGGTTCCAGCCATTGTCACACGCGACCATGCCTGGCTGTAGGTTCAGCGGTTTGAGCCACAGATCTGCCTGCTCTTTCAGAGCTGTCCATAACTCTTCAGCATTGTGTGTTTTTTCACCTAAGCATATTAGCTTCAGCACAGCCTGTTGCCGCTTGGCCGAGGCAGTGCTGCAGTGCTTCCAGCTTGTGACTGATGTGGTCATTTCGGAGATGGAGGCTGAGGAGGAGGAGCAGGCTGAGGAGCATGAGGTTCAGGAGCTGTAGACCGTGGGGGCAACCCTGATTGACCTAGGGCCTGCAATCCTTGGCGTCGGGAGGACGTGTTCCGTCCCAAGGTCCGACTGGGTCCCGGCTTCCACTATGTTAACCCAGTGTGCCATCAGCGAGATGTACCGTCCCTGCCCACAAGCACTTGTCCACGTGTCCGTGTTTAGGTGGACTTTACCGGTAACTGCGTTGTTGAGGGCACGGCTAATGTTTTGGGACACTTGCTTGTGTAATGTGGGGACGGCACACTGGGAGAAATAGTGGCGGCTGGGGACAGAGTACCGAGGGACGGCCGCCGCCATCAGGTTGCGGAATGCTTCTGTTTCCACAAGCCTAAAAGGCAACATTTCGAGCCAAGCAGTCGTGAATTGTGAGAATTTAGTAGTGTGGCCTGTGGGACGTTGGCTGCATATTTGCGCTTGCATTCCAAGGACTGGAGTATGAACAACTGAACGCTGCGCTGGGACAAGGACATGGACGTGCTTCCTGATGCTGCTACTTGAGAGTGTGCAATGACAGGAGCAGGGCAGGAGGCATCTTTGTACTATGGACAGGGGATTGACTTGCATGCACAACAGCAGAAGAAGCAATGGTGCCACCTGTAGACACTGTTCCTGGACCCTGGTGTTCGGCCCACAAAGTCGAGTGCTTTGCTGCCATGTGCCTGATCATGCTGGTGGTGGTCAGGCTGGTCGTTTTGCCACCCCTGCTGATGCTGGTCTGGCTCGTGATGCAAATGGCCTTTTTGGAGTTATCGGCAGAGTCTTTAAAAAACAACCAGACTCGGGAAGACCTAACAGTTGTAGTGGCAACTTCCTTCATGTTGGTGTTACGGGAAATGGTAGCCTGCCTTCTGTCTGCGGCCACCACACTGCTTCTTCCTGCCTGTTGGGGTGCTCTGCCTCCCTCCCCCTGTGTGCTGCTGTCCTTGCTCTGCATGTCCTCCTGCCAGGTTGGGTCAGTTACTATATCATCCACCACCTCGTCTCCCACTTCTGCACCCTGGTACTATTCCTGACTTTCTGTCAATTGTGTCTCATCATCGTCCACCTCTTATGACAGTTTCCCACCGTCGCCTTCGTGTGACCGTGGCTGCTCAAATATTTGGGCATCGCTACACGTGATCTCCTCTTGCCCCGCTTCAAGTGGACCGGGCGAGAGGCCCGAATCTATAAATGGAAAAGTGAACAGCTCTTCAGATTGTCCAAGTGTGGGATCAATTGTCTCTGGGTACTCGGCATGGTGGGAGGAAGGAGGATCAGGGTGAGGAATATGAGGTCCAGACTCATGGCTACTGAGACTTGACCGTGTGGAAGACAGGGTGGTGGTGGTGGTGGTGGCTAAGTGACTGGAAGCATTATCCGCTATCCAACCAACAACCTTTTGACACTGATCTGGGTTCAATAGTGGTGTGCTGCGGTCCCCTAGAAATTGGGACAGGAAGGTCAGGCGAGAAGATGTGGGTGTTTGTTGTGGCACAATTTCGGCTTGCCCACGGCCTTGTACTCGGCCTCTGCATGCACCATTACCATCACGTCCAGTTCCCCGTCCCTTGCCACGTGCCTTGCCCATTTTAAATGGAGGATAGTATCTTCCACGCTCACTACAAATGATTGAGTTTGAAGCGAAGTTATATGTGATCGGTGTGATGGAGAAAACAGAGTTTTAAATACCTGGCCTGTAGGTAAGTAGTGTGAACAGCAAACTGCTGTGAATTGCTTCACTGACACACTGAAAAAATGGAGGCCAGAAATGGCAGTATTTTCTGACAACGTATATGTGATCTGTGTGACGGAGAAAACACAGTTTTAAATAGCTGGATTTCTAGCGCTCTAATATGGAAAGGACCTGGCTGTATTCTGCAGTGCCAACAAGCAAATGGTGCAGAAAAACGTTGTTCTCTGGATTGCTTTATAAGCAAATAATGAGGATTAAGATCCAAAGAAAAGTATTCCTCGCCCCTGAGACCTGGGCCTTTGTATAGAAATATCTAACAGCAGCAGAAGGCAGATTTGGAATGGAGCCTCTTGTGCTATATGCACTGCAGTCTGCTATATACACTGCCTGCCTGCCTATTTACACTGCCTGCCTGATATATCTGCAGATGGATTAGTCCTCAGAAGGACTGTTTGTTGAGATGTATATGTGTAATGTGCGGTTTTTCTGACTACACTACCTAATGCACGATCAAATCTCTCCCTAACGCAGCATCAGCTCTCCCTACACTGTCTGATCCAGAGTGACTGTGATGAGCATGGCGGCGCCAGGTCAGATATAGACCTGATGACGCTGTGCGGCCAGCCAATCACTGTAATGCCCACAACCAACATGGCTATGGCATTACAGTGCATGGCAGGCAATCCCTGCATGTTCATTGGCTCTGTAAAGAGCACCAAACATGCAGGGATGGGTCCCGACTTCCCGCCCGACCAACCCGGAAATACTCGGTGAGCGCAGAGCATCTCGAGCAGTGAGATACTCGGGCGAGCACCGAGCAGTAGCGAGCATGCTCGCTCATCACTAGTTGTCATTAAGATTTAAAAAGAGAAAACACAGAAATGTGACAGTAAATGGCTTCACCCAACCAATAACCATGAGTGGAGAAAAAGTGTTTTTGTTATCATTCATTTTTTCTGAAACAAGGCCAAGAAAGGAAAAATTCTGCCGGGGTATGTAAACTTTTGAGCAGAACTGTATATGCGCCAGCCCCAGTGTCTCCTATTCTATATACTCCAGCCCCAGTGTCTCCTATTCTATATACTCCAGCTTCTTCTGTGATGTATATGCTCTAGCCCCAATGTATCCTGTGATGAATATACGCCAGCCCCAGTGTCTCCTATTCTATATACTCCAGCCCCAGTGTCTCCTATTCTATATACTCCAGCTTCTTCTGTGATGTATATGCTCTAGCCCCAATGTATCCTGTGATGAATATACGCCAGCCCCAGTGTCTCCTATTCTATATACTCCAGCCCCAGTGTCTCCTATTCTATATACTCCAGCTTCTTCTGTGATGTATATGCTCTAGCCCCAATGTATCCTGTGATGAATATATGCCAGCCCCAGTGTCTCCTATTCTATATACTCCAGCCCCAGTGTCTCCTATTCTATATACTCCAGCTTCTTCTGTGATGTATATGCTCTAGCCCCAATGTATCCTGTGATGAATATACGCCAGCCCCAGTGTCTCCTATTCTATATACTCCAGCTCCAGTGTCTTCTGTGACGTAGCTAATGTAGCCCTAATATCTCTTATGCAGAGGCGTCGCATGATAAAGCAGTGGGACACAAGCTCCCTGCCCTATCACTATCTCTTTCATATGCCACAGATCGCCATAGGCCTGCGGTTAACGAGATGTCAGCATCCTCACGCAGGTGGCTCGGTGACATCATTGTATCGCTCTGCTCTGCTGTCGCGCCATGGAAGAGGAGACAGAGGCCGTGATGTAGGGAATCAGGATTAAGTGAGATATTTTTTTAAATGATCGGGGCAGTGGAGCCATCCTACTATATATCTGGAGTAGTGGGTCCATCATACTACATATGGAGTAGTGGGGCCATTATACTATATGTATGTGGGGCAGTGGGACCATCATAGTATATACAGGTGCATCTCACTAAATTAGAATATCTTCAAAAAGTTAATTTATTCCAGTTCTTCAATATTGTTTCAGTATGCTCCACAATCATGAGGAAGACTGCTGACTTGACAGATGTCCAGAAGGCAGTCATTGACACACTCCACAAGGTCCTAGAGTTCCAATTTTCATTTGGAAATCAAAGTCCCAGAGTCTGGAGGAAGAGTGGAGAGTCCACAATCCAAGCTGCTTGAGGTCTAGTGTGAAGGCTCCACAATCAGTGATGGTTTGGGAGGCCATGTCATCTGCTGGTGTAGGTCCACTGTGTTTTATCAAGACCAAAGTCAGCACAGCCGGCTACCAGGACATTTTACAGCACTTCATGCTTCCCTCTGCCGACAAGCTTTTTGGAGATAGAAATGTCATTCTCCAGCAGGACTTGGCCCCTGTCCACACGGCCAAAAGTACCAATACCTGGTTTACACACAACAGTATCACTGTGCTTGATTGGCAGCAAACTCGCCTGACCTTAACCCCATAGAGAATCTATTATAGAGAATCTATGGGGTATTGTCAAGAGGAAGATGAGAGACACCAGACCCAACAATGCAGATGAGCTGAAAGACAGCTTTTTGTATTGAAGAACTGAAATAAATTAACTTTTTGATGATATTCTAATTTAGTGAGATGCACCTATATATGGAGCAGTGGGACTATCATGCTATATATATGGAGGAGTGGGGGCATCATACTAAATATAGAGCAGTGTGTGTGTGTCACCCCAGGCCTGGATGCCACAAACAATAATCTGTTTCTGAAAGCAGGAGGGAGGTCCCCTGGTTAGGGACAATTAGCATACAGCACCTCCTGTCCCAGGCCAGCAGGGGGAGCTGGCTGCCCCTATAAAAGCTGGAACTGGGGGCAGGGTTAGAGAGAACTGGAAGACCTAGCTCAGGAGTGAGACTAGTCCCAGAGAAGGAGGGACAGTTCAGCTGTAGCTGAGGAGTCCGTGAGGCAGAGGAGAAACTGCAAGCCAGGGACAGAGGCGACGAGAGCCGGTCCTGGCAGAGAACCAATCTACTGGACATTGGGGTCCGAGGCTGTCAGGGTTACAAGCCCAGCAGCAGAGAATCAAGCTGCGAGGGATTTCAGGTCCCTTGGCCTAAGAAGCCTGGAGGCTCCGCCACACAGAGGGACCAGTACATCGAGGAGCAAGCAACAGGTACCCAAGGCCTGAGTCGCAAGCCATACAGGAGAGAAGTACACGGCCAGCTCAGGGACGTGGGCTATTACACCACGAAAAGGGGGATAGTCAGAAAGAGCATAGAGAGAACGGTAGGCCTACACACTCACCCTGACCAGTGGGGCTCGCCCGATTGCTCTCAGACACCCAGGCCCATTCCTAACCGGTACTGTTGGGCCATTAATAATATCTACAATAAAGACCCTGAACTGTTTGAAGCGGACTCTGAACTCTTACTATTGCGGCCTGCACTATCACCCCCAACATCCACCTACACTGCCCTGAGGCTACACTCTTCCCATGGGGAGTTATCCTACCCCTGTGCTGCACACCAACACCAGCCTCAGCGGTCTGCCTTGCAGCGGCGGTTATCTCCAACCGCAATCCACGGGTGGCGTAGTCGGACATTCAAAACACTGATAAATAGACTGCCACCATTTGGTCTGATCACCCTGAGCCACGGGATCGGGTTGCCACTACTACCCCCATCAGCACCGTACACTAGAAGGCCCGGTTCCGGGTACCCCACGGCCCAGGGGGGGAGTCAGCTTTGGCGTAGTCGGCAGAATTGTGACCAACCCGCCACAAACGGGTATTGCGTGCCTGGAAAAGACTCTATACATATCTGAGTGAAGTTTCCCGCCATTTGGGGCCATTTCCCGCCAATCGGAGCCGTTTCCCGCCATCGGGCGCCATCTTCGGGACGATGCGCGGGAAGAAGAGGGGCGTGGACGTCCAAAAACGCGTGAGACCTGAAGCCCCGCCCTACGCTGAGACGCTGCTCAAGGTCCTGGATGGAGATCCAGCGGATGCCGACGTCATCACCGAGCAACGCAAGGTGCTCTCCCAGAGCATCGCGAGGGAAGCCGCGGCCTACAGAAGAGGATCGCCAGAAGGTAGGCCACGGTTAATTAGGAGGGAGGAAGATGTCGGACGCGGAGGGACCCTCTACCACCAGCGTAGCCGCTGCAGCTGTGATGCCGTTTTCCATGCCCTATATCCATAGGCGGATTATAATGAGGGCAATCCGGGCGACCGCCCAGGGCCCCGAGCCTGCAGGGGGTCCGCGGCTCCAGGCGGGGTGTCTAATGCCGGATTGCCCTCATTATATGTGCGGGCCGCCGCGGCACATAGCGGTAGCAGTGGCGGGAGGGGGGGGCCTGGACTGCTCCCCCAGCAGCGGCCACCGCTACTTCTTCATCGGCCGGGCCAGCACTGCAGCAGTTAACTTCCCTGTGCTGGCCCGGCCGCGTCACTGCTAGGAGACATGGCCCTGTGCGCGGCTGTGTCTCCTAGCTGTGACGTCACACAGTGCGCCCCGGCCTGCAGTGCTGCACCGGAAAAGAGAGAGAGCAGGCAGGAGGAATTGAGCCGGGGGATGGTGAGTGTGTGTGTGAGCAGATGTGTGTGTGGGCAGGTGTGTGTGTGTTTGTGGGCAGGTGTCTGTGGGGGCAGGTGTCTGTGTGGGCAGGTGTGTGTGTGTGTGTATATGTGTGTGTGTGTATATGTGTGTGTGTCTGTGTGGGCAGGTGTGTGTGTATATGTGTGTGTGTGTGTGTGGGCAGGTGTCTGTGTGGGCAGGTGTGTGTGTGTGTGTGTGGGCAGGTGTGTGTGTGTGTGTGGGCAGGTGTGTGTGTGGGCAGGTGTGTGTATATAGGTGTGTGTGTGTGTGTTTGCGGGCAGGTGTCTGTGTGGGCAGATGTGTGTGTGGGCAGGTGTGTGTGTGTGTGTGGGCAGGTGTGTGTGTGTGTGGGCAGGTGTGTGTGTGTGGGCAGGTGTGTGTGTGTGTGGGCAGGTGTTGGTGTGTGTGTGTGGACAGGTGTGTATGTGTGGGCAGGTGTGTGTGTGTGGGCAGGTGTGTTTGTGTGTGGGCAGGTGTGTTTGTGTGTGGGCAGGTGTGTGTGTGTGTGGGCAGGTGTGTGTGTGTGTCTGTGTGGGCAGATGTGTGTGTGGGCAGGTGTGTGTGTGTGTGGGCAGGTGTGTGTGTGTCTGTGTGGGCAGGTGTGTGTGTGTGTCTGTGTGGGCAGGTGTGTGTGTGTATATGTGTGTGTGTGTGTGTGTGTGTGGGCAGGTTAGAAATTCTTGCCCTGTTGAACACTACACCTGACTTGAGGCCACCACCTCTTGGTTGTCCAATGTTCTTGCTTCTCTAGGGCTCTTCTCAGATATTCATTATACCAGCTCCCCAGAATACCAAAGTTAGGGTGGGTGACCGCGAGCCCTGGTGGTGGTCATAACTGCGGCCACCCAGGGGCAATACTCCATAACAACAAACCCCTGAGGTGGTGTAGGATGTAAGGACCTATTCACACTACATTCAGCGCTGCATTCAGGTCTTTACACAAGGCTTACAACTGAATCCCTGAAATTCAGGATTGTGCTGTCTGAAATGAGACATCTGAAAGCAGAGAAAATGGAGCCTAAAGATTCAGACTTTAGCCTCGGTTTGCCTTTGTTCAAATCAATGGCTATGTCAAGGCACATCTGAATGCCATTTTTCAGGGATTTAGATAGAAGCCTGGAAAGAGGAGATGAATGCATTGCAAAATTCAGTGTGAATAGGCCCTTATATCTGGAGTCTTGATATTGATGCCACAAGCATTTTACTTGTTTTTAACTTAAAAAAAAAATACACACACACAAATTATACACACACACACACACACACTATACATACACACACAGTATACATACACACACATTATACACACACACACACACACTATACATACACACACACAGATGTGTATGTGGGCAGGTGTGTGTGTGTGGGCAGGTGTGTGTGTGGGCAGGTGTGTGTGTGTGTGATGTCTGTCTGTTTGTGTGTGTGTGTGTGTGTGTGGGCAGATGTCATTGTGTGATGCCTGTTTGTATGTATTTTTGTGTTTCAAATGTGTTTATGCGTGTCTGTATATGTTTGTGTGTGTGTATGACTGCATGCGGCCTCCTGCTGAGTATAGTTGGCGCCGTGCGGCCTCCTGATGTCTCTGGGGGGGCTCCGTGCAGCCTCCCGCTGTGTATAGATGGCTACGTGCGGCCCCTCGCTGTTTATAGACGGCGCCGTGCGCCCCCCCGCTGTGTATAGATGGCTACGTGCGCCCCCCGCTGTGTATAGATGGCTACGTGCGGCCCCCCGCTGAGTATAGATGTCGCCGTGCGGCCTCCTGCTGTGTATAGATCGCTACGTGCGGTCTCCCGCTGAGTATAGATGGCGCTGTGCGGCCTCCTGCTGTCTCTGGGGGGAGCGCCGTGCGGCATCTATACTCAGCAGGAGGCCGACCGTAGCCAGCTATACACGTATACTCAGCAGGAGGCCGCACGTAGCCATCTATACGGTGCCATCTATACACAGCGGGAGGCCGCACGGCGCCATCTATACACAGTGGGAGGTCGCACGGCGCCATCTATACACAGCGGGAGGCCGCACGGAGCCATCTATACACAGCGGGAGTCTCAGTGTTTTGCAAGAGCAGTCAATAAATTCTGCTTGACTAATTCTGAGCACCATAAAGTCTGGTTCGCTTCTAACCTGCTGTCTTCATTTTCAGCTTGCTGAATTCTAACTCATTTACTGTCATTCGAGACGATGCCTTTGCTGGTCTCTTTCACCTTGAATACCTGTAAGTGTTCCACTTAATGTCATATTTTTGATTCTGTTCTTCTTCATCTTTTGGCATGTGCAATTGTATGAGCAAGTATTCATATGAATTTATGACCTACTTAAACCTTGGAGGACCTTAAATTTTATTCAATCAATTTTTTTTCCAGTTTAAAACTATGGGACATATATGTGCCTTGGTCCTCAAAGGGTTTTTAAAGGGGCTGCAAACATAAATATGAAAAAAATAATTCAATTAGTGCTTTTTGTGTTTATTTAATTTTTATTTGAAGTCCATTTTTTTATATACCTTGAAATTAAGCTCTACCCCATGGAATGAAGCCCTACCTACATGACATCTGAGAGCTACATGGATCCCGCTTGTGAGGTGCCTGTCCGTCACTACTATTCAGTTTTAGGGTCCACTCACTAAGCCATATATTCTCTCATGCAAGAGAATAGGGCCAATTAAGCTAATGACACTCGGCTCAAACTCTGTCAGAGCTTCAACTGAGTGTGATCCGATTCTCTCGCAGCACAGATATGGAGAAGATGGAGAACTTACTTTCTCCATAGTCTCTGTGAGTGTTCATCGGACTGCACTTGGATGACATCCGAGTGCAGTCCAATGTTTTACGTGCACCCATAGACTTGTATGGGTGCACATGGTCCGAATATCGAATGAGATTATTTTCTCATGCCAATAATCGCACTGTCCCATAGTATAACATAGGGCCGAGTCCTATCCGATAAAACATCACATAGCATTCGGCCGTGTTATACGACAGTGTGAGCGAGCCCTTAGAGTCAAGGAATATTTACATGCAAATGATGATATTACTCTCCAAGTGTATATTTTTTTAGGCGAGTTCATAGTAAATGCTTTGCATTTTTGACATGTGATCAACTAAAGAGCAAGAAAGATTTAGGACCTCCCCTATAGAGAAACGAAAAATAGTTTGGAGGACTTGCATGTCCTTTTTATTTATTATGAGAAAATCATAAAAGATCCAGTTTTTTAACCATGCTGTGACTTTCTGCTGAGGGAGAGGGAGAGAGCTGCCCTATTCAGAGTCTGTAATAAGACCTGCTGACAAAAGTGTTGAAGATACAGTCTAATGTGAATTAACAATAAAAAAAAAGTTAATTTAACAAATGGCTTGTATTTTTTTTAATACAAACTTTTTTGTCTTTACAGCTCTTTTAAAGGGAATCTGTCATCAGGTTTTTGCCACCTAATCTGAGAGCAGCATAATGTAGGGTTAGAGGCACTGATTCCAGTAATGTGTCACTTACTGGGCTGTTTAGTGTTGTTTTGATAAAATCATTGATTTGTCAGAAGGTAATTATCACTAGATGACTAGTAAGTTCTGTAGGACCCCACCCCCATCACTGATCAGTAGATTTCTGTGTACACTGAGCATGGGCAGAAAGCTGCCAATCAGTGGTGTGGGTGGGGCTATACAGAGCGCAGCATTCAGAGAGCTGCTAGATCTGCAGCAGATAAAACTGTGATTTTCTCAAAATGGCAACAAGCAGCTGAAAAAGTGACACATCGCTGGAATCAGGGTATCTGCCCCAATATTGTGCTGCTCTCAGATGAGGCAGCACAATTAATATTATGCCAAATTAATTTCCCATGAACTATCACATGATCTATCACAGGGGATCATGTGACATGTCACGTGATAAATCAGGTGTGTGGAGGGGGCCCGCGCCTTCTAAACTGCCCGGGGCCCTTGCTACTCTTAATCCACCCCTGCCTATATCCCCGGAGCGGCCTGGATGCCCAGTATGCTGGCGAGTCGCATACCTTGGGTGACTTTAAAGAAAGGCTGTATAGACTGTTCAAAGTTTATCCCCTGACAGAAGAACAGAAGGTAAGCATACTGATAGGGCAGTTAACTGGTGCGGCCCAGCGGGAGGTAAAGTCTTGGACAGCTGAGGAGAAAAGGACTGTAAGGGGGGTTCTGACCCGTCTACGGGACACCTTTGATACCCGTACCTCAGCAGAAATCAAAATGCGGTTCTATGGATGTAAGCAGCGAGCTCAAGATAGCATCCGAGATTATGCCCTAAATTTACAGGAAGCCTTGGGGGCAATTAAGCAAGCTGACCCTGGCAGCGTGCAGGATACAGATAAACTATTGACTGACCAGTTCATAGAAGGTCTGCTGTCCAGCGCCCACAGAACCCAGCTGCGCCTCATGGCCCTACAGAACCCCGATTTGACTTTTGCACAGTTCAACGATAGGGCCATCCGGGTGCTCCGAGAACCTGCACCGGGTGGCGCTGTAGCTTCCCGGCGCCCTGCCATCCCTTACCACCAGGGGGCGGCACCCTATCCCGCAGACCTTGTGGGGGCTGATGCGCAGGCCCTAAATCCATCCCCGCCTGCAAACCTGCACCATCAGGTCCAAGAACTAACAAAGAGTGTTGCTGCATTGTCCAGGACCGTACAGTCGTTACAGATGGACCCGTCAGGACCAATCAAGCTGGCTTCCAGTCCGGAGGATGTCCCGTGGCGTCGACGGAGGAGGATCCCGTCGTTCAGAGGGAGGCCCGCCGATCATTACACTGAGGATGGACAGCCGATTTGCCGCCGTTGCAGCCAGCCGGGACACGTAGCCAGGTACTGTACTTTAAATGGGTCCGACCTGGGGCAAAGGGCCAACCCCCAGGTATAAGGTCATCAGGCCCATCTAATTGGCGTGGTAAGTAGGCAGGGGAACGCCCGGTTTTACCCGTAGTGCTGGACGGTATCCCCATGAGTGCACTGCTGGACACCGGGTCCCAAGTGACTACCATCCAATATGTACTTTTCAAGCAGTACTGGAGTGACACTGATATAACTCGTTATCCAGATGATGACTTGAGCATCATCGCCAGCAATGGTCAACCCGTGCCGCAGGTGGGGTTCAGAGAGATGACCATTAAGATTGGTAAAGTTGAACTGCCGGCACAGGGAGTGATCATTGTGGACATTGACCGTCGAGAAAGTCACCCTAAAATAACCTTGGGTACTAATGTGATTGAAAATTGTCTTTCAGAAGCAATTGTAATTTTGCAGCAGGTGGCGATGAATGTGAGCTCCAGCCAGCAGAGGGTCCTCCAGAAGGAGATAAGAGCCCTGATGAGATGGCAACAGGTAGAACTGTCTGGTGGTGAGATCGGTAGCGTGAGGAATGGATGAGCGACCCGTTCCCCATTGCCATGCCCCCCAAAAGTGAAATGATCTGGTGTCGGAATGCAATCGGGTTAAGAGGGAGAGACTACCAAGCCATGGTAGAACCCGTGTACTCAGACAGCAGGCCCACCATTTTGACAGCCCAGGGGGTGGTCGATGTCCGCCATGGAAGGGTGCCCGTCTGGATCTTAAACATTGGGGAAAGGGAAGTACACTTGCCTTGGTACGCTACACTAGCCAAATTGTATACTGTTGAACACAATGCTGTCAGGGCCATGGAACCCTTGCCTCCATCTCCCCAAGCAGAGGGTAATGGTTCCCAGAAACCCAAGGAGGACTGGTGCCAGAAACTCCACGTGGGTGCTGACTCCACTCCCTTGCACCAAAAACAAGGAGTCTACCGGGTGGTTCAAGAGTACGAGAGAATCTTTAGTAAGCACCCGCTAGACTTCGGCAGAGTGAAAGGGGTAGAACACCACATCCCCATGGGGAGCCACCCACCAATAAAAGAAAGATACAGATCTGTACCACCCCGCACACTATCAGAACGCAAAGGGCATGCTGAGAGAAATGAAGGAAGCCGGGGTCATTAGAGACAGTTGTAGCCCCTGGGCAGCCCCCTTGGTTCTGGTTAAAAAGAAAGACTGTACTATGAGAATGTGCGTGGACTATAGAGAAGTCAATCGTATCACCCATAAAGACGCATACCCGTTGCCTAGAATAGAGGAGTCTTTGGTCGCACTAAAATCAGCTAATTTCTTCTCTACTTTGGACCTTACTAGTGGGTACTGGCAGGTTCCTGTGGCAGAGGCTGATAAGGAGAAGACCGCCTTCACCACCCCGATGGGATTAAGTGAATTCAACTATATGCCGTTCGGGCTCTGCAACGCACCCGGGACCTTCCAGAGGCTGATGGAATGCTGTCTAGGGCACCGAAACTTTGAGACGGTCCTACTTTACCTGGACGACGTGATTGTCTATTCGAAGACTTACGAGGACCATCTAAAGCACCTGGCCGAGGTGTTCGATGCCCTGGCAGGCTTTGGCATGAAAGTGAAACCCTCCAAGTGCCATCTGTTAAAGCCGAAGGTACAGTACCTGGGACATGTGGTGAGTGCAGAAGGAGTAGCCCCCGACCCTGACAAAATCACGGCAATAAAGAACTGGCCAAGCCCCTCTAACATAAAAGAAGTGAGGCAGTTCCTCGGGTTGGTAGGCTACTACCAAAGGTTCATCCCCAGGTTCACCAAGATGGCAGCCCCTATGCAGGACCTCCTTATAGGACAATCTAAGACCAGAAGCCAAAAGCCACCCTTCAAGTGAGACAAGCCGGAAGAGGAGTCCTTCCGCCAGCTGAAGATGGCCCTCACGGGGGATGAGATCCTGGCCTACCCTGATTATGGCCAGCCTTTTATCCTCCACACAGACGCCAGTAATGTGGGGCTGGGAGCCGTACTGTCACAGAACCAACAGGGCAGAGAAAGGGTGATCGCGTACGCCAGCCGGAAGCTGAGGCCCACCGAGAGAAACCCGGAGAATTACAGCTCCTTTAAGCTGGAGTCCTTGGCAGTGGTGTGGGACGTAACAGAACGTTTCAAGCATTACCTGGCCTCTGTGAAGTTCACTGTGTACACGGACAACAATCCGTAGACACATCTGGACAATGCGAGACTTGGTGCCCTAGAGCAGCGGTGGATGGCCCGGCTAGCAAACTATGACTTCACCATCAAGTACCGGGCAGGCCGAGACAATGCCAATGCAGATGCCCTATCGAGAATTCCCCACTTGCCTGATGAGGGAGAAGATCCAGACGAGTTGGAGGAAATAGAGCTCCCTGCATTCCACCGGTACGGGGCCACTCAGTACTCCCACCGTGTAAGAGACAAAGACTTGACCACTGTCATGTTCAATCCCTTACCTCACCACGGCTGGGCTGAAACGCAAGATAGTGACCCTGCAATTCGCCTGGTGAAAGACCTGTTGACCCAGGCAGACGCTAGCCCTGGCTCGGACGCTCCAGAGGAAGCCAAGCAGTTATGGAAGGAGAAAAGCAGGCTATTCCTCTACGAAGGTAAGCTGTGCAGAAGGCTTGTCAACCACCGGACGCACGAGCTGACCTGGCAGGTAGTGGTCCCGAGACGAGATGCAGCAATGGTCCTGGAGGCCTACCATGACAGAGCGGGACACTTCGGGTGGAAGAAACTGGAGTTCCTACTGAGAGAGCGGTTCTACTGGGTCGGAATGAGAGGGGCCATAGAGAAGTGGTGCAGGGACTGCGGCCCATGTAACCTCAGAAGGAAGGACGGTACCAGCCAGAAGATGCCCTTGATGCCCATCATCACCAGGCAGCCTCTTGAGCTGGTAGCTCTGGACCATGTGAAACTGGCTCCAAGCCGGTTGGGCTACGTCTATGCCCTGACAATAGTGGACCACTATTCCCGGTTCCTGGTGGTGGTTCCTGTTAAAGACTTGACAGCCCAAACAGCGGTCAGAGCCTTCCAACAACACTTCTGCCGTCCACACGGGTATCCGGAACAGGTCTTGACAGATCAAGGTCCAGGGTTTGAGGCTGAAATCTTCCAGGAGTTCTGCAACCTCTACGGCTGTAAGAAGATTCGGACAACGTCTTACCACCCACAAACCAACGGACTATGTGAGAAAATGAATAATATCGTCATTGATCTCCTCAAAACGTTGCCCCTGGAAGAACGCAGCCTGTGGCCGGAGAAGCTGCCAGACCTGATAGACTTATACAACCATATCCTGGTGAATGCTACAAATTGCACCCCGGCTTACCTGATGAGGGCAAGACCAGGTAAGCTGCCGATAGACCTGGAGATGGGAGTCCTGACCCCCGAGGACACCTCCCCAGACGCGGACTGGGATACGGAACGGCGGCTACAGTACAAGAAGGTACAGGAGAGTGTGGACAGGAGTCTGGCTCAAGCGAGAGAAAAGCAAGAGAGGCTCTTCAACCAACACGCCCCTGCTGGTCCCCTGGAACCTGGTGAGCAGGTCCTGAAGCGGAAGAGAAGGCTTCACAAGCTAGATGACCAGTGGGAGAGCGACCCGTACACAGTACTGCAGTCCAACCACAACAACCCGAAGGTATGTGTAATTACCAAGGATGGAGGAGAAACCACTAGCACCGTCTCCAGAGACCACCTAAAAAGGTGCCCCAAGCAACTACAGAGTGCAGGAGAAGATCAAGATGACCTTGAACCCGCAGAAGACAAGAAAGAAATGATCAGCACAGTTCTTGGAGAGTTCCCCCGGTCCTGGACTCGGATAAATGATGCAATAGTGGTACCCGTCCTACACTTCCTTCAACCAACCCAGCAGGAACCTACAGGAGAGCAGGAGGAATTAGAAGACCAAGCAGCCCTAGAGGCAGAAGAACCCATGCCAGCAGCCCAAGAGAGTCAACCCTCTGCTGACAGTGAGCCTGCCATACCTGCGGTAAGCCAAAGGACCCGCAGATAGCTGCCTGCACTGCCTGTAAACCCAGCTAGAAGCTGTACCCTGAATGCTAGTGGGGAAAGTCAGGTTAGACCACCACCAGACAGTGGGTTACGCAGGTCAACCCGGAGCACTAGGGGGCAAATACCAGCTCGCTGGAAGATCTAAATGCTGTATATTGTAAATGTTTTATGTTTGTTGCCTGGTTGCTAATTATGTTTTTCCAGTCTTTCTAGTTCATGGACTAACAGGTTATGGACGCTGAATAACCGGAACTGTCTTGTAGATAGTTGCACTTGGTGCCCTCTTTCGAAGATGGCCACGGAAGAAAAATCTGTCCGGTGTGGCCTCCTTGTGGCCCAAAGTAGAGAGCTCAGCCTTGTCGCCACGCCCAAGGCCAGGAACTTGGGGTTTATGGAAACAGGTCCCCACACCGTGGAAAACTTCACCTTGTTGGGTGACATGGACACCTGGTCACGGAAGCGCTGTGACCTCAAGGACAAAATATACTTGTGTATATGTTATGTTGTCATTTATACCCTGTATTTGTGGTTCCTGTTTAGTCCGAAGTACTAAATTTTACTAGGGGAGAATGTGTCACCCCAGGCCTGGATGCCACAAACAATAATCTGTGTCTGAGAGCAGGAGGGAGGTCCACTGGTTAGGGACAATTAGCATACAGCACCTCCTGTCCCAGGCCAGCAGGGGGAGCTGGCTGCCCCTATAAAAGCTGGAACTGGGGGCAGGGTTAGAGAGAACTGGAAGACCTAGCTCAGGAGTGAGACTAGTCCCAGAGAAGGAGGGACAGTTCAGCTGTAGCTGAGGAGTCCGTGAGGCAGAGGAGAAACTGCAAGCCAGGGACAGAGGCGACGAGAGCCGGTCCTGGAAGAGAACCAATCTACCGGGCATTGGGGTCCGGGGCTGTCAGGGTTACAAGCCCAGCAGCAGAGAACCAACCTGCGAGGGATTTCAGGTCCCTTGGCCTAAGAATCCTGGAGGCTCCGCCACACAGAGGGACCAGTACAGCGAGGAGCAAGCAACAGGTACCCAAGGCCCTAGTCGCATGCCATACAGGCGAGAAGTACACGGCCAGTTCAGGGACGTGGGCTATTACACCACGAAAAGGGGGATAGTCAGAAAGAGCATAGAGAGAACGGTAGGCCTACACACTCACCCTGACCAGTGGGGCTCGCCCGAATGCTCTCAGACACCCAGGCCCATTCCTAACCGGTACTGTTGGGTCATTAATAATATCTACAATAAAGACCCTGAACTGTTTGAAGCGGACTCTGAACTCTTACTATTGCGGCCTGCACTATCACCCCCAACATCCACCTACACTGCCCTGAGGCTACACTCTTCCCGTGGGGAGTTATCCTACACCTGTGCTGCACACCAACACCAGCCTCAGCAGTCTGCCTCGCAGCGGCGGTTATCCCTGACCGCAATCCACGGGTGGCGTAGTCGGACATTCAAAACACTGATAAATAGACTGCCACCATTTGGTCTGACCACCCTGAGCCACGGGATCGGGTTACCACTACTACCCCCATCAGCACCGTACACTAGAAGGCCCGGTTCCGTGTACCCCACGGCCCAGGGGGCGAGTCATGTGCATCAAATTATACATACAGATATGGGGCAGTGGGGCTTCATACTATATACAGGTGCTTCTCACAAAATTAGAATATCATCAAAAGTTAGTTTATTTCATTTCTTCAATGCAAAAAGTGAAACTCCTATATTATATAGAGTCATTACACACAGAGTGATCTATTATATAGAGTCATTACACAGAGGGATCTATTATATAGAGTCATTACACACAGAGGGATCTATTATATAGAGTCATTACACAGAGGGATCTATTATATAGAGTAATTACACACAGAGGGATCTATTATATAGAGTCATTACACAAAGAGGGATCTATTATACAGAGTCATTACACACAGAGTGATCTATTATATAGAGTCATTACACACAGAGGGATCTATTATATACAGTCATTACACACAGAGGGATCTATTATATAGAGTCATTACACACAGAGGGATCTATTATATAGTCATTACACACAGAGGGATCTATTATATAGAGTCATTACACACAGAGGGATCTATTATATAGAGTCATTACACACAGAGGGATCTATTATATAGAGTCATTACACACAGAGGGATCTATTTTAAGTGTTTATTTCTGTTAATGTTGATGATTATAGCTTACAGCCAATGAAAACACAAACGTCATTATCTCAGTAAATTAGAATACTTCATAACAACAGCTTGAAAAATGTTTTTAAAATCCGAAAAGGTGGCCTACTGAAATGTATGTTTAGTAAATGCCCTCAATAGTTGTTCGGGCTCCTTGTGCATCAATTACTGCATCAATGCGGCAATGTGGCATGGAGGGATCAGCCTGTGGCACTGCTGAGGTGTTATGGAAGCCCAGGTGGCTTTGATAGCAGCCTTCAGCTCATCTGTATTGTGGGGTCTGGGGTCTCATCTTCCTCTTGACAATACCCCATAGATTCTCTATAATAGATTCTCTATGGGGTAAAGGTCAGGCGAGTTTGCTGCCAATCAAGCACAGTGATACTGTTGTGTGTAAACCAGGTATTGGTACTTTTGGCAGTGTGGACAGGGGCCAAGTCCTGCTGGAGAATGACATTTCCATCTCCATAAAGCTTGTGGGCAGAGGGAAGCATGAAGTGCTGTAAAATGTCCTGGTAGACGGCTGCGCTGACTTTGGTCTTGATAAAACACAGTGGACCTCCACCAGCAGATGACATAGCTCCCCAAACCATCACTGATTGTGGAGACTTCACACTAGACCTCCAGCAGCTTGGATTGTGGCCTCTCCACTCTTCCTCCAGACTCTGGGACCTTGATTTCCAAATGAAATGCAAAATTTACTTTTCATCTGAAAACAACACCTTGGGCCACTGAGCATCAGTCCAGGTCTTTTTCTCTTTGGCCCAGGTAAGACGCTTCTGGCGTTGTCTATTGGTCATGAGGGGCTTGACACAAGCAATGCGACACTTGTAGCCCATGTCCTGGATACGTCTGTGTGTGGTGGCTCTTGAAGCAGTGACTCCAGCAGCAGTCCACTCCTTGTGAATCTCCCCCAAATTTTTGAATGGCCTTTTCTTAGCAATCCTTTCAAGGCTGCGGTTATCCCAGTTGCTTGTGCACCTTTTTCTACCACACTTTTTCCTTCCAAGTCCATTAATATGCTCAGATACAGCACTCTGTGAACAGCTGCTTCTTTAGCAATGACCTTTTGTGGCTTACCCTCCTTGAGGAGTGTGTCAATGACTGCCTTCTGGACATCTGTCAAGTCAGCAGTCTTGCCCATGATTGTGGAGCCTACTGAAACTGACTAAGGGACCTTTTTAAATGCTTAGGAAGCCTTTGCAGGTGTTTCTTGTTAATTCTAATTTACTGAGATAATGACTTTTGTGTTTTCATTGGCTGTAAGCCATAATCATCAACATTAGCAGAAATAAACACTTAAAACAGATCACTCTGTTTGTAATGACTCTGTATAATATATGAGTTTCATTTTTTAGGATTGAAGAACTGAAATAAATTCACTTTTTGATGATATTCTAATTTTCTGAGAAGCACCTGTATGTAGCAGTGCGGCAATTATACTATATACAGTCAGGAGTATAAGTACTTGATACACTGAAAATTTCGAAAGTTTTTCCACCTACAAAGAATGAAGAGGTCTGTTTTGTTCTACTTAACTGCTGCAACTTGGACCTTTAACAGGATTTATATTTCACCTATGAGAAAGCATACTATGTGTATTTGGCAGATTAACTCAGGCTTGTTTATGATAAACTGAATACATGGATTGGAGTCCTATTTGTATACAGAATATTGACTATTAATGCTGGCAGAGTAAGTCTTAGGCTATATTCACACTAGGTGTTTTTTTTCTGCAGCAAAACATAATCTCTTGGCAGGAAAGAAGTAGTGTCAAAAACGCAGGTTTTGGTGTGTTTTTTTGCAGTGGCTCTTGGTGCATTTTTGGTGCGTTTTTCAGGATCCCAAAGTTCAGCTTTGCTTCCACCATAGACACATGAAAACAGGTCACCATTGCAAGACATATGTTCATGAAAAAGTACACATTACAAATGTAATAGGGGGGGGTGAATTGGTCTGGAATAGTTTATCTAAGACCCTGGCAGTGCATTGAATTTGTAGGACACTATTTACTTTCACATTATGGTTTGCCATTGAGTTGCTCAGGCATTGTTCATTTTCACACCTCCCTGGGCCACACGTGTTGTTCAATCTCACACCTAGCTCAACCAATGTTTACTTTGTAGGCATCACTAATTTAATTAAACTGTAATAATCCAAGCTGCTATATCAGGTGACCAAGACAAGATGGTTTAAACTTGGGAAAATCACAAAAGTAAATGTGTGTCACATACTTGCTTTTTTCACTAAAAACGCAGCAAAATGTTCACACTAGGCTTTTTTTCAGCATTTTTTTCCACCACCCTTTTTTTTAATGGGTGAAAAACGCTGAAACAAGTGACATACTCTATTGCAAAAAGCCATGGAAAGCACAAAATACTGAGGACAAATAAGCAAGCTTTGTGCATGAGATTTCGGAAATCTCATAGACTTTGTTGGTACTGTAAAACGCAGCTGAAAATTTGCATAAAAAAGCCCGCTAAAAAAACGTCTAGTGTGAATATAGCCTTGTATAACAGTTCGCCAATGAGTTAGGATATATGACCACGATGCAGAAATGCTGCGGATTTTTCCTAAGCGTTTCTGCATCTCCCTGGATTGTCAAGCGCTTTGCCAAGTGATTTTAGCATCACTTGGAAAAGTGCTTGACAACTTGGTCACACTATATAATTCCATGCAACCGGCATGGATTTATATAGTGTGACCAAGTTACAATGCTGCAAATGCAGCATCAATAATAAAAAAAAAGAATAATAATGGTGAAAAATAAAAAAAAAACATTATACTCATCTTCCGATGGTCCTCGATCTTCTTCTCCGGTGCGTCCGGTGTCTTCGGCGGATCACGGTGCTGTAAAAGGACCTTCCATGACGTCATTTAGTCATGTGACAGGTCACGCGACCGCCGATGTCAGCGGTCGCGTGACCTGTCACATGACTAAATGGCATCATGGAAGGTCATTTTACCACCGCGAGCAGCCGAAGAGCCAGCAGCACCGCCGGGAGCAGACAGGGGCCATCAGAAGGTAAGTATATGTTTATTTTTTATTTTAATTCTATTTTAACTACAGGTACTATGGTACCCGGGTCTGGAGGAGAGTCTCTTCATCTCCTGACCCGGGTACCATCCATGCATTGAGTCGTATAGTATCCACATGTGTATTTTTAGTCATTCGGATGTTATGCGTTCCAATGCAAGTCAATGGCGGCTAAATCGCAGCGACTCTGCAAAATTAAAGGACGTGCTGCGGATTTTTCCGCAATGATAATCCGCAGCGGAAATCTCTGCAGCATGTGCACAGCACATGCGGATTATCATTGGGAACCATTGCAGACCTATCACCAAGCGTTTTTTAAGTGTTTCCGCGGCGGAAGTTACGCTGCAGAAACGCCTAAGAAACGCATAGTGGGCACACAGCCTTAAAAGTTCTATGGTGAAGAAAAACACGTGAGATAATAAATGCGAAATATACAATATTTCCCATATGACTGAGGATATCTTTAGGGTGTATTCACTGTTTTTTCTTCTGCAGCAATAAATGCTGTGTTTTACAGCACCATCTTAGTGAATGACATTTCTGAAATCTCATTCACATGCTGTTTTTTTTGCATTTTTTTAAAATCTGCAGCTTGTCAAGTCTTTCAGAGGTTTTGCAGCATTTTTCACCCATTCAAATGAATGGAAAAAAAAACACAAGTAAAAACACCTGAATTTTAAGCAGCGTTTTTCCTGCCTCCTTTGATTTTTGAGGTAGAAAAAAAATGCTGCCAAAATCCAACTTGTGAACACACCTTTATCCTGGTTGTGTTCTAATTGGATATAAAATAGAACGGCCATGATAACATGGGTAGTTAATTGTATGGTGTTTTCACTTTATATATTACCAGGCCGCATTCTATTTGCGCAGAGCTGCTCCGTGAAGATTCTATCACAAGATTCCGTGATGACATCACAGGTGATGGTGACATCACTGCTCACAGTCGCTATATATACAATGCACATAGGCTCACCCGTGCCTTTCTTGGCTCTATAGTGACTGATAGCACTT
Organism: Phyllobates terribilis; assembly: GCF_046119375.1. Classification (NCBI taxonomy): domain Eukaryota; kingdom Metazoa; phylum Chordata; class Amphibia; order Anura; family Dendrobatidae; genus Phyllobates; species Phyllobates terribilis. Next base: position 357,177 of record NW_027363287.1, read on the forward strand.
GCAGTTTTTCACTATGGCTGGAATTGTTTTGGACATTTCTCAGGTAAAAGCACTATTGTTGATCCTTATGATCAATCGTCCTAACAGTGTGCTTCTACCACCCGATGGCGTCCTCAGCTTCACTCACCGGCTGGTGATGGAGCTAGTAAAGGATTGCGTGACCAAACACCGACAACGTCGTCTAACGTCAGACTATCTGACGGATTTACTTCAGAACATCAGGACATTACTACACCAGGTAAGTGGCGGACACTCTGCACAGAACATCTCAATATTAATAGATAATAATGGAGGGATAGAAGCTTTTTCTTCTAATATATCGTATTTTGCAGACCATAAGACGTACCAAAAATTTTTGGGAGGTAAATAGGAAAAACATTTATTATAATAAAATGGGGGTCTGTCTTATAGTCCTGTCTTATAGTCCGAATTTTCGGTTTCTTACTGAGGGGGGTGGTGGCAGTGGAGCGAGGTCACAGGAGGCAGAGTCGCTGCTGCAGGAAGTCGGCAGTAGGAGTGGGGCGCTGCTGTGGGCCCCAAGCTGGGAGGAGCGGGGTGTCCAGAAGGTGCGAGGCTGCGGGCCCTGGGCTTCAAGGAAATGTTAGCGGTAATTCAGGAGGGGAGGCCCTGCTCTGCTTATTGATTTCTCTGCAGTGGGCTTCAAGAAGTAGGCTGCTGGAGATGGCCAATACACAAATTGAGATCTCAGCTCGTCATTGAGCCGAGATCTAAATCTGCACATGCACTGCCTCCAGCGGCCATTTGCCTGAAGCCCACCGCCAGAAAATCAATGGGCAGAGCGGGGACTCCCCTCCTAAATCACCGCTAACATTTCCTTGAAGCCCAGGGCCCGCAGCCTCGCACGTCCTGGACACCCCGCTGGCCCGCAGGAGCGCCCCATTTCTACTGCCGGCTTCCTGCAGCAGTGACCCCACCTCCTGTGACCTCACTCCACCACAGCCACCCCCCTGGTAAGCTACATTCAGACAATTATTATTATTAATAATCTGTCTGATATGCTGGGGTGGAGAGCTCCAGAGTAGGGGGGATGCACGGGAGAAATCTTGTATGCGATTGTGGGAAGAGGAGATAAGAGGGGAGTAGAGAAGAAGATCTTGTGAGGATCGGAGGTTGCGTGCAGGTAAGTACCGGGAGACTAGGTCACAGATATATGGAGGAGACAGGTTGTGGGTGGCTTTGCATGCCAAGGTTAGGGTCTTGAACTGGAGTCTCTGGGTAATGTGGAGCCAGTGAAGGGATTGGCGGAGCGAGGGGAAAAGCCAGGGAATAGCGGGGGGACAGGTGGATTAGTCAGACAGCAGAGTTTAGGATAGATTGGAGGGGTGCGAGAGTGTTAGAAGGGAGGTCAAAAATTTTGGAAAAAAAAGCATCTTATAGTCCATAAAATACGGTAAAACACAACGAGTCCCCAAATACAGTATGTAGTCATTGTATCTGCAGACAGAGAACCGATGTCACATACAATTTCCGCCTCCATTCTGACCGCTCTCATCTGAAAATTCTCTTTTCCATTTTTCCTTCTTTATAGGCTGAAGAAAGATCTCAGACTGAAGATTTGGCTGTCTTTAAAGAACTGGCCGAAAAAGTCCTGTCTATACTAGAACGCTCATTGGAACGCCCGGTAAGGATCAATATTAATAGACGTATCTTAATCCACCGTATCTGAGGAGACTTTCTGAGAAAAGGTCTGAAGATGGCGCGGGATTTGTATCGTTACAATTGGTGCATCTGTAAATGTTGGTTTAGTCCTTCATGATTTATGTATTTGGTGATTTAGTAAAATCTTCCACATATTAATTATATATATTATATCTATCAGGAAACAACAGGAGGCGACGCCAAATATGGGCAAAATGTGAGCCCGAAAATCCCTGACCCTAATAGGAGTCAGCCGGAGCTGAACAGCGATCTGATTACAGGTGAGCGATCACCCGACCTTCTACAAGGAATGTCCAGATATTACAGAGGACGGAGGATAATGTTAGATTTACTCTCTACTCTGTGTAATGGGAACCTGGCAGCACATTGTTACATATAGAAGTAGTGGTGTGACGGTATAGGCCATTGTCCCCTAATAATAATTGTTTGTAGAAATCCAATGTGCCAGTCAGGAGAAATGTAAAGTAGACACCATATTCAAATTAGAATGGAAGTGCACTGGGGGCGTGAAAGAAGAAATCCAAGTGCAGTGACACGCCCCCAGTGCACTTCCAGGCTAATTTGCAAATCTCTCCTATGTTTCAGCTCTCTTACCATCACTCGTATGTGCAGCGTGGGTGGGGGCTTCCTCATTCATGTGATGGAGGGTCCATTCTGCAGTGCTATAGCAAGTAACATGAAATAAATTAAATTTAAATTGCATTACTGCTCTAGAAAATGGGAAAAAACTAAGATACTGAGCACATAATTTGGCCAATTCATGAATGCCCAGCAGCCAATGACAAGGCGATCTTTTTGTTGGAATCCTCTCCTAATGTGAATCCTCTCCTAGGCTGAAGCCTACATTTATATGGGTAGGTAGGATCCTGTTGTAATTAAAACCACCCCGGGCTGATGTGTGGAGATAGGTTCCCAGCAAAAAAGGTCGCCTTGCCGTGACTGCTAGGCATGCACCCAGCAAAAGAAGGTCGTCTTGCCGTGACTGCTGGGCATGCACCCAGCAAAAAAAAGGGTCACCTTGCCGTGGCTACTTGGCATGCACCCAGAAAAAGAAGGTCGCCTTGCCGTGGCTGCTGGCCATGCATGAATTGGCCAAATTATGTGCTAAGTATCTTCCTTTTATCCTATTTTCTACAGCAGTAATGCAATTCAAATTTAATTTATTTCATGTTTACATGCTATAGCGTTACAGAGTGCAACTTTGTTAGTTATATATTTGGATGGCTACTCTTAGTATGCACCTGTTCACACCCATTTTCTTTTCGGAAGTGATGGTCAGTCTTTTGTTATTTATGAAGGGGTTCCTCCATCATTTACATTACATTTATCTATGGATTCCCCGTATATTCTCATATTTAGAATCCCCATATAACGAGTATTAATCCCATTTACAGACATCTTGTCATTTCTCCGTTTTATTGCTGTATTATCTATGTAGGAATAATATCCTCTAATACATTTCATTTCTTCATCATTATTTTAGAAACAACTGAGCTGTCGAATCCTAACAATGGAATTAGTGAGATCCCGGAGATCCAAGAATCCGTAAGTATCATAGAGGGGGATGCGTGTGTATCATCAGATCATGGGGTGTGAATGACTCGTCCAGTATTATCCCCCATACAACCATGGGACGTCTCTATTCTAAGTGTAGATGACCCTATGGTGTTAATTACATTTGAATTACAGGGAATCTGTCACCAGGTTTATGCTATTTGGTCTGAGAGAAGCATGATGCAGGGACAGAGACCCTGATTCCATGTGTTGATTACTTTACTCGGTGGAGTAGTTGTGATAAAATCACTATTTTTTTCTGCTGCAGAGCTCTGAATGCTGAGTCTTGTATAACCCCGCCCACACCATTGATTGGCAGCTTTCTGTGTACACTGTGCATAGGCAGAAAGCTGCTAATCAGTGGTGGAGGCAGGGGTACAGAGCAATAGGACTACCTGGCTAGACAGATAGTCTTCTAGTGATAATCTACTGATTTTATTGAAACAGCCACACACAGCCTAGTAAGTAACACATCACTGGAATCAGGGTCTCTGCCCCTACATCATGGTGCTTTCAGAATACATAGCAAACACCTGGTGACAGATTACCTGTAAGTCCTCCTCTGTGTGATCTCCCACATTATCCAGAATGTTATAGTAATGTATGATGACCGTTGCAGGGCGGCTCCAGGATTTCGTGGGCCCTGGGCGAAAGAGTCTCAGTGGCCCCTTTAACACATACCACGATTCATGATGCACAGATACCGCAGATAAATATATATATATATATATATATATATATATATATATATATATATATATATAGTACAAGGCCGAAGATTTCACTTCTTACATTACATGAGCGATATCTATTGTAAATTCCACAATAACTCAGAAAGCGGCGAATCCTCACAGCTCACAGTGCAGACCGGACAGTAATGTCCTCCACACAGTATAATGGCACCACATAGTCCTCTATACCGTATTATGAGCTCCATATATTGCTCCATATAGAATAATGGACCCCATAAAATGCTCCACGCAGGCTGTGCCCCCATATAATGCCCCATGCAGGCTGTGACCCCACACATAATGCCCCATGCAGGCTGGCCCCCCACATAATGCCCCATGCAGGCTTTGACCCCCCACATAATGCTCCATGCAGGCTGTGACCCCCACATAATGCCCCATGCAGGCTTTGACCCCCCACATAATGCCCCATGCAGGCTGTGCCCCCCCCCACATAATGCCCCATGCAGGATGTCCCCCTCCCACATAATGGCCCATGCAGGATGTCACCCCCCATATAATTCCCCATGCAGAATGTCCCTCCCACATAATGTCCCATGCAGGCTGTGCCCACCACATAATGCCCCATGTAGGCTGTGCCCCCCCACATAATGGCCCATGCAGGATGTCACCCCCCATATAATTCCCCATGCAGGATGTCCCCTCCACATAATGCCCCATGCAGGATGTCCCACCCCACATAATGCCCCATGCAGGATGTCCCCCACACATAATGCCCCATGCAGTATATCCCCCCCACATAATGCCCCATGCAGGATGTCACCCCCCATATAATTCCCCATGCAGGATGTCCCCCCCACATAATGCTCCATGCAGGATGTCCCACCCCACATAATGGCCCATACAGGATGTCACCCCCCATATAATGCCCATGAAGAATATCACCCCCCCCATATAATGCCCCATGCAGGATGTCCCCCCAACACATACTGCCCCATGTAGGATGTCACCTCTCACCCCATATATTGCCCCATGCAGGATGTCACCTCTCACCCCATATAATGCCCCATGCAGGATGTCACTTCTCCCCCCATATAATACCCCATGCAGAATGTCACTCCCCCCATATAATGCCCCATGCAGGATGTCACCCCCCATATAATGCCCCATGCAGAATGTCACCTCTCACCCCATATAAAGCCCTATGCTGGATGTCACTTCCCCCCCCATATAATGACCCATGCAGGATGTCACTTCTCCCCCTCATATAATACCCCATGCAGGATGTCACCCCCCTATATAATGCCCCATGCAGGATGTCCCCCCCATATAATGCCTCATGTAGGATGTCACCTCTCACCCCATATAATGCCCCATGCAGGATGTCACTCCCCCCATATAATGCCCCATGCAGGATGTCACTTCTCCCCCCCCATATAATACCCCACGCAGGATGTCCCTACCTCCCCCCCATACAATGCCCCATGCAGGATGTCACTTCTCCCCCCATATAATGCCCCATACCTCCATACATAAAAAAAAAAAATCAAATGCTCACCTCACTGCTCACCAGCTGTGGAGAGGTAAGTATTGTGCCGGCCGTGGTCCTGAGCAAGCATTGGGGGGGGGAGCAAGGCCCACTAGCTGGCGCTGGCACCACTCTCCTCTGCTCACCGGTCCCATACCGCGCCAGGGTGCCCGACAGCAAGTGGGCCCCTCGCCTACTCAGGGCCCCGGCACTTGCCTGGGTGTGCTGGGTGCTAGCGCCAGGTCTGCCCAGCGTCCGGTTTGTATCCTCCCAACATCATATCAGTGTAAATCATCTGGGACATAATATGGGGGGAGAAGTTTTTGCATCTGTAACTTTTTTCCTGCATCTTCAATAAATCAGTATTATTTCTTATTCTTTTATAGAGCGTGATCGATTCATTGGTTCCGGCGAGAAAGCCGCATATGAGCGACTATGAAACTTCCAAACTCATCAGCAGTGGAAATTTTGGGTGAGATTTCTGTTGCCATAATCCACATTTCTCAGGGTTCCCTATGACAATGCTTCTGCCCCTGCACTCTGCCATTCAGTGTTATCATAGGGAAATTATGTGATCTGTAGCAAATCAAACTGTAAGGAAAGCGATTTAAATAATATAATTACATATAATATAATATATAATAATATAATATTATTACATTCGCCTGTGCTAGACCCTCATCTGTTCTTATGCTGCCTCCTCCACCTGAGCTTTTCTGCTCTCCACTCTGATCTTTGTTTTGATGGGGGGGGCTCCATTATGAAGCTGATCAGAGAAGTTGGCTACACATGGTCACATGAAGGGTGACACCATATTGACGTCAATGACATCTACACCCTCCACCATGACCATGTGGGCCCAATCACTGGCCTCAGCAGCAGAAGAGAGCCCTGGAGCACATTCATTTTGGACCAATTTTATTTGCACTAAATTGTATTTGGTCAGTTATAGCGAATCTGCCCAAAGAGAATTTCGATAGATTCTCGTATCTATAATGTGACCTGGGTGATGGCTCCGGCAGAAGTGGCATTGTGGAGACCTCCAATAGGTGATCTATGTAGTGCTATTTTATGTATTTCTAGATGTGCATTTATAGTGGCGGCCAGACTTTTAGTATTATACATATGCAAATTGTCTCTTCAGAGAGGAAGCAAACTAGAACTCCACCTATAGGAAGTAGCAATCCTAAAAGTCAATATCGACCCTTTAACAAGCCTTGTCACATGACTTAGGATAATAGCCAAAACCAAAATCTCAATTTGCAGGAACTGCGTTCTGGGGTACTGCCCCTCTTCAGTGCAAAGTGTGAGATATGGTTTGACTGGGTGAGAGGTGTCTGACCGGTATCCAAGGGGTTGACGTTTCTCCTTGCGGACATGAGGAGACTTTTAAGCCACAATGCTCCTCTGGGAAATAGGATTGCTACTTCCTATAGGTGGCACTAGGGTGCTAGTTCTCTTCCTCTCTGAAAAGAGACAATTTGCATATTTCCCAGAAGAGCATTGCAGCTTAAAAGTCTCCTCACCTTGACATGCTTAACATGGCTTTTTCCGCAAGGAGAAACGTTACCGCTTGGATCCCGGTCAGATGCCTCTCACCCAGCCAAACCATATCTCACACTTTGCACTGATGAGTGCTTGTACCCCAAAACATAGTGTCCGAAAATTGAGTTTTTGGTTATGGCTATTATTCCATGTCATATGATAAGGCTCGTTAAAGGGTCGATATTGACTTTTAGGATTACTACTTCCTATAAGGGGCACTAGTGTTCTAGTTCTCTTCCTCTCTGAAGAGACAATTTGCATATTTCCCAGAGGATCATTGAGGCTTAAAAGTCTCCTCACCTTGACAAGCTTAACATTTCACTCTCCGCAAGGAGAAATGTTACCCCTTGGATACCAGTATTAAACATATAATGATTTCTATAGATGGATTATTAATAAGGATTTATTATAACCGATGGATTCTCCTTCTCTCCAGGGCCGTCTACTTAGTGCATCATAAAGACTCACACCAGACCTTTGCTATGAAGAAAATGGCTAAGCGGAACCTAAATACTGCACAGAGATTGGAATGGGCCTTTCTGGAGAGGGACATCTTAACATTTGCTGATTGTCCCTTTGTGGTCTCCATGCTCTGCTCCTTTCCAACTAGATCTCACCTGTGTATGGTCATGGAGTATGTAGGAGGTAAGACACATCTATTGTATTATATTCAGCCCATGTCTGCTTTCATCTTATCACTGCTCATATCATTAGGACATTGTTGGTTACATCCCCACAGAGCATTTACTATAGGTTATCTATTACCAAGATGCTCGTAAATTCATTGATCTTGGTGCAGGGGCGCTATGGGGCTCATCAGTCGGAGGGGGTCTGTCGACGCTCGGCAGTGGGCAGCATCCCTCCACCTGTCATCACAATTTCAGCGGTATTTGCTTCTTCAAGGAGGTGGGGTTGGTGGGGGCAAAAATACTGAGTAGGTGGCTAGTAGGGGCCAAAATACTGAAAGGGGGCCGTATGACTAGATATGGGGGGACTGTGAATGATGAGTGGAGGTCATCATATTAAGTGGGGTGCTGTGGGGGTCCTCACTCTATATGGAGGCCCCCATTCTGTGTGGGGACATCATACTGAGTGGGGAGTTATGCGGACCATTATATTGTGTGAGGGACTGTGGGAACCATTATCCTGAGTGGGAGGGTTGCTGTGGGTGCCATCACACCGAGTAGGGGGTTGTGGCTGGCCTCCTTCTAAGTGGTGGCCTCCTTAGGAGGATTCACTGTGGGGATACCATACTCATTGAGTGTGGGTGTGGGCATTTTTGGGAGCATCATACTCTAAAATGGCCATAAAAGTTGTATTGCTGGTGAGAACACCAAGCTGCTTCAACAGGGATATAAATATATTTCTTTTTTATTTTTTAGGGTTGGGGGCAATTACAACTTTTGATATGGGGTCTTGTGATTTCTATGTACGCCACTATCTGTGTGATCTCCCCAGGATGTTTCCGCTCACTGCTCATTATACATCATGGTTATCTGCTCGTGGTATATCATGGTTATCTTCTGTATAAACCCCTCACCGGTCATATTTCCTTTCTTCTATAGGTGGAGACTGTGGGACCCTTCTAAGCACCAGGGGTCCTTTCTCTGTCCCCATGGCCCGCTTGTACTTTGCAGAGGCGGTACTTGCCGTGGAATACCTGCATAGTTACGGTGTGGTGCACAGAGACCTGAAGCCGGAAAAGTAAGTGCCCCCGAAGTATAATAAAGTGGGGAAAGTTGTCATTTATTATCATTCAGTCTGTGAGGCTAAAACCATCTTCTCTTTTGCAGCCTCCTGATTACATCTACTGGACATATTAAAGTTACCGATTTTGGGATTTCAAAACTTGGTCTAATGATACCGAAAACCAACACCTACAAGGAATTAGCAGTGGACATCTCCAGAGAGTTCCAGGACCGTGAGGTCAGCATCACCTACAAGAACTTAGCTTGTTATTTGCAAATCTCATCACACTATTGTCTCTTCTCTACGTTCTTCCTTTCTAGAGAACTTTTCCACTAATATTTTATCTTCTGCATTGTGTTTTAACGATGATATCTTGTCATAATAATTGTTTCATCGATTCTCATCTCTATGTTCTGTTGGTTTCCAGTTCTGTGGCACCCCATGTTACATAGCCCCAGAGATCATCCTGAAAGAAGGCTATGGAAGACCTGTTGACTGGTGGTCATTGGGGATCATCCTGTATAAATTCCTGCTGGGATGTGTACCATTTGATTCTGATTCCCTCACTGAGCTTTATAAAAGGGTTGTCATTGGTGAGTAGAATAATCCGATCATTGCGTTGATTGGTTACATTTGTTTAGTTATTTCCTTTGCTCTAAGTTACAGTCCAGTAAAGAGGTTTTATTTTCTGTAATTTTCTATGTAACAGGAGAACTAATTTGGAATTGTGATCGCGCTCCACCCCTGGATGCTCAGAATCTCATCACTGAGCTGCTCAGAAGAAATCCTGTGCGTAGACTTGGGACAGGTAACAGATATACTAGTATTAATATTCCCTTATTAGACCAAGGACATATCGCTCATGTCCATGAAGATCAGCATTTCTCTATCAGCTCATCTACTGTATTTCTAGTTCTCCACACTAAGACTTCCAGTTTATTTCCTTCATGTCGGCTCAGTTTTGTCATTAGTTCAGATTACGATAAACTGTTCAGATATGGAGCCATCCCTGACTATGTCCGCATCACTTTTGTTTTTCTTTTTCTAGGAGGAGCATTTGAGATCAAGGTTCATCCATTCCTGAGTGACTTGGACTTTGACAACATTCTGAGCCAGGAGCTGGAGTATGTTCCTCAGCTTGTTTCAGACGCAGACACCAGCTTATTTATCAGTAAGTAGAAGGAGACGTCATCTAGACTAAGCGACTGTTTGTCTCATCTTCCCTAATATGTGATCATCTGTTCCCATTAATATTAGTGATAAATAGTGACTGTGTTATACTGACAACCTCTAATAATACTTCATTACCTATTTCTTGTAGATCATTCTGATATAAACAAACATCTGGTCTCAAAGGATGAGGAAGGCACAAGTGAGAATAATGAGAGCCTTGACTTCCAAAATTTTACGTCATCTTCTGAAAAGCTTTGTAAAGTAAGTATGTGATTAATAAATCCAAAATATGTAAAAAAAAAGAAAAAAAACTCTAAAAGTACATAAAAAAATATTTTATATCTTATTTTTATCCGTATTTAGCTCTGTACCATCGCTACCAGGATGGTGAACAATGAGGATCCCAATGCCCCTCCAGAGTATACACAAGAAACCAACACAAACATCTCAGAAATGTGAGTAGATTAGAAAGGGTCATTACTTCATTACTGGGAGTTCCAGGCTGATCTATGTACACAACACCAAATATAGGACATAAATAACAGAATATCAAATGCAGCATTCACCGTTTCATGGTTAACGGTCATTGTACTTTTGGCTTCAGAAAATGCAGAAGATAACAGCCCATAATTGTGGCATGTCATGCATTTTTAGCACTGCCTACTCTGTAGGAGAGCTGTAGTATTACTTGCCAGACATTCTTGGTAGTTGTGTTCTGATCCATGGAAGGTAGTTTGGAGCAGAAAACCTTCCCCACTATGACAGTCATATGTCCTATTAGGCCTTATAGTCAGTGTTCTTATAGTGAGACAACCCATTTTATACTGTGTTTACTTACGATTTACATGTTTTTCTTCTTCAAACAGGCAGAAAGAATCTGTTCCTGTATGTAATACAGACTATGCTGTTACCATCTTGCCACCCTCGTCTCCATTGCTAGGTATGTACATGTCTACAGCACCAACAATGTGAATGTTGACTTCAAGGCTCAAATATTTCCACATGGTTTTTCTGGTCTACTATGTTATCCATGTTTCATGGATCTCAGCTATGTTGACCATGGGTTCGTACTGTATCCCTATTTCCCTAATTTTGTACAGGAGTTTTTTTTCATGTATTCTGTTTATTACGTTGCATCATCTTTTAACCTAGTGAGATATAGCGACTGTGTTATACTGACACCCTCTAACAATCCTTCCTTACCTATGTCTTGTAGATCACTCTGATGAAAACAACCATCTGATCTCAGAGGATAAGGAGGGCACAAGTGAGGACGATGAGAACTTTATCTTCCGAATATTTGCATCATCATCTTCTGAGAGGCTTTCTAAAGTAAGTATGTGATCGATAAATCCAAAATATGTACAAAAAAGGATCTATAAAATTAAAAAGTATATATATTTAATAACTTATTGTTATCCACATTTAGCACTCTACCACCACTAACGGGATGGTGAACAACGAGGATCCCAAGGCCCCTCCAGAGTGTACACCAGAATCGAACACAAACATCTCAGAAATGTGAGTAGATTATGGGGTCATTACTGGGAGCTCCAGGCTGATATATGTGCACAACACCAAATATAGGACATAAATACCATAATATCAAATGTAGCATCCACCGCCCCATGGTTATGGGTCATTGTGCTTTCAGCTTTCGGAATTGTTGGAGATAACAGCCCATAATTGTGGCCGGTCATGCACTTTTAGTGCTGCCCTCACTGTAGGAGAGATGTAGTATGAAATGCCGGCCATTCTTGGTAGTTGTTTTCCTCTCAGCTATCTATAAAAGGTAGTCTTGAGCAGAAGACCTTCCCCACTATGACAGTCATATGTCCTACTAGGCCTTATAGTCGGTGTTCTTCTAGTGAGACAACCCCTTTTATATGGAGTTTACTTGAGATTTACATGTTTTTCTTCTTCAAACAGGCAGAAAGTATCTGTTCCTGTATGTAATACAGACGATGCTGTTACCATCTTGCCACCCTCGTCCCCATTGCCAGGTATGTACATGTCTACAGCACCAGCAATGTGAATGTTGACTTCAAGGCTCAAATATTCCCACATGGTTTTATACAATACTATAGGTCTCTTATGTTATCCATATTATGACAAAGCAGATCCTATAAGAAGATATTGTTATTGATTTTTTTTTTTAATTTTTCATCAGAATTTCCATCTCATGAAGAAAGAAAATCGGCAATAAATCTGAGTATGGAGCAACAAAACTCAGAAAATGGAAAAAATGGGAAAAAGAGACGAGGTAAGTGTGAGAATCAACTCCATGTTGTGTGATGTCAGTGAGAATAATTCATGTGGAGTAGATGTCATCTGTCAGTGATGGGATTGTCACATGTATGATTGCTGACAATGACCCCTGACCTCTGTATGATAATATTCCTCTGCCGTCCGGCCACAGTGACTGCACAGCATTATCATGTAATATGGAGTCCCATCACTTACATTATATTTATTTCTCTTGTCATAGGTTCCATCTTCCGCCGGATCTTATCATCCTGCCGGCGTGGATTATCCAGGGCTGCTCGCGCATTTGCATGCTGTCACTGTTGCCCTAAAACCATCTAAAAGACGGGACACCTAAGCATCCAGCGCCCTGAAGTCCAGCAGATCCATCATCACTGCTGGAGCTGTATAGAAGGACCTTCACCATCTACCTGTGGCCTTCTGACTGGTCAACCTGGACAAGTTTCAGTAACGCCTCTGTCATCGGGCTCCGCGGTATTCATACTGCTCGTCTAACTTGTCATTTACTGATCACCTGGTATCTGACCTCGGCTATCTTCCTGACTTTGATTTAGTCTTTTGATAATGTTCACGATTTTAGTCATCCCATTATTAATTAAAAAAAAGTAAAATCTGTTACTGTTGCTCTGATTCCTTTTTGTCTTGAATTCACAAATACTTGTAACTCACTAATTGCTCTTCTTCTCACTAAATGTATTTCTCATTATCCTTAATGCAGCAGTCAGTCTCATATTTCTGTCCAGCAGTTACACTGGTGCCTCCACCCTGTACCAGTCATTACACTCATCCACAAACCTCTGCACCCTGCTGCACAGTCCTGCATCTCTACCATATCTACACTCCAATGAGCTAAGATTAACATCCTCCATAATCAGGACCTCCCACTCTCATGTCCAAGACATTTTCTCTGCTGCACCAGCTCTCAGGAGTGCACTACTGCAGGCAATCATGTTCATTCCCACTATCAGAGATTTTAAGTGTGCAGTAGAAACAGATTATTTGTGGCAGGACTATCAAATCACCTCACTATTCTAAGTTTTTCCTACAGCACTCAGTAGCACTTAATATTTGTACATATACAGATAATGGTTGGTGACTGGTTCATGCAGCCTTAATTCCACAAAGATAGAAATAAAAGGTCAACATGTTTCATACATCCAAACCATCCTTAATCATGGCAGAAAAACATAATTTTAAGTTCCCACTATGAATATTTGGTGAGATATCACAGCTGTGTATTTTCACAGCACAAAGAACGCATCTTACAGATCAGCAAATCACAGTGTGCTGACGCTTAATGTTGTAGTTTTGAACAACACCATTCATTTTATCATATAATGTGTTGAAAAACGAGAAAAAATGCCAGGTTTGGGCTCCTTCATTTTACAGTGTGTATTGTGTTGTAAAAACAAACTGGCAAAATGATTCAGAGTCAGTAGTACGATTACTGTGATACCAAACTTATAAGGTTTATATATATATATATATATATATATATATATATATATATATACAGTGTTTAGCATAAATCAGTACACCCAAATAGATTTGTCAGCAAACCTGTAGTTTCCTTTCAGAATCATCATTTTATATGGGATACCATACTACAAAATACTCTCGCAAATTTGAGCCATTGAATGCAAACAAGATTTGGTATTTTGCAGACCCCAAAAAAGTAATTTTCTTAACAAACTCATTCAAGATCATGTTTCAAAAATGAGAACATCCCAGTAACAGTCTTAAGAGAAAAGCTAAGTTTAGACAACAAAATTCTAATTAACAAGAACTGAACCACAGGTAAGTGTAATTATTCATTAAACAGATGTCCAGCAGACAGGTGTCTGTAAAAGGAAGTTACTTAATAAAGAAAACTCCTTCCCATTTCATGCTATCAGCAATGGCACCACATAGAAGGGAAATGTCACAAAACCTGAGAAAGAAAATAATTTCTTTGCAATAAATGTGAAGTCTACAAGAAGATCAGCAAAACTTTACTTATCAGTCAGAATACTGTAGCAAAAGTGATGCAAAACTATAACAAAGATGGAACTGCAACCATCTTACAGAGACGTCCAGGCCGACTATGGAAGTTAACACCTAAACAAAAGCGTCCTCTGATGAGAAGGGTAAGTGGCACCACATAGAAGAGAAATGTCACAAGACATTTCTGAGAAAGAAAATAATTTCTTTACAAAAAATGTGAAGTCTACAAGAAGATCAGCAAAGCTTTTCTTATCAGTCAGATGGAAGCTAACATCTAAACAAAAGCATCTTCTGATGAGAAGAAAATCGACAGGCAAATTCATTGCTATTAGCTGAAGAAGTAGAAAGCCAAACTAGGGTGAGTGTTTTCCATAACACGACACGGTGTACACTGCAAATGAATGGCATTCATGAGTGTCCTCCACAAAGGAAGCCTCTCTCCCTTAAAGCCCATGAACAATAAAAGTCCGTCTACAATTTGCCAGGGTCCATGCTTAAAACTATGAGGACTACCGGGACTGTATACTGTGTATGTGCATCTTATGTGTATGTCTGTATTTTATGTTTGTGTGCACTATGTATATGCATACGTTAAAATGTGTATAGAGTATTAGCATGTGCAAATTTTATATGTGTGCCTAATATAAATATACATGGAAATGTATATGTAGGTGGTGCCTGATGGAGGGTGGGGGGCCCAGATCAGAAGTCCTGATTAAGGGCCCTTCACTGTCATTGTCTGCCCCTTATATAAACAGTAAAATCTCCTTTAATAACTGGACTTCCATTGGGGTGGACTTCTCATAGATGGCCAGTATGCATACTATATTATGAATCTGGGCATCTCTCACAGAAAATCTGATCTGGATATGAGGGTGGTCTTCTATAAGCGGTGATGTTTTGGAGAGATTTAGGGAAAAGTCCCAATTCTTATCCATCGATCTGGTAATTTGAGTAAAATATTTGTGTTGATAACTGATCACAAAGTCACAAAATATGTAAGATTTGGCATAACCTGGTTCATTTTTCAAAAAGTTATGCTCAATTTTTTTAGCACCAAGTTTTGTTGCTTTTTTGTAGACTTACACTAACTTAGTATATTGTGTGAGAATTAAATGAATTATGAATTAGTTGGCGCATTTTACCACACTCTGGGGGTCCCTGACAGTCCTTCTTTACCGGCCCTGTAGTGATGCCAATGTAAACTTCCAAGTGACCGCGCAGTCAATCACTGTCACGAATGCAGGACAACCTATGATTAGCTAATTTTTGGGAAATCCTTATAACAAAAGGGGATTGAAAATATTTACAATTATTTTAAAAGCATTAAAAAAAAACAGACCCAATACTTATAATTAGTTTGTTGAAAGTAGTCTAATTAAAGGGAGCTGAAAGGATTAGAGATTATGAACCCGATTCACCAGTGTTTTTGCCAGAAAACTGGCATAAAGCTCTTGAAAAGTTGCAAAGTTTTGTGACTTTTCCCATTTTCACATAATTTTAACTTCTTTAACCCCTTAAGCCCCGCGGGTGGTTTGCACGTTAATGACCGGGCCAATTTTTACAATTCTGACCACTGTCACTTTATGAGGTAATTACTCTGGAACGCTTCAACGGATCCCCCTGATTCTGAGATTGTTTTTTCGTGACATATTGTACTTCATGATTGTGGAAAAATTTCTTCGATATCACTTGCGTTTATTTGTGAAAAAAACGGAAATTTGGCGAAAATTTTGAAAATTTTGCAATTTTCAAAATTTGAATTTTTAAGCCCTGAAATCAGAGCGATATGTCACACAAAAGAGTTAATAAATAACATTTCCCACATGTCTACTTTACATGGTATCCGCTAACAATTTGAGCCGATTTTCCATTCAATTTGTTAGCGGATACCATGTTGCATTTAGAGAGTCCCTGCGTGCCCAAACATTGGAGCTCCCCCACAAGTGACCCCATTTTGGAAACTAGACCCCCCAAGGCACCTATCTAGATTCATAGTGAGCACTTGGAACCCCAGGTGCTTCACAAATTGATTCATAAAAATGAAAAAGTGGTTTTTTTTTTCACTTTTTCATTTTTACGAATCAATTTGTGAAGCACCTGGGGATTCCAAGTGCTCACTATGCATCTAGATAGGTGCCTTCGGGGGTCTAGTTTCCAAAATGGGGTCACTTGTGGGGGAGCTCCAATGTTTGGGCACACAGGGGCTCTCCAAACGCAACATGGCGTCCGCTAACAATTTGAGCCGATTTTCCATTCAATTTGTTAGCGGACACCATGTCGCGTTTGGAGAGCCCGTGATGTGCCTAAACAGTGGAGCTCCCCCACAAGTGTCCCCATTTTGGAAACTATACCCCTCAAGGATTTTATTAAGGTGTATAGTGAACATTTTGAACCCAGAGGTACGGCACAGAATTTGTTTACATTAGGTCATCATATTGAATAAGTTGTCATTATTCTTGAGCGCAAGTGCTCGCTACTTGAGTTTGCATCGGGTACTCAGGTATGCACCATGTACAGCGTGTGCTCGAGTGACATGCTCGAGTCCCTGCTCCGCATGTTTCACGGTTATTAGACACCCCAAAAAAAACATGTGGGGATCGCTCGTGCATGGCAGGCAATCCCCGTAAAGTTTTTTGGCCGCGAAGCATATGGGGCAGAGACTCGAGCATGTCACTCAAATACCCACGATACTCAATGCATACCAGAGCACCCGATGCAAACTCAAGTAGCGAGCACTTGCTCTCAACACTAGTCGCCATATCGTCATCTTTTTTTCTTACTTTTGAAAAAAATCCCAACCCCAGCCCTAACCCTAGCACAACCCTAACCATAGCACAACCCTAGCCCCAGCACAACCCTAGCCCCAGCACAACCCTAGCCCCAGCACAACCCTAGCCACAAACCCAGCCCTAACCCTAGCCCAATCCTAACCCAAGAGTTTATTTTTGACGCCGTTCCTTGTGTGGTATAAGTGATTAGACGACTTTATTCTTCGGGTCGGTGTGATTACAGCAATGCCAGAATCATATGGGGTTTTTATGACTGACAGCTGTCACACACTAAAAGACGCATTTTTTTTTAAATCTAGTTTTTGCATCGCCATATTTTGAGAGCTATAATTTTTCCAGATTTTGGCAGACAGTCATGTGACGGCTCGTTTTTTGCGGGATGACTTGACGTTGTTATTGGTGCCATTTTCAGGCACGTGACATTTTTTGATCGCTTTCTATTCCGATTTTTGGGAGGCAGAATAAACAAAAACCAACAATTAAGGAATTGTTTTTTTTTTTTTTTTTTATTCTGTTCCGCGTGTGGTAAAATTGATGAGGTAGCTTTATTCTTCGGGTCAGTACGTTTACAGCGGTACCACATTTGTATCATTTTTCTATGTTTTGGCGCTTATACACAATAAAAGCTATTTTATAGAAAAAAATATTTTTTAGTATCGCTTTATTCTGAGAGCTATAACTTTTATTTTTCGGCTGATGGAGCTGTATGGCGGCTTGTTTTTTGCGGGACGAGATGACGTTTTCAGAAGTATCATTTTTATTTATATGCGTCTTTTTGATCGCGTGTTATTCCACTTTTTGTTTGGCGGTATGGTGATAAAGCATTGCTTTTTGCTTCGTTTTTTTTTTTTTTACCGTGTTCACTGAAGGGGTTAACTAGTGGGACAGTTTTATAGGTCAGGTTTTTCCGGACGCGGCGATACCAAATATTTTTTTTATAATAATATTTATTGATGGGTACATTATATTTTTATTTTTGGTGTATTATTTTTTTTATTTTTTTATAATATTTTTGCACATTTTTTTTTTTTTTTCCACTTTCACACAGTTTATACACTTTATTACTTTGTCCCACTCTGGGACTTTCACTTTTTTTTTTTCTGATCGCCTGCATGGCACAGGAATGGAGCACCATCCCTATGCCATGAAGGCTGTCAGAAATGCACAGTGTGAAGATTGCTTGGAGATGCACTGCGCATGTCCAAGCAATCTTCCTGCTCTCTGGTGACCCGGATGTTGTCATGACGACATCGGGTCGTCATGGCAACACCCGGGAAGCCTTTGCAGACTGCGCTGGAAGCCGGAAGAGGAGGTGAGTATCGCCGATCACCTCCCCTTGCCCCCGCAATGCCGCGATCGACTTCGATCGCAGCATCGCGGGGGTTAATGTGCTGGGAGCGGTGCAGGACCGCTCCCTGCACATAGTACCGGGTGTCAGCTGTGACAATCAGCTGACACCCGGCGGCGATCGCGCCCGCACAGCCTATGTGCGCGCGCGATCGCGATGACGTACTAATACGAGTCTGGCTCTTAAGTCCCAGGGCACAGACGCGTATTAGTACGTCAGATGTTATTAAGGGGTTAAAGCCCAAGACGTACTGATACGTATCTGCGCCCTGGGACTTAAGAGCCTGATATGTATTAGTACATCTTTGCGATCGCGCCCGCACACAGGCTGTGCGGGCGTGATCGCCGCCGGGTGTCAACTGATTGTCACAGCTGACACCCGGTGCTATGTGCTGGGAGAGGTCCCGCACATTAACCCCCGCAATGCTGCGATCGAAGTCGTTCGCAGCATTGCGGGGGCAAGGGGAGGTGATCGGGATAGTCACCTCTCCTGCCGGTTTCCAGCAATGTGTGCCGCGGCTTCCCGGATGTTGCCATGATGACCCGATTCACTGAGGGGTGCAGTTTTAAAAATGGTGTCACTTTTGGGTATTTTCAGTCATAAAGACCCCTCAAAGTGACTTCAAATGTGATGCGGTCCCTAATAAAATGGTTTTGTAAATTTTGTTGGAAAAATGAGAAATCGCTGGTCAATTTTAACCCTTATAGCTCCCTAATAAAAATAAATTTGGGTTCCAAAATTGTGCTGATGTAAAGTAGACATATGGGAAATGTTATTTATTAACTTTTTTTGTGTGACATATCTCTCCGATTTAAGGGCATAAAAATTCAAATTTTGAAAATTGCAAAATTTTCAACATTTTCGCCAAATATCTGTTTTTTCACAAATAAACACAAGTGATATCGAAGAAATTCTACCACAATCATAAAGTACAATATGTCATGAAAAAATATTCTCAGAACCAGGGGGATCCGTTGAAGCGTTCCAGAGTAATTACCTCATAAAGTGACAGTGGTCAGAATTGTAAAAATTGGCCCGGTCATTAACGTGCAAACCACTTTGGGTTGTAAAGGGGTTAAGGACTCTACTTGCATATACAGTCATGGCGGAAAGTGCTGGCACCCTTGAAATTGTTTCAGAAAATTACACATGTTTTATTACACGCATGTTTATTTCCTTTGTGTTTATTGGAACAACACAAAAAAACTGAGAAAAAAAAGGCAAATTGGACATAATTTCACACAAAACTCCAAAAATGGGCCGGAATACATATATTTTTGATGGGACAACACTGAAGATGCGACACTTTGATACAATGTACAGTAGTCAGTGTACAGCTTGTTTAACTGTAAATTTGGTGTGCCTGCAAAATAACTCAACACACAGCCATTAATGTCTAAACCGCTGGCAACAAAAGTGAGTACACCCCTAAGTGTGTTCTCAGCTGATGTTATTTGTTGGTTTTTCTTTGCATCCCGAACAATTTTCTTGGCAGTTGTGGCTGAAATTTTTGTTGGTCTACCTGACTGTGGTTTGGTTTTTACAGAGCATCTGATTTTCCATTTGTTAATCACAGTTTGAACACTGCAGACTGGCATTATCAATTCCTGGGATATCTTTTTGTATCCCTTTCCTGTGTTATACTCTTTTTGCCTCCCTTTCCTGTGTTATACAGTTCAACTACCTTTTCCCGTAGATCCGTTGATAATTCTTTTGCTTTCCCCATCTCAAAATCCAGAAAAGTCAGTGGCTGGATCCCAGAAACTCACTCAGCTTTATGCACACACACTGATTACAAGCAAACAGGTCATAGGTGAGGATGTTACCTTTAGTAGCCATTCAAACCCATTTGTGTCAAATTCTGTGCATGTTATCAGGCCAAAATCACCAGGGTATGTGAACTTTTTGATCAGGATTATTTGGATGTTTTTGGTTGTCATTAGTGATGAGCGAGCACTAAAATGCTCGAGTACTCGTTGCTCGGGTCGAGCAAATTGAAATACTCGGGTGCTCAACCTGAGCAATGAGCCCAATATAAGTCTAGGGGAAACTTGAGCATTTTTCAGGTGGCTCCCCACGGCGGTCTGCAGAGGGCCTAAAAATTACCCAAATCGATGGGAACTGTGCTCAAATGACATGGGAACAACATGGGGAAGACCCCTGGAAGCATCTCTGACTCCCAGAACACTGCTGTCAACAACGTCGTCAGAGTATTACGCCACTTTTACGGCGTAAGGAACATCCTTTCCAGGGTGATGACTTGTATATAAGGCAAAATAAATAAACAAAAACAAAAATACTCCTACACACGTAGCATTTTTGACACGTTTTTGCACTTTTGCATTGCTTTCAACCAAGACAAATGCATTCACCAGGAAATGTCATTTTAACATTTTACAACCTTATCTGGCCATGTGGTGTGTGACACATCATCAGACACATGCATACAGTGCTGAAAAGACATGGGAGCAGCAAGGGGAAGACCTCTGGAAACATCTCTGACTCCCAGGTCACTGCCTAAATGTGTGCCCATCATAAGTGATCCTTGACACATGCGAAGATGCCTCCCGCCATGCACCTGTCGTTGCAGACTTGAAACAATCACCGTCCACGTCCTTGTCCCACTGCAGTGTTCAGTTGTCCCTACCCCATTCCTTGGAATGCAAGCACAAGAATGCCGGCAGCCACCCACCCACAGGCTGCAATACTATACTGCCAAATTTCTGACAGCTGCTTGCACTTGAAATGTGGCCTTTTAGGCTCGTGGAGGCGGAAGCTTTTCATAACCTCATGCCGGCGGCGGCCGGGTGTCCATACTCGGTCCCCAGCCGCCACTATATTTCCCGGTATCGCCTCCGCCTTCCACAATCACGGGTCCCATAACATTACCCGTGCCCGCCCCAGTGCACTTACTGGGAAGGACCGCCTAACCACAAACACGTGGACAGGTGAATGTGGCCAGGGACGGTACGGAGCCAGTCCACAACTTTTTTTGCTAAGAGTTGTATTTAGCTCGGTGAAAGGACTGGCATAGAGGGAAACCGTATCTACCCTGCGTGTCATTTCTCCCAGAAAATCCTGTAAATGAGCTTGTTGCAGAAGCAATGGCAGCCC
Organism: Phyllobates terribilis; assembly: GCF_046119375.1. Classification (NCBI taxonomy): domain Eukaryota; kingdom Metazoa; phylum Chordata; class Amphibia; order Anura; family Dendrobatidae; genus Phyllobates; species Phyllobates terribilis. Next base: position 378,537 of record NW_027363287.1, read on the forward strand.
ATCCAACATCAACTTGCACTTGTCAATGGTGCTTTGACACACACACATCTTTCTTTGCGCATTTAATTTCTTGAATACAGAGTTGGAAAATGGCCTGATCCGTAATGCGTTTTGAGAAATAACATGCATAAGCATGGCCGATCCGCATTAAAAAAGCAGCCATAGAGTGTCCGGGAACCTTCCCCCACACTTTTCTTAGCCAGGGCTGCTTTTCGGCAGGGTTGGACGGGCCCACCAGAGAACCGGAGACTCCTCCGGCGGGCCCTGGCTTCTCCTTCAGGAGAGTTCATAGTGCCGAGGTGAGGCCATGATGATGATAGAGGCCATCATCTGCTTAGTTTTCTTTTACTTGGAATGCAATTGCAAGTATGCAGCCAGCCACCCACCCACCCACAGACCGCAACACTAAACTGACAGATTTCTGGGCAGCTCTTTGCACTTGAAATATGGCCTTTTAAGCTTGTGGAGGTGGAAGCTTTTCACAACCTCATGCAGGCGGCGGCCGGGTGTCCATACTCGGTCCCCAGCCGCCAGTAATTTTCCCGGTATCGCCTTCGCCTTCCACAAGCACGGGTCCCACAACAGTACCCATGCCCTACCCAGTGCACTTACTAAGAAGGACTGCCTAACCACAAACACGTGGACAGGTGAATGTGGCCAGGGACGGTACGGAGCCAGTCCACAACTTTTTTTGATAAGAGTTGTATTTAGCTCAGTGAAAGGACTGGCATAGAGGGAAACCGTATCTACCCTGCGTGTCATTTCTCCCAGGAAGTCCTCTAAAGCTGCTTGCACTTGAAATGTGGTCTGAACATTACTGCTGGTACTTTTCTGTGGCAATTTTCTTGCCTCCTACCAGCCTGGAATATTTCCAGCAAACTATGGTACAACACCATGGTATTAGCACTGCCCCCAGTACCAGTAGCGAAGCCATCCTCAATTTCCTTCTCTGGAATTTTATTTGGTAGACTGAGTGGCTGCCCAAATAAATTTTCTCACAAAGGAGCTGATGATAGAGTGGCAGTAGGTTCAAGTTTCTCCAGCTTGTTAGATATTAGAGGGTGAACGGCAGCACATTGGATCAGTGGTTAGCACTGAAGTCTTGCAGCACTGGGATCCTGGGTTCAAATCCCAGCAAGGACAACATCTGCAAGAAATTTGTATGTTCTCCCCATGTTTGCATGTGTTTCCTCCTCAGTAAACATAGAGTGTCCTGGAATCTTCTCACACACTTTTCTTAGCCAGGACTGCTTCTCAGCAGGGTTGGACAGTCCCACCAGAGAATTCTCTGGTGTGCCTTGGCTTCTACCTCAGGAGAGTTCATGATAGCGCTAACTTTGCAGCTGCTATGGGGCTCTTGAGCGGGTGAGAAAGGTTAGCTCTCAGAAACAAATCCTCTGTTGGGCACAATGTTTTTCAATCTGAAACAGCTTCTTAGTGGGAGTTGTATTTCACCACAGCCATATTCTTTAGCTCTGTGAAAGGACTGGCATAGAGGGAAACCTTATCTACCCCAGTTGTCATTTCTCTGTCACCAGGTTCCGCCCATTGTAACACATGACCATGCCTGGCTGTATGTTCAGCGGTGAGAGCCACAGATCAAGCTGCTGTGTTACAGCTTTCAACAACTATGCAGCGCTGGGCGGTTTGTCAATTAAGCATTAAGCATGTTATCTTCAGCACAGCCTGTTGCTGTTTGGCCAAGGCAGTGCTGCAGTGCTGTCAGCTTGTGACTGATGTGGTCATTTCGGAGATGGAGGAGGAGGTACATAAGCTGAACAATGTGATTACATTGAGGTTAAATTGGTGATGCTGTTTTTTATACTAAAGAAAGATCCTATTGTTATGTTTTTTTATGTTATTTTTTATGAAAAATGCATTCACCGGGAAATGTCACTTTAACATTTTACAACCTCATCTGGCAATGTGGTGTCATCAGACACATCCTGTTTTATTTATGATGGAGGGACTCTGAAAGTCATAAAGCCTATTTTTATAGGGACATCAGACGGCCCTTACTATTCTTAAAAGGCCAGCAGTCGGCCCTAGCTATTGTTAGAGAGCCATCAGAGGGCTATGCTTTGTTGTTCCCATTATTAACAAGTGGGTTTCCTATACTGTTATTGCGCATCCAGTGACTGCAAGGGTTGTCAAAAATTTGGACGCAACCTAATACCCCTTTGAAGAGACATAGAGGAGGGTCTCAGTAAAAAAAATGTTCCCATTATAAAGGAGCGGGTCTTCTATAGTGGTAATGCCCATGCTGTGACTGCAAGGGTGGCCAAAATTTTTGAAAAAAAACACTAACAATTTAAAGACACAAAGAGCATGGCCACAGTAACAAGGTACGACATGTTCCCGTTAGAAAGGAGAGGGTCTGCTATACAGTTATAGGGTATGCAGTGAATCCAACGGCTGACAAATTTTAGGAAAAACCCCACTAAGAATTTAAGGACACACAGAGCAGGGCCACAGTAACAAGGTACGACATGTTCCCATTAGAAAGTAGAGGGTCTGCTATACAGTTATAGGGTATGCAGTGAATCCAACGGCTGACAAATTTTAATGAAAAACCTCAATAAGAATTTAAAGACACACAGAGCAGGGCCACAGTAACAAGGTACGACATGCTCCCATTAGAAAGGACAGGATCTGCTATACAGTTATAGGGTATGCAGTGAGTCCAATGGCTGACCAATTTTAGGAAAAAAACGACTAAGAATTTAAAGACACATAGAGCAGGGTCACAGTAACGACAAATTCCCATTAGAAATTCTAGGGTCGGCTATACTGTTATAGGGTATGCAGTGAGTCCAACGGCTGACAGATTTTAGGAAAATCCCCACTAAGAATTTAAAGACACACAGAGAAGGGCCACAGTAACAAGATATGACATGTTCCCATTAGAAAGGAGAGGGTCTGCTATACAGTTATAGGGTATGCAGTGAGTCCAACGGCTGACCAAGTTTAGGAAAAACCCACTAAGAATTTAAAGACACATAGACCAGGCCACAGTAATGACAAATTCCCATTAGAAAGGAGAGAGTCTCCCATAGTGTTGGACTATGCAGTGACTGCAAGGGCTGCCAAAAATTTGGAGGCACTTCAATGGCCCTTGGAAGAGACGTGGAGGAGCGCATCATAAATTTTTTTTACCATTAGAAAGGAGCGGGCCTCCTATACTTGTAATGCCATGCACTAAGTGTATGGGCTGACAAACATTTACTCCTGGGGGGTATACATGAACATACTGTATAAAAAATTTTTTTTTCGGGCATCATAAAAATGTAGCGCCCCGAGGGCTCGGCCGCTACAGGGGTATTGCACCTCTGCCAGAGGTGTGATATTCCACTCCCGGGTAAGGATGGAGTATGGACCAGGGTTCAGTTAGCTGCATACAGCACACTCACCCCATTTCCGAGGGACAGCTCAACGGTGCTCCCATTAGACAGAAATGCAGGCACGACAGACCATGTCCCTGGCTGGAGTGGGGAGGGGGTAGGAATACCCAGTGATGTAGGAGCAGATAGGGGTTGGTTCCTGAGCGTAGATAGGAGCCCATTGTTTGCTGGTCACCTGGGCTCATGTTCTAGAGGGCACCATCTTAGAACAGTGTTCAGTCAGAGAGAAGAAGTGACAGAGTGGGGGCCTTGGTTGTCGAACGAAGTGTGCCCTCTGCCTCCAGCGTTTTCAGATGGGAATTTTTTTAATAGTTCCGCAACAAGGGCCTTCTGGTACTGCCTCATTTTTGTACACCTGTCCGCCTCAGGAATAAGAGATATAAAGTTCTCCTTGTAGAGTGGGTCTAAAAGTGTCACCAACCAGTAATGACCTAAAATTTTGAGAATGCGAGGGTCATGGGAAAGGCAGCATAACATAAACTCAGCCATGCGTGCCAGACTACTAACAGGCAAGACTTCCGTGTCCTCACCAAGAGGATGACTGACCATGCTCTCCTCCTCCTCCTCTCTGTCCTCTGGCCATCCACGCTGAACAGACGGTATGACAGCTGTGCAGATAGCACCGTCTATAGTGCATGAAACTAGTTCCTGTCCTTCCTCCTCCTCCTCTTCCTCATTGTCACCCAATCCACGTTGGGATGAGATGAGGCTTGGCTGTGTGTAATCACCCTGTATGGTTAATTGCTCCATCTTATCGTGCTCCGCCTCGCCTCAGAGCCGCCACCAGGTTCCGGCCATTGTCACACACGACCATGCCTGGCTGTAGGTTCAGCGGTTTGAGCCACAGATCTGCCTGCTCTTTCAGAGCTGTCCATAACTCTTCAGCATTGTGTGTTTTTTCACCTAAGCATATTAGCTTCAGCACAGCCTGTTGCCTCTTGGCCGAGGCAGTGCTGCAGTGCTTCCAGCTTGTGACTGATGCGGAGATGGAGGCTGAGGAGGAGGAGGAGGCTGAGGAGCATGAGGTGCAGGAGCTGTAGACCGTGGGGGCAACCCTGATTGACCTAGGGCCTGCAATCCTTGGCGTCGGGAGGACGTGTTCCGTCCCAAGGTCCGACTGGGTCCCGGTTTCCACTATTTTAACCCAGTGTGCTATCAGCGAGATGTACCGTCCCTGCCCACAAGCACTTGTCCACGTGTCCGTGGTTAGGTGGACTTTACCGGTAACTGCGTTGTTGAGGTCACGGCTAATGTTTTGGGACACGTGCTTGTGTAATGTGGGGACGGCACACTGGGAGAAATAGTGGCGGCTGGGGACAGAGTACCGAGGGACGGCCGCCACCATCAGGTTGCGGAATGCTTCTGTCTCCACAAGCCTAAAAGGCAACATTTCGAGCCAAGCAGTCGTGAATTGTGAGAATTTAGTAGTGTGGCCTGTGGGACGTTGGCTGCATATTTGCGCTTGCATTCCAAGGACTGGAGTATGAACAACTGAACGCTGCGCTGGGACAAGGACATGGACGTGCTTCCTGATGCTGCTACTTGAGAGTGTGCAATGACAGGTGCAGGGCAGGAGGTATCTTTGCATGCACTATGGACAGGGGATTGGCTTGCATGCACAACAGCAGAAGAAGCAATGGTGCCACCTGTAGACACTGTTCCTGGACCCTGGTGTTCGGCCCACAAAGTCGAGTGCTTTGCTGCCATGTGCCTGATCATGCTGGTGGTGGTCAGGCTGGTCGTTTTGACACCCCTGCTGATGCTGGTCTGGCTCGTGATGCAAATGGCCTTTTTGGAGCTATCGGCAGAGACTTTAAAAAACAACCAGACTCGGGAAGACCTAACAGTTGTAGTGGCAACTTCCTTCGTGTTGGTGTTACGGGAAACGGTAGCCTGCCTTCTGTCTGCGGCCACCACACTGCTTCTTCCTGCCTGTTGGGGTGCTCTGCCTCCCTCCCCCTGTGTGCTGCTGTCCTTGCTCTGCATGTCCTCCTGCCAGGTTGGGTCAGTTACTATATCATCCACCACCTCGTCTCCCACTTCTGCACCCTGGTACTATTCCTGACTTTCTGCCAATTGTGTCTCACATCGTCCACCTCTTGTCACAGTTTCCCACCGGCGCCTTCGTGTGACCGTGGCTGCTCAAATATTTGGGCATCGCTACACGTGATCTCCTCTTGCCCCGCTTCAAGTGGACCGGGCGAGAGGCCCGAATCCATAAATGGAAAAGTGAACAGCTCTTCAGATTGTCCAAGTGTGGGATAAGTTGTCTCTGGGTACTCGGCATGGTGGGAGGAAGGAGGATCAGGGTGAGGAATATGCGGTCCAGACTCACGGCTACTGAGACTTGACCGTGTGGAAGACAGGGTGGTGCTGGTGGTGGCTAAGTGACTGGAAGCATTATCCGCTATCCAACCAACAACCTTTTGACACTGATCTGGGTTCAATAGTGGTGTGCTGCAGTCCCCTAGAAATTGGGACAGGAAGGTCAGGCGAGAAGATGTGGGTGTTTGTTGTGGCACAATTTCGGCTTGCCCACGGCCTTGTCCTCGGCCTCTGCATGCACCATTACCATCACGTCCAGTTCCCCGTCCCTTGCCACGTGCCTTGCCCATTTTAAATGGAGGATAGTATCTTCCACGCTCACTACAAATGACTGAGTTAGAAGCGAAGTTATATGTGATCGGGGTGATGGAGAAAACAGAGTTTTAAAAACCTGGCCTGTAAGTAAGTAGTGTGAACAGCAAACTGCTGTGAATTGCTTCACTGACACACTGAAAAAATGGAGGCCAGAAATGGCAGTATTTTCTGACAACGTATATGTGATCCGTGTGACGGAGAAAACACAGTTTTAAATAGCTGGATTTCTAGCGCTCTAATATGGAAAGGACCTGGCTATATTCTGCAGTGCCAACAAGCAAATGGCGCAGAAAAACGGTGTTCTCTGGATTGCTTTATAAGCAAATAATGAGGATTAAGATCCAAAGAAAAGTATTCCTCGCCCCTGAGACCTGGGCCTTTGTATAGAAATATCTAACAGCAGCAGAAGGCAGAATTGGAATGGAACCTCTTGTGCTATATGCACTGCAGTCTGCTATATACCCTGCCTGCCTGCCTATATACACTGCCTGCCTGATATCTCTGCAGATGGATTAGTCCTCAAAAGGACTGTTTGTTGAGATGGATATGTGTAATATGCGGTTTTTCTCCCTACACTACCTAATACACAATCAAATCTCTTCCTAACGCAGCATCAGCTCTCCCTACACTGTCTGATCCGGAGTGACTGTGATGAGCATGGCGGCGCCAGGTCTGATATACACCTGATGACGCTGTGCGGCCAGCCAATCACTGTAATGCCCACAACCAACATGGCTATGGCATTACAGTGCATGGCAGGCAATCCCTGCATGTTCATTGGCTCTGTAAAGAGCGCCAAACATGCAGGGAGGGGACCTGACTTCCCGCCCGACCAACCCGGAAATACTCGGTGAGCGCAGAGCATCTCGAGCAGTGAGATACTCGGGCGAGCACCGAGCAGTAGCGAGCATGCTCGCTCATCACTAGTTGTCATTAAGATTTAAAAAGAGAAAACACAGAAATGTGACAGTAAATGACTTCACCCAACCAATAACCATGAGTGGAGAAAAAGTGTTTTTGTTATCATTCATTTTCTCTGAAACAAGGCCAAGAAAGCAAAAATTCTGCCGGGGTATGTAAACTTTTGAGCAGAACTGTATATGCGCCAGCCCCAGTGTCTCCTATTCTATGTACTCCAGCCCCAGTGTCTCCTATTCTATGTACTCCAGCCCCAGTGTCTCCTATTCTATGTACTCCAGCCCCAGTGTCTCCTATTCTATATACTCCAGCTTCTTCTGTGATGTATATGCTCTAGCCCCAATGTATCCTGTGATGAATATACGCCAGCCCCAGTGTCTCCTATTCTATATACTCCAGCCCCAGTGTCTCCTATTCTATATACTCCAGCTTCTTCTGTGATGTATATGCTCTAGCCCTAATGTATCCTGTGATGAATATACGCCAGCCCCAGTGTCTCCTATTCTATATACTCCAGCTCCAGTGTCTTCTGTGACGTAGCTAATGTAGCCCTAATGTCTCTTATGCAGAGGCGTCGCATGATAAAGCAGTGAGACACAAGCTCCCTGCCCTATCACTATCTCTTTCATATGCCACAGATCGCCATAGGCCTGCGGTTAACGAGATGTCAGCATACTCACGCAGGTGGCTCGGTGACATCATTGCATCGCTCTGCTCTGCAGTCCCGCCATGGAAGAGGAGACAGAGGCCGTGATGTAGGGAATCAGGATTAAGTGAGAATAAACGTTATTTTTTTAAATGATCGGGCAGTGGAGCCATCCTACTATATATCTGGAGTAGTGGGTCCATCATACTACATATGGAGTAGTGGGGCCATTATACTATATGTATGTGGGGCAGTGGGACCATCATAGTATATACAGGTGCATCTCACTAAATTAGAATATCTTCAAAAAGTTAATTTATTCCAGTTCTTCAATACTGTTTCAGTATGCTCCACAATCATGAGGAAGACTGCTGACTTGACAGATGTCCAGAAGGCAGTCATTGCCACACTCCACAAGGTCCTAGAGTTCCAATTTTCATTTGGAAATCAAGGTCCCAGAGTCTGGAGGAAGAGTGGAGAGTCCACAATCCAAGCTGCTTGAGGTCTAGTGTGAAGGCTCCACAATCAGTGATGGTTTGGGGGGCCATGTCATCTGCTGGTGTAGGTCCACTGTGTTTTATCAAGACCAAAGTCAGCACAGCCGTCTACCAGGACATTTTACAGCACTTCATGCTTCCCTCTGCCCACAAGCTTTTTGGAGATGGAAATGTCATTCTCCAGCAGGACTTGGCCCCTGTCCACACGGCCAAAAGTACCAATACCTGGTTTACACACAACAGTATCACTGTGCTTGATTGGCAGCAAACTCGCCTGACCTTAACCCCATAGAGCAGGGGTCTCAAACTCGGCTGGGTATATGGGCCGCAAATGGAAAAAATTTGAATTTGGGGGGCCGCATTTTTTGTTCAATGTGACATTTTTAGTGATACCATTTTTTTTTTGTATACACCTTTTGAACATTTTTGCCCTGTTTATTTTTTTATAGCTTGGGTCCTTATGGATGTGGCGATAATAAACGTGTACTTTTTTGTGTTTACTTTAGTTTACATATAAAACAGCATTTTTAGCGCCCAATATTTTTTCATGCTTTATTTTTATTTTTTTGATTTTTACAATTTTGTTTCCCCCAATTGGCCACATACAGTAAAATTGTCTTACAATTAGCATCATATAGTAATAATGGCAAACATCTTGTAGTAATGTCCCCATCTTGTACTAATGTGCCCCAACCAGGTCCCCATCCTGTGGCTATGTGCCCCATCCAGGTTCCCATCCTGTGGCTATGTGCCCCATCCAGATCCCCATCCTGTGGCAATGTTCCCGATCCAGGTCCCCATCTAGTGGCTCTGTGTCCCATCCAGGTCTCCATCTTGTGGCTATGTGCCCCATCCAGGTCCCCATCCTGTGGCTATGTTCCCCATCCAGGTCCCCATCTTGTGGCTATGTGCCCCATCCAGGTCCCCATCTTTTGGCTATGTGCCCCATCCAGGTCCCCATCTTGTGGCTATGTGCCACATCCAGGTCCCCATCTAGTGGCTATGTGCCCCATCCAGGTCCCCATCTTGTGGCTCTGTGTCCCATCCAGGTCTCCATCTTGTGGCTATGTGCCCCATCCAGGTCCCCATCCTGTGGCTATGTTCCCCATCCAGGTCTCCATCTTGTGGCTATGTGCCACATCCAGGTCCCCATCTAGTGGCTCTGTGCCCCATCCAGGTCCCCATCTTGTGGCTATGTGCCACATCCAGGTCCCCATCTAGTGGCTCTGTGCCCCATCCAGGTCCCCATCTTGTGGCTATGTGCCCCATCCAGGTCCCCATCTTGTGGCTATGTGCCACATCCAGGTCCCCATCTAGTGGCTCTGTGTCCCATCCAGGTCTCCATCTTGTGGCTATGTGCCCCATCCAGGTCCCCATCCTGTGGCTATGTTCCCCATCCAGGTCTCCATCTTGTGGCTATGTGCCCCATCCAGGTCCCCATCTTTTGGCTATGTGCCCCATCCAGGTCCCCATCTTGTGGCTATGTGCCACATCCAGGTCCCCATCTAGTGGCTCTGTGCCCCATCCAGGTCCACATCTTGAGGCTATGTGCCCCATCCAGGTCCCCATCTTGTGGCTATGTGCCCCATCCAGGTCCCCATCTTTTGGCTATGTGCCCCATCCAGGTCCCCTCTTGTGGCTATGTGCCCCCTGTGCTGTTCTTCACACACATAAAAAAAAAAGAAGATGATTCTCACCTGTCCTCCGTTCCCTCGGCGTCCTTCCTGCAGATGTGGCCGCAGGCACCACAGAGTCAGACCCCTTGACGATCCCGACCTGGTCCAGGAGGAGCCGCCGACAGCAGCGCTGCATTGCCGCACACAGACTGTCTCCCAGCACAGCATTTCCAATGCCAGCCGCCGGCCAATCAGAGGCCAGCAGCTGACATCAGCGTACGGCAATGACGTCATACTCACTGCGCCGACACGCAGATATCAGCTGCTGGCCTCTGATTGGTCAGCGGCTGTCATTGGAAATGCTGTGCTGGGAAACAGTCTCTGTGTGGCAATTCAGCGCTGCTGTCGGCGGCTCCTCCTGGACCTGGTCAGGATCATCAAGGGGTCTGTGCCTGCGGGCCGCATAAAGCAGCCTCAGGGGCCGCATGCGGCCCGCGGGCCGCGTGTTTGAGACCCCTGCCATAGAGAATCTATTATAGAGAATCTATGGGGTATTGTCAAGAGAAAGATGAGAGACACCAGACCCAACAATGCAGATGAGCTGAAAGACAGCTTTTTGTATTGAAGAACTGAAATAAATTAACTTTTTGATGCTATTCTAATTTAGTGAGATGCACCTGTATATGGAGCAGTGGGACCATCATGCTATATATATGGAGGAGTGGGGGCATCATACTAAATATAGAGCAGTGTGTGTGTGTCACCCCAGGCCTGGATGCCACAAACAATAATCTGTTTCTGAAAGCAGGAGGGAGGTCCCCTGGTTAGGAACAATTACAATACAGCACCTCCTGTTCCAGGCCAGCAGGGGGAGCTGGCTGCCCCTATAAAAGCTGGAACTGGGGGCAGGGTTAGAGAGAACTGGAAGACCTAGCTCAGGAGTGAGACTAGTCCCAGAGAAGGAGGGACAGTTCAGCTGTAGCTGAGGAGTCCGTGAGGCAGAGGAGAAACTGCAAGCCAGGGACAGAGGCGACGAGAGCCGGTCCTGGCAGAGAACCAATCTACCGGACATTGGGGTCCGAGGCTGTCAGGGTTACAAGCCCAGCAGCAGAGAACCAACCTGCGAGGGATTTCAGGTCCCTTGGCCTAAGAAGCCTGGAGGCTCCGCCACACAGAGGGACCAGTACATCGAGGAGCAAGCAACAGGTACCCAAGGCCTGAGTCGCAAGCCATACAGGAGAGAAGTACACGGCCAGCTCAGGGACGTGGGCTATTACACCACAAAAAGGGGGATAGTCAGAAAGAGCATAGAGAGAATGGTAGTCCTACACACTCACCCTGACCAGTGGGGCTCGCCCGAATGCTCTCAGACACCCAGGCCCATTCCTAACCGGTACTGTTGGGTCATTAATAATATCTACAATAAAGACCCTGAACTGTTTGAAGCGGACTCTGAACTCTTACTATTGCGGCCTGCACTATCACCCCCAACATCCACCTACACTGCCCTGAGGATACACTCTTCCCGTGGGGAGTTATCCTACCCCTGTGCTGCACACCAACACCAGCCTCAGCGGTCTGCCTTGCAGCGGCGGTTATCTCCAACCGCAATCCACGGGTGGCGTAGTCGGACATTCAAAACACTGATAAATAGACTGCCACCATTTGGTCTGACCACCCTGAGCCATGGGATCGGGTTGCCACTACTACCACCATCAGCACCGTACACTAGAAGGCCCGGTTCCG